>NC_143417.1:1443125-1755000 GCF_059467195.1 Physcomitrium patens | reverse complement strand
TCCACGGATGAGCAACGGCGAAGCGTCGGCACTGTTCCGAACCGTTGCCTTGCGCTCTTCCTCGCCCTGGATCGCAATTGGGTTCACAGTCATAAGCTGCAATCTACAACGATTGTGCGACGATGAGCCATACAGCGGCATCGATCTCTCGCGATTCATTCCGCGGCCTCCGATCCTTAAGTGCGAATTGCTTCACGGTATTAGGGTGTGTCTCGGTATTTGGAACGTATGCGGCATTAGGGTAATTGTTTTCGGTCTTGGGGTGCTTCGCGGTATTAAGGCGCTCTTTCGGTATCAGGATGCGTCGCGGTATTGGGGTTGGTCGCGGCATTGAGCAGCGCTTCTGTGTGATGTTGAATGCGTAATAATTTGAAGATTGAGTTTCATTACAAACTGTTACATTTAATCAAAATCCAAAAACCTAAAATGAATTGATGTCAACTCGTAATTTAAAAAATCTATTGATTATTACATTGTGTGAAAAAATAAAATGTATCTGTTGTCCCAAAAAAAAACTTTTAGTGTCTCTTGTGAAGTTTTATGAGTGTAAAGATAATGATGTAATAGTTTACTGTGCTCACTGAGTCAAATAGTAGTTGTAGACCTGAGAAGGCAAGTGGCACAAGGCTTATAGCATCTTGATAAAAGGATAAAAATGAAGAAGTAGAGAGACTGTGGCAACACACAATCCAAAATACAAGATTAAAATCTCATGTGGAGGTGTTGGTCAAAAGCTATGTATCATAAAAAGGCATTGGTGTATTTGGACAATAAAGTGACGTGACTCCTTTCACATTGTCTTGTTGATAACACAAAATTTCTATAAGATGAAAATAATTTTATAACTAATATTGAAAACTTATTATCAGTATAATATATACTTATATATATATATATATATATATATATAGGGAACTGTTAAATTGACCCAATAATTTATTAAATTTATCCACCCATCCTAACCATCATCAAGAATGTTATCCATTGTTGGATTTGCATGGGTCAAAAACCAATGATAAAATGGTTGGATCCTCAACCAATGATGATGGGTGGGTCAATTTAGTAAATGCATGGATATATTTAACAATTCCATATATATATATATATATATACACACACACACACACATGTTAACATTGGGACTTCGCTTTGGAAAAAATATGGGGCTCTAAGTACTTATAGGGTGAAAATTAATTGCTATTTTATTTATTTTTAAATAGCATCATTACAACAATATTAAGTTATAGGATATGATTCTTGATGTCAAACTTGGATGTTGGCCTCAATACTTTTCTAGTTTATTGAAACACTTAAATGAGTTTAAAAAAAAAAAAAAAAAAAAAAAAAAAAACTAATTAATAATTCTATTGAAATTTTTAGCTGAATACATTGATGAATGAAACCAAGAAGACATGAATAGGAATTCAGATTAATACACATAAATAAGCACCATTTTTTTAATTTAAAAAATGTTTATTTTTTCCAAAAATAAACACCAAATTTTTCTTTTTATAGAAAGTAAATGTAACGAGAGAAATAATAAAATTTAAAATAAATATTATTAAAAAAAGTGACAAATTTTCTAATGCTATTATTTTATAACGTGATACTTCAACTCATATAGGGGTATTTTTTTATTTTGGTATTTGTATCAATATCATCACATGTTTTACATTATTTTATTTTTTTTCACATCATAATATTTTAAAGATTTTTTGGTGGTTCTCATGAGATTTGAGGATTTTTACATATTTGATTTTGATGTATTTTATAAACTTGCATTGTGACAGCCTGATCATTACAAAGATATGTATTAATTTATATATATATATATATATATGTACATACACATACATACACATACTTACTCACAGACATGCCTATATGGTCCATTGTAACACATGCTTGTACAAGTCAGAATCAACCGCTGGACCGTACTTTGAAAGCATCTCTGAGACAACTCAACTAGAACTGCAATAAAAACGAGCATCACCTCAATAAAAATATACTTTAATATAATTCAACATTATAAATTTACATTTATCTCCTAAACTTCCAACACTTACAATCCACTTCCCTTAATTCAACACTTTTCAGCAACTACGTTAATGCAAACTATGCACAAACAATATATATATATATATATATATATTCATACATTAGCAAAAACCTGTGCTGTTGGGCACTGCAATCTCTGACACATCCATTCACGCTCGTTTGTTCTCATGTTTCTTAGCTCTTATGTTCTCATGCTCCCCAAGTTCCCTTCTTCATGGCCAGTAAGTGGACTTCTTTGTGTTATACCTTAGATGTCTTCTATAATAAATATATACACATACAAATAATAAAACTCTATCTATATCACAAACAATCAACCATCATTATACTCCAAATTGTCCTCAAATTTATTCCCCATTTTATTAAACAAACAAACAACTCTATTTATATATATATATATATATATATGTGTGTGTATAGACAATGAACCTCACTGAATGTTCAAATTGCACGGCGTAAATGAATGAGAAGAAGAATATAGATTTTCACAAGAGCAAAAAGTCTCAAAAGATGCACAAGTGCGGAAGCCCCCTTTCGCTTTTCGTTGGGTGCCTTGAGAATAGCGCGTCGCGAAACCTCGTGCGAGAGGCTCTGTCACGAGGAGGCGACGACGCCGGGCCAACTCAAATAGCTTCTCTAAAGTTTCAAAGCTCGGCCGAATCTAGACCCCTGGGACCGACTCCATGTGAGAGTTGCTGTTCGTGCTCAAACCCACATCTAAAATCAGTGACTTTGTTGCGTGTCGATTAGAGTTGATACGTCGACCGCAACTAACCAGTGATCCAGCACTTGAACGCAGCAAGCTGCCTCCTGGTTATTCCGTAATGCGAAAGCTACATCGTTTGTGATTGATCGAGTTCGAGCTCGGTGGCCACTCTCTCACACCCTTTTTGCGGCGGTTTTTGCCTGGATGAGGATGTGATCGACTGTTGCGGTCAAGTTTTGCTACCATCTGCAAACCGTGCCTCTGCAGGGGGGAGAGCAACTCGATGGCTCTTGAAATCACGCTTTCGTGTCCATGACCTCCTTACGGATTCCTTGAGGGTTTCATTTGCACGAGGATATCAGATTGCGATAATAAACGTTGCAGTATCTAACAGTCTAGACAGGAGGTAAGTTAAGCGCACACCCTCAGTTTCTCCCGGTTATGAGTGACGACTTTCGAGAATCGCCATTAAAAACTAACATGCAGCGAACCGAACCCAAACGAGCGGCTTGAAGCGCAGAAACGACGCGGTGTTGTAATGGAGTTCAAAAATTCAACCCCAAGAACTTTCGCAAAGCACCCGGCCCACAAGCGCTCACGTTCATGACCAGACTGAGCGAACTTACTCGGAAATCGAAGCCTCCCCCCCATGGGCCGATCATTTGATAAGCAGCAGCATCATAATAATGTGTTTTCAAGCAGTTGATCCACCACGACGCTCTACCTTCGCTCTGATGCGACTGACCTTTCTCACATGGCAGGGAGCGTCGGATCTGCGCTCCAATACCTGACAACCCACAGACGGGTATTAAACTTCGATCAAGCGGCCATTTGTCTGACATCGCGCTCCGTTGGCGATGCGGACCGAAATCTGCCAAACCCCAAAGACCAAGTGTTCGACTTGACTTTCGGCAACCAGCGATGTGAGCAGCCAAATCGGAGACTGGGGGAGGAAAGGCTGAGAGTCAAAAGTTGTCACACTTTCTGAGCGTGGAACTCGGTAATCTGATAGCATCACATCTTTATTATCCTCTGAAAGCTTGCTTTCCATTTCCTCTGTCGCAACACAAGGAAACGTCTCAGAGCCCCTTGTTATTCTATGCTGGGACGAGTCCCACATGAGATGCAACAAACATGAGGATGTTACTTTTGTTGTGAATAACTCCATGCTCATCTGTCCGTTGCTAGAGGATGATTCTTGCACGCCCGATGACCTTATTTTTTTATTATTTTTAAATTTTTTATTCTTGACATAAAATGGAGCACAGCCAGATCTCTTTAAACTAGGACTTTCCCTAAAATACTTAATTTATCTTATTTTATCGTCATGGCCAGGTTTTATTTTAGGTGAATTAGGAATGGATGAAATTCATCTATAAAGCTGTCCAAACAAATCCATCCTCATCAAAATCAACAAACTCTATCAAATTGTTTAAAGTACAAGATACTCTTGAATGAGAAGTCTATGAGGCATTATTGATACTCATTCTTCTTTCATCCAATCATAGAGAAGTTGGATTCTACATTGCTTATATTAGAAAAAATAAAGGTCAGCCCGCCACAAAAAATTTGAAGTGAAAATTGGCCATTGTAATGAGTCCATCTAACATGAGATTTTGTTCATAAATCGAAGCACATGTCAACAACATCCTTGAAGATCATCTCTTTATTGTAGGCATGCACCATGGCTTGGTCGTCATTCTCAATATCTTCAGTACATTAAGTGTTCTACTTAGCCAATTCCAACCACAACTTGTAACAAGAGATAGAAATGTATAATAGATATGTCTGTAGTGCACACAAATTGTGTAGTAGTACTTTCAAAATATCTTCATTATTGGCATTATTGTTGCAATCATATTGAGCAACAATGGATCCAATGCCCTTGATAAGCCTAGCAAACAAGGTTGCTACATTATAAACTAAGGCCTTGGCCATGGTTGTGGGCAGCAAAGCCATGAGGTTCATCACAAAGGTACCTTCATCTTAAATAAAAGCCTTTGCACTAGTGAGAGCCATATACCAAGGTCCACAAATGATTAGATTTGGTGCGCTGTAAGCCATAGCCAAAGTCTCTACATTATGCGAACTTTGTACTTTACACAAACTTGCCAAAGATTGAATCAAATCTTTGAGCTGGACTTTCTATTGATTCAAAAGGGTGCTTAGTCATTGCAAGCATGTCACAAAAGTGGAAATTATCTCTACAATATTGTCGAGTATAAGTAGTATCATCTACCAAAAAAGAAGAGGAACACATGCAAGCAACTTTTGCACAAGGTACTCATAGATTACTGTGCCCTCTTGCTACAAAAATCCACTCAATTTTTTTATAGATAATTATTGCATGTCCATGAATTTGGGCATATACAACTTATCTGTTTCATGAGATTGTATTGCCAAGGAAGGTTTAAAAAAAAAAAAAAAAAAAAAAAAAGACCTATCTAGATGTTGACAACCTAGTGTCACGAACATACATATTTATTTCAATAGTTACTTATATGATTAAGTAGAAGTAAGTACATATAGAATAATTTCATAAAGTCTTTTAGAAAAGCTTCCTAGAAGCTTTATAAACATAGTTTTGACTTTAGATGTGTTTGTAGGTTAGAAACTTGGCCAAAAAGCTAACCATGTATTGATAGCTTGTAGAACAAGTTATCTCCGTGTAATAGCTTGTGGAATAAGCCAACTATGTGGCCCATACATAGATAACTTGCCTTGCAAGATAAGACATGTGGTTAGCAAAGTCAATACATATTAGAGGTCTTATAGGACATTGCCACATAGCTCTTAATTAGATAGTATATATGGAGGCAAGAGTGAAGCCTTCTTCACTCTTATCAATGCCTTTTTAGTCCTTAGTCCTCTTTCAAGACTTTCTAGTCTTCTTGTTTTTGGCAATAGCCATTCTAGTTCAAAATAGCACCATCTTTGAGTGATTTTTTAGTCTTTTCAAGTGACACAAGATTGTCTTGATCTTTGAGTGATTTTTTAGTCTTTTCGAGTGACGCAAGATTGTCTTGATCTTTGAGTTCTTACTGATTCATGTCCTTGACAACTAGTCATTATATATCTTGACATACTTAGCATAGACTATAAGATCAAGTTGATGCAGAATACATCAAACTTGCACAACGCCATCACCAACCACCTCAATAATCTTTGTCGCAATGCCAAAAATTTGCCCAAACATTGTCCGCTTGCCATCCATGTTAATTCCAATTAGTTGTGTCCTCTATTTTGGAGCAACGACATTCAAAAGTTTTACATCTCTAGCAAAGATTACTTTGGCTGTCTTACAATCAAAAAGCAAAATGGTAAGAAGGTGGAGGTTATGCAACTTCAATTGATACTCAAATCAGACTCAAAAGTCAAGATAAGAGATGCATTGCTTTTAACTCACATCAAGAGAGAGCTAAAATGCCTATTGCATGTAGAGGAGCTTAGTAACTTTCTATAAGCTCACATCACAAACCACCCTTATGAACAAAGTTGTATGATTGTTACTACACCCATTGAAGTAGCCTATGTGCAATATGCTCTCTATGACATCTATAAGACATGTTGCGATTTGGAATGAGGCTTCATGTGAGACAAAGCTAATCACGAGATAAAACACCGTGAAAAATGGATATCCACCTTATATGCTTTGCGGTTCAGATCTTGCTCTCTATTGAGTTCAATTTGATCATTATTTGTATTTTCAAACAACTTAAAAATTGACCATGCCCATTCACAAGTCAATATGGATTCTTTGTTATTTATATTGAATAACATGCCACCAATAACCATATCTACAATGTCCCAATTGATTGTGAATGTGACTACCTTCTCGGTCTTGAAGTAAGTTACAAGGATGTTTTTGAAATTCACTTTGTTAAAGAATGACTTCTTCAAGGCGTCTTTGCACATGCTTTGGCATGTTGCAACTTTATATACACCACGATATTGTCTTTGTAAAAAAGAATTGAAAATATTTTCATATTGTCAACTAATGAAAATTAATCCCCACTAGTTGAAAGCCTATTCTAATTCATAACAATTTAATTATCTAATTAATCTAACACTTCTTGATTAACATTTGAATTATGTCAAATAATTCTATTAATTCTCTAATTATGAGCTTAATAAATCCCTCTATTGGGTGATTTATTCTAATTCACAACTACTACTTAATTTATAAAATGATTTAATAAAATTTCTCCCTATTTTTTACTAAAGAACTTAGATATTCTTACTAATTTAATTCATACTCATACAATCCACCACAACAATGCAAGCTACTTCAAATAACTATCAAGAATTTCAACCTTAAAAGGAATTTTTTAATGTGATTTTATTTTATGTTACTTCAATTTATTTTATTTTCTATCTTAAAAATTATCCAAGGTTAAAATTTATCTAAAACAATTATTCATCCATAAACATTTTCATCCATGAATAAAATTCATCCACTCTTTAATAGTTTTCATCTATAGAATTCATCCATTAAGATTCATCTAAGTTGATTCAAATTCATCCAAATTAACTTGTCCAAACCCTAAATTGTTTAAACCCTAATTTATTTTAACCTTAACTATGTTCATCTTAATCTACTCTGCTCAACTTAATGTAAATTCATCCATCTGGGAACCTCACTGGGTCGGAAGAGGTCGACTCTTTGATTGACGTACTGTGAAACAAATTCCACTTCATCACCTCTACTTGGAACTGGAAGGCTTTTCTGCACTCTAGACTTCGGCAGCTCAACCCTCTTTCAATAACTCCCCACTACGCTGGCTGGCTTAGAACGTCGCCAATAATTCAGCAACCGCTATCCAACTGATTTGAATTGGTGACACAGTCGATCGACACACTTCTACAGATGTCAGAGCTCCACAGAGAGAGACTCCAATTGCAGAAGTCTCGTCCGTACAATTGCGTCTTGTGAAGCACACCACCTCACATGAGTTGCAGTTTTTAGGCGAAAAGCATCAGCTTACTTTAACTCAAGAAGCAAATAACCATTAAACGAACAAAAGCTCACAACCCAAGCTGAGTATCCTGGCTCTTCACAACCCTAGGGTTCGCAACTAGCAATGAGCCCTCTTCTTCTTCATCACCACCCCCTAGACAAAATTACCCAAAATTACCCAAAAACTATGCGAGATTGAATAACTTCTGTCTGAAATTATACTCCAAGTGCTGGAATCATACACGCACACAAGGGCAGAAGGAAAATTGCATGTCATGAGTAGATCTACGGGACCCTCTAACACCTAGCAGCAATGCAATTCCACCGCTTGACCTTCCAAAAAGCACACTTAGATAAAACAAAACGAAAAAACACGGCTATGCCGTTTGCAAAATTTGGAGCTCCAACCAAACACAGAGAAAAAAAACCGTAGAACCGCAAGAATCGGGACCTCTCTCTGATACCGCACTTGTAGAGAATCCTTGCAATGTCAACCACGATCGTTGCTTGCTTGACAATGCCGTGCTCAAGAACAATCGTGCAAGGGATAGTACGAGGAAAAAATCATGAACACATCAGCACCATCAAAACGACACTAACCTGATCTAATTCATACTAGAACACTTACAAATCAAATGAAGCCGCGACACTGCCGCTAGCACTAAACTAAGAAGAAGGTAGTATTGGCACCGTAGCCTATCACCACACACAACCACAAGAAGGCCGAGTTGACACCAAAACCACCGCTCCAGCAATACAATCACCAATGCAAGGAAGAAAAAACAAATCGTAGGAACAGCATCCTGTTGACTACTGCCAATGGCATTGAGGAACAGGAGTTGCCGCAAGAATGTAGCTGCTGGCAACCTCGTACAATCCTAGTTTCCGCTGCTCCACAATTGAAACCTCGACCTGCTTTGACGCCAATTCTTGCTGCCCTTGAGTGGAAGATTCACAAAAATCATTGGAACCAAGGACCACGGTAATGCATCCTACTGCAACGTGCTTGTGCACTAAAAAAAAAAAAAAAAAAAAAAAAAACTGGTAGCTCTTTACTTTGTGTAGTGCATACTCAAAAACCGACCGCACTAGAGTTGTCGACCACCTTTTGCATACTGCGCTACTCGCCACCGATAAGAATTGAAATGTGTACAATGCTCGACTACCAACACAGCTTGGGAAGAAGAAAAAGGAACATTGACACACCTCTGAAGCTCAAGAGCACAGCAATCACGCTAGACCTTCCAGAAAAATACACTTAGATAAGAAAATGAAAAAAAATGGATTGTATTGTCCGTGAAATTTGGAGCTCCACCCGAATACAGAAAGAAAACAGAGAAAAAGAAAAAGTGGAGTCTGAGGCAATAAGGACTCTGGTAAACAAGGAAGTCCTTCCAAATTCGAGACCAGCTCCTTCTTTTCTTTTATTTTTTCCCTTTCTCTATCTCCTTTTCTATTTTTTCTTTTTCTTTTTTCTTGTTGGGTGTTTTGAATCAAAGATTTTACCTCTACTTTTAATCTAATTTAAATATTTTAATGACAATTAAAAACTACTACTGTCAATTTAAGATCTATATTAGCTAAATTGAAAAGAGACTATCTATTTTGGGATTCTTTTTCTAAAAAATTTGCAAGAGATATATTCTAGCCATTGACATTCTGTTAGTTGTTATTTATCTCAAAATTCCTACAATAACTCCTTAAAATAGTGACTTAAAGCTTAAAGTATATGATTTAATACAAAACTAGTGTCTTTAAGTCTAAACTCCCTAAACTCTAAATCCTAAATACATCAATGAGTTGATTTTGTGATTTATACATATGCATCATTTGTTTTTGCTTGTGCCTTATGAAAACAACCTCTTTGCCCCCAAGCTTCTCATAAAACAAGCATTGCACTATGATATTACATGTGTTTTGGCTTGAAAATGCATTGGATACTTATATATGGAAGGCAAGTAGAAATGCAACAATAACCCTATAAAGTCTAGTAGAATCTTAAATAAACTTTAGGTAAACCTTAATAATTTTATTCAAACTTTAATCAATCCAAAATAAAAATTTAAAAAATTTACTAAAAAAAAATTCAATGAAGTCATCAATTAATCTCAAAGAAAAATAACAAGATTTTTTTTTAAATAAAAAATAAACCTTTAAAGAAATAAAAATAAACTTAAAGAAATATCAAAAATTAAAAAATGAAAAGAAATAATAAAAAATACTTTAAATACTAAAAATAAAAATCCTACGTAAATCTTAAATAAATTCTAATAAAATCTTAATTTAATCCTAATTAAAATCTTAATAAATCTTAATAAAATCTTAAATTAAACTCTAATTGATATCCTAATTCAACCTTAACTAAATCCTAGATCAAATCCTAATAAAAACCTAATGAAATCCTAAATCCTAGACCAATCCTAATCAACCATAATCAAATTCTAGACAAACGTTAGACAAATTCTAACAAAATTCTAGTAAAATTCTAATTAAATCTTAATCAAATCAAGAAAAATCCTAAATCCTAATCAAACCATAAATAAATCCTAAACCTTAATCAAATCCTAATCAAATCTTAGATCCTAATCAATCCTAATCAATCTTTTAATCAAATCCTAAATCTTAAACAAAATTCTTAATAACTCTATAACAAATAAATTCAATAACAAATAATTAAACTATTGACTTTGACTCAAACTTTGTATACCTTATAATAATTAAATTATCAACAATCATAAAAAAATTGAAAAAAATTGCACATACCAAATAGATGATAAATCCTAAAATCTGCTTGGGTATTAGCCTGCCTCCTTTTCCAATCTTGATGACAATCTCCTTGAGCCAAAATCTCTTAATTCCACTATTAAATACCTCTCAAAATTTACATATATGTTGAAAATCAAGTCTAATACTTATATATATAAATTTTATATCAATCCAATTGGTAGATTACTAAAGATCTTAGAAACCCTCACCAATCTTCAAAATCCTAATTATGAGACTTCAATCTACTTGAACTTCAATAACCTTCAATCTAATTGTTTGATTACACTCAAATTTATATCATGCAATGAGAAAAAATATAATCACAAATCTACAAATTTTCACTTATAGATCTACTACCAAACTCACAAATTTCTTCCAAATGTAATTTATTCATTTATTTATTTTATAAAATCAAATTCACCAAAACAATTCTAATTTTGCAAAGCTCTTATAAAGTCAATACTAACTCAAATTGCCCAAAACCAATGCTCAAAAAAACCCTATAAAGTCTTCTTTCAAATTCCAATCTTTGATTTATAGAAAAACCCTAAAATCACTATAGATGAATAGTTTTGAGCTATGGGATTTGATTTCAACTCAAGTTGACAATTGGTACTCTTTAGGTATTAATTTTTAATAATTTAAATTAAGTTTTATTTTAAACTATTGTTAATTCTCTTCTAAACATTTCTACATCAATTTC
This sequence comes from Physcomitrium patens, assembly GCF_059467195.1. Taxonomy (NCBI): domain Eukaryota; kingdom Viridiplantae; phylum Streptophyta; class Bryopsida; order Funariales; family Funariaceae; genus Physcomitrium; species Physcomitrium patens. The sequence continues at coordinate 1,743,810 of NC_143417.1, read as the reverse complement.
TTATCTCATTTACTTTAATATGGCTTATTTATGCTTCTACAAAGTAAATAAAAGTTTTTCCTACAAAAGATAGCATTAAAACTAAATTTTTTACTACTTATATATATATATATATATATATATATATACAAAAATTTATTTTAGTTCATCTTTATACTAGGTTCTTCTATAATAATATCTATTTATTTTATTTTATTTTATTATATAGTTATATTACTACACAACAATGGTAAAAGAACTTGGTCAGTGTTTTCATCATGTGGGTTTGGCACAAGGCCAAACATTGTCCCTACAGAGGATTTTCAAGGAGTCTACAATTCCTACACTATGGTGAATTTGACGTGCATATTCCAAAGTGATTTCTATAACTACAGATCAATATTTCTTCACACAGATTGCATCATGGGGTGCTTCTCCAACCATGCAGAAGAATACTATTAGAGCCTTATTTTATGACATCTTGCAAAGCTTATTTTAAGAAAATTTGGATTTTTTGAGAAAACTCCTCATTCAAAGAGGCTTGAATATACCTGATGCTTTGAATATGATACATTCTATTACAAAACAAAATAAATGTTTGTTGACATAGTAAAAATTAATTGTCAAAAAAACATTCAACCCACTACATATTTCTTGGAAGGATTAGAAATATAGTTTAAATATTGTAAAGAAAATAGTACAAAAGCATGAAAGCCATTAATATTAATTAATGGTTCTACTTGGTGTATTTGATAAGTCTTCTAAAAGAACTAATTTCTTTATAATTTTTTTTATCCTCATGAAAATAATAAAAAAATATATGCTTCTGTTGTTGTCTTTAGTTTTTTTTTTTTTATAAATTTAGATTATAAATGTGCATTCAAGACATTACAAGATAACAATAACTCAAATATCTTCCAAGTAACATAAAATAATTAGTAATGTTTTGTACAGTAGTAGGAATATAATATAAATAAGTGCATTAAAAAAACCAGACAATGCATTATTCAAGTTATACTAACCTCATTTTAAAACATGACTATAACAAAGAAAAATCAATATACATTGTGTATTTAAACTTAAGTACAAAATAATAGAATCAATGTAAACAAAATAAAAAATAAAAATCCAAGTATAAAATAATACTTGCAATTAAAAAAAAAAAATCAATTTCTAAAAGAACACTAAAAATTCAAAATTTATAAATTTTTGATCGTATAAAATATAATGAATTACAAAAATTAATTCATGGTATGTTATATTTGTATTTTAATTCTATAAAATTAAACTTATAACAAAATTGTATAAGCAAAATATCAACTTAAAAAAACAAAACATTAAAAATCTAATGATAAATTATTTTTTAAAACTTGTAACATATTGAATGTCTATCAACTTAAGTTTTCTTAAAATTTAATTAATTTATGAATAGTATTAATATGAAGAATGTAAAAATAACCAACCTATTTATTAAATTTATCCACCATGGTGTAAGGAATGAGGGGGGTTAGGATGAGAGTTAAAAACAAGGGGGATCAGGATGAAAGTTGGAACAAAGGGGGAGGAGGTTGGAATGAAGAATACCAGAAATTAAAGGAAAGTGGGCTCATAATAAAGGATTTGGAATAGAGACAATTATTTTAATGATGGTTTTTAGAGATGTTCCATTTTTCTAATGATGTTTATGATAAGGTGGATTCATTGAGTAAATAGATGGGACATTTTAACATTTCATATTAATGTTTAGAGTGATTAAAGACATACTTTTTGAAAGTAATATTCAGAATATTTTTCAAATTTTTCTATCTAAGTGTACAATCTTGCATAATACAAGATCTACAAGAAGCTAAAATGTATGTTTCTTGTACTTTTATATATTATTTTAAAATATATGAAACTCTCATTAAATTAATAAAAATAATTATATGAAACTTATAAAATAAATGCTATATTTAATAATAAGAAAGAAACATGAAAAAAAAACCAACAAATAGTTAAATTCAAAATATCTTATTTCATATAAAAAAATCTTAATAAATATAAATATATTTATTTAATATTACATTTCATCTTCTAAATTATAACATTATAAATATATATATATATATATATATATAAGAAGAATCACATTTAGTGAGTTAAAAGATTATAAAATTATTATAATAATCTTAAATCATTGATATTTTTGTATATTAGATATATTTTTGTGATAAAAATGTTTCATAGAAAACTTACCAAAAAGTATTGCAATCTTTAAAAGTTGCATACTATTAAATTGGTTGTAAACAAAATTCTTATAATAATTTAAAACATCTTAATAATTTAAAATGATGAATAAGTATATACAAATAAATGAAGTTTATTGAATAAATTTATTCTTTTTATCTTACACAAATTTAGTTTTAAGAACTTTTGTTAGAAAAAACCAAATTTATACACAATATACATAGAAGATGTGTTAAATAAAAGAACATGGTAGATAAAATTATGTAATTCACTATAATGAATATATATATATATATATATATATATATATGTATGTATATATGTATATATTGGTAATTTACTTATTTTATTTTATTTTTACTCATCTTTAAAGAAAAGAAATACACAAAGAAGATAACCTAAGAGTTTTAATAAACTTATTTTAGTATATGAAAATTATTATTTGTAGCATGTATACCAATACATCCTAATTAATTCAAAAAATAATGTATCTTAAGTATAATATATATATATATAATAGAATATATTTTACCAAATCAATGATCTTTTTTATTTCAATAGGTTTTCCAAGCACATTGTACTTTCAATACTTTAAAATTTATTAAAATCAATTTATAAACTTATATACTTTGGCATAAAATCATAGAATATTTTAAATAAAGATTTTAAACAGATTTTTTTTAATTGGCAACAAAGTCAATTATTTGACTTAATATTTAAAGACTAAAAACAAATTCATCGTCAATAATTCTATTATGTTAAATATTTTGTTTATTACATAAGACAAACATTTATGATGTATGATTTTTTATGTACTGTCCAAAAATCTAAACAAAAAAATTGATCTATTAAAACATTATTTTCTTTAGATTTTCTTTAATAATATCAAAATTATGATTATTGATTTTTTATATAAATTTTAAAATATTATTCTGCAAGGAAGTTACTAGTAGCAAAAGCATGTATAGAAGCATTTTTATTTTGCAAATTTAAATTTCATATTTGAATTTTTTAGTCTGTTAATTTCTTAATAATATGTTACCAATTTTAGCTCTAGTTTTGTTAGAATACTTCTTGAAAACGAGGCATAATGAGCATTTAAAATTTTAATATTTTACTTCAGTATCAAAACATCAACCTACTACATTTTTATTATTCCTATTTAGATTTAAATACAAATAATGTGAAATAATTTTTTCAATTACAAATTCTTGATTAACTTTTTATTCATACTAGTGTGTACACTAAATTCTTAATTATATAGTGTTTAACAAAATCTTAATTATTTATACCTCTTATAATATTTTAAATCAGACAACAAGATCTAATGTTTATACAAATATGAATAAAAGCGTTCTTGATTCAATTTATAATAAGTTTTACACCTGAACAATACTTGATGCACAAATATGTTATAACATTAATTAATTCAAAAACTAGTCCTTTTTTATTCTTTACTTATTAAACAATGTTGATTTATGTTCGTTTTTATTTCAAAATTCAAATCTCAAAGATAAAAATATTGATTCTGTAACTTTGTAAAAACATTTTGTGCTTTACTGTTCAAAAAAGTTTAAACAGTTTTATTTTTTGTTCTTTTCAAACTAAACTTTATACTCTTATATTGAAAGCATCTTATTGTAAAATTATTCATTTGTATCTTATTTGACAATAGATCACATTCTTTTATTATCCATTGACAGTTCTGTTGAATAATCTCAATAGTAAAACAAGTATGTTTTGTTTATTGTATGTATAATAAACATAATATAGCTAAATTTAAACTTTTTGGTGCTCTTTGTTTATATATATATATATATATATATGAATTAGAAATGGTTATGTTATGTTAAAATTTGTATAATAAGATTATACATTCATGCATGAATTGTACATTGAAGAATTTTTTTTTATTCTCAATAAACAAATATTTGTAACTAACAAAGATAAAAATTCAATCAAAACCTTTTTCAAAAAATTATTCAAAATATCATCTCTCTCTCTCTCTCTCTCTCTCTCTCTCTTGCTATATATATATATATATATATATATATTTCATTCTTATTATTATTATCTCAATAATAAAATTAAAAATATACCCATGTTTTATGGAACCTAAGATTTTAAGTTAGAAACTATGATATCTTTCTTTGTTGACCCCGACTAGAATTTGAGTATGGTCAATGGGAATTTGAAGCCCAAATTAACAAGATTGTCTTTATGATACCATCATTTACTAGTCGATTGGTGTTGATTTAATCACATTCCTTCTATTGATTGATGGAATCATTACCAATGACCATGTTGGACAAAACAAAAGTGAGTCAATGTTGGGTTATGCTTATGCTTGGGATTCACATATTTAGCAATAAAAATAACAAGCATAGGTAAACACTAGATGTGAAGCTAAATACAATTCCAGGATGAAATTAGGTCATAAGAGTAAGACCAACGATGACTTCAATTGCCATTTTAAAAAGTGCTCTCATACTTGTCATGAATAAATCTTTATAAATAAGATCATCAGTTTTCCAGCTGTAGCTTTCTGTGGAAAGTATTTTTTACAGTCTTTTGAAAATAAGTTGAGTATTCAATACCAAGTTTGTAAATATTTCTTAAAATCAAAAGCTGAAAAATATATATAATAAAAATGTTAGAATCAATAAATCAAATTGTAGTTGTGAGGACACTTGGTTTAAAAGTTACAGAATAAATGTTAGCTCACAATGATAGCTACCTTTGATTAGTACTTATTTTCTGCATTCCATTATTGAAAATCAACTTATGGTTATTGAATTGAGTTTGATTTAAAACAGTTGTTTGTTTTCACATGTTTACATTTTCAAACAACACAGAATATGAACTGCAGTAGAGCATATTATAAGAGGTATTAAAGCTGATTGTACACAAATAATTGCAAACTTTGGTGGTGCAAATCAAGTTTACATCACCTTCAAAATAATTCAAGTCAACAGCAGTAAGAAAGTGGAATACATGTTTGTGTGAATTTATTGCATAGTAATGCAAGTATTGAATAATAGTCAAACTATTGTACAAAAACCAGTGTGTATAAATATCAATTCAAACTATTTCACAAATTAACAAAAGGTTCAGTTAAAAGTAATTATCTTTTTTGTTTTTTAAAGCTAAAACTTATCATAAACAAATTGTAAGGTAATTTTTTTGTTCATATATATATATATATATATATTTATTCATACACATACAAACATGGTATTGCAAGTGCTTCTATAGTTTTTGCTACTAGCACCACAATCTGTCATCTATCACATGTCACAACAATTGTTGCTACTACAACAACTCACCATCCATTCAATAATTTCTTTTCAATTTTTTCTTGTTCCAATAAAAAATTACAATATATATTTTTTTTGTTTTTTTTGGGTCATTTAAAAAAATAATTTGATTTGAATAAAAATAGTTGAAAATTTTAATAAAAAAAGTTGAAAAAAGTTAATAAAAATAAATTGTGGTAATTGTATCAAAAATTGTTGTGACATGCAAAGGATGGTAGATTGTAGTGATAGTAGCAAAATCATGGTCACATTAATATCTCTCAATCTATATATATATATATATATATATATATGTATATATGAATCAATCTATATATGTATATATGAATCAATCTATATATGTATATATGAATCAATCTATATATGTATATATGAATGATTTAATAAAGTAAACAACATGAGTTATGTAAGTCATAATGTGTTATATAAGCCATAATTTACGAAACAATTTTCTATTTTAGTAAATCAAATGTTATGTTTGAATTATGGCTTCAACTCATAGACTTAAAGATCCACACATACTTAGTGCTCTACATTCCGTACTTAACAGCTTGATCAGATATTTAACTAACATTTCAGTTTAGATTAATGTGCTTCTAAATTGTAAGCTGAAACTGGAATATCTGTAATGGTTGATTTAATGTGAATTCCTCCAACAAAAGCAGTTTTCATGTACAAGTGAAATCATTCAATCTCTGCATGAAGTAAGAGACACATTCTAATAACAAAAATACTCATACAACTTCTAAATAATATATATATATATATATTACCACATGCATTTTTTATTTTTTTAATTAACCATGCCACACATGTATGTAAAAACATCATGAAATTGTTTCTCAAGAACCTTGAAAACCACCTTCATTATTTTAACTTTCTAAAACAAAAAAAAACTGCAACTTCACATAAAATACTCCCTCAAAATTGTATGCATACAAACATCATTATAAGTAGGCTCATCATCTATCTAATGGGGAATTTAAGGGCACAGTTTTAATTGCACGGGAGATGGTTTGATGGATGATTGGGCATGTGTGGCAAACACCACAACCAGCCCAGTTGTGAAGCTTACAACATGCAGAAGATGAGTAACCTGACACCACAAACAGGTGAAGAATTTGCTGAAAAGATCCCATCTACCATTAAGAAAAATTTCCAACTTCAATATATATATATATATACACACACAAAATAATAATTTGGGTCACATTAATTATAAAATGTTTTCAACCTGCTCTACCAATCAATGGCAATGATTTTCCAAGGCTTGATATAACTTGTAATATTGAGAATCATTATAACGATGCTACAGACACTATGGCTCTAAATGCCTAATTCAAGGTAATTTTGATGAAGTTGAAGCCTTCTAGAACCATAACCACAACCCAATGTTGACTAGCTGTTAAGAAAATGACGAAACTCTCTCTATCCTACTTAGAATTTAGTTAATACTTAGTTAGTAATTAGTGTGGCCTCTCCAGTAATCCTATGGCACAACAAGTTGAAACCTGGATTAATTAATGAACCAATCAAGAATTTAATGTCCTCAATCATCATCTGCTATTGTTGCTTTTGTTTTATTTGGGAAAAAAAAAGTCAATCAATTGATTTAGGTTCAATCACTACTATTTTTGAGTTGGAAGATTAACACTTACGCACCATTTGCAGCTTTTTTAACAAAAATCAAAAGATTTAGTCTTGCCACTACATATGTTTAGTAGGATGAAAGCACTGGTGGAAGCGAAATTGAAAGTATTCAAGGACACTTTTAGGTGCAATTTGGGAATGAGACATTATAATGTGTTTTTTCAACATTTGTAAAATTTGATACATGAAGAATCAAACCTCTGTATATAACCTTATTTCATGTCATAAAAATTAAATAAAAAATGATTGTAAGTTAATGTTAATAATTCAAAAAATAGAATTGAAACTTACTTGAAGTAATTGAATGTTTGAAAGTACTTGTGGTTAAGTGTTCACCACATGTGATATTCAAGTGAGCAACACACTATTTTGAACTCATGCTCAACAAAACACATATATGAGTTCACTTTCACAATCTTATCAATGCAGTACCAAACTACTAGATATTTTTTCAATCTAATTTAAAAAAGTTACACTATATTAATCTTTGATATTTTAATTTTATTTTTATAAGTTGTATAAAAATTGGTTGTTATATAAAAGCACAAACAATTTGTCTTGAGTTTTGCGTGTTGAGAGAAACCAATGAGTTCACAACAAGCAAAAGAAGGCAAAACATTAAACATGATGACCATGCCCATTTTCTTCTACACAAATAAGTAAAAACTTACATATGTGTGCAAACACACCTAAACTTTGTACATTATGTTTGGGTAGGATTTTGTGGGTGTGTTTCCAACAAAGCCATACCTCAGGGTTCATTTCAGCTATCTTGTCCATCTGTTATGACAACCTAGACTTTGAGGTGACTTTCTGCACCATAACACCAAACCCTAAATTCTCTCTCTCCTGGGCAAAGGCAAACCCTAAAATGTGGGTGATGGACTTTTGAGGGGTGTCAAAGGAAGAAAGAAGAAGAAGAGGTGCCAGAGTGCACACATTGTGGTACCCTAAACATAGTCATGTCCTATCCATCTTGGTTGTTACCACAGCATTTGGTACCCTTGGCCACCCCTTCAGGCTTTTTGTCTCAGCTTCCTTTACAAGATCTCTCTCTATATATGTATATATATATATATATATATATATTATCTCCATGCTTCTTTATTTGATGTCTCTAGAAGGTCTTATTAAAAATCCCCACTCAACAAATAAAAGAAAGCTCTGTGTGTGTGTATATATATATAAATATATTCGTACACACATTTGAAGGAGGATTTGATATATCTTGTAAAAAATCTTGAATGGAGAAGTTGTAGTTGTGAATGAATTCTTCACTTTATGTGAAAAGCGGGGTGTGCCACGGTATTGGGGAGTAGGCGCCTATGCCCGCGGGATGCCCAAATTTAGGTTATGAAAACGCGCTGGCTGACTGGAGCTCATCCATCCGCGTTAGTGGGGGTGGGGGGGGGGTACGGAGCCAGCTGGGGCTGGGTCAGGTGGGGCCGGGTGAGGACCGGTCGACGTTGGGAAGCGTACGAGAACTGGGCCGGGAGAGTCGTCGCAGGGAGCAATGCAATGCGATCGTGAGTGAGAGGAGCTTTTTGTCCGCTTGTCTTGTTCTCGTTCGTGGTGGGGTTGCAATCTGCGATCTGCTGCACTCCCCCCATGCCTCTTTTCCTTTCTATTTCCGTGTCCTTCTTGTCTTTGTTTCGCTGCAAATCGTCCTCTGTGCAGTTCGCTGTACCTCGTGGACTTCTTTTGGCTTCCCTTCATTTCTCCGCCAGTTTTTGCCAGTTTTTCTTCGACGTCTGAAAGGGTTGGTTCTATTCACGGCCTTATGTCAGGGTTGGTTTCTTCTTCAATGGTGGTGTCACTCGGCGTTGTGCTGAAGGAGCTCAGGTCTTGACTCTGGCTTTTAAGGAGTCGGGATATTTTTGGTTTCGACTGAGCATCGACTGTCGCTGGGAGGGGTATTACGAAGCAGGGTGGTCAAGTGGCTCGTGATTTTGGTTGCGGTGGGAGCTTCGCTAGTGATTATGGCATGATGCAGCTGATGCGTTTTGTAGGGATATGATAAAAACAGCACGGGCGGAGGGTGGTGTTTAAGAGGCAGACAGGGTGGTTCTAGCGTGGAGCTTGTGAGGTTGTCGAGCGAGAGAGAGAAAGAGAGCATGTTTGAGGACATCTTGCACACATGAGGAAGAGGAGAATGCGGCGTGGTATATGGAGTGGGGTAGTACCTTCATAAGTGGACTTGCGTTAGAGGTCACCATGTGAGACGTTTCGGAGGGTACTTACGGCTTGGTTGCAAAACATGGAATCGAGAAGTAGCGTACACAGGGCGGAGCAGTTGTAGTGACCCGAGAGCAAGCTTGCTATCGAGTCGTCTCCCTGGAACGCTCTTAGCCATGCCTGGGGAAGTGGCATGGTGGCGTCCTCTCTTCTTGATCGCGCTCATGCCCATCGGGGTATTGAGCAACGCGGAAGGTCGGTGCATAGTTTGTCTTGTTTATGTTAAGTGATGTCTCTTCTAATCACCTGGTTGCTGCTTCTTTCCGTTGAGTTGCGGCTCTGGGATTTATTTAACCTGGCCAATGGTTGGCAGGTGTTTTCAATGAATATGGAACTGCTGTGACAAATGCGATAATTAGAAGGGATACTAGGCATACAGCTAGAAAACTACTTGGCAAGACTAGGGTTTGATAGTACCAGACCTGAACTGCCTCAGTGAGAGTTAACGCAATATATCCCCTAGATTCTGGTTGGTCAGGTTGACGTGCTGTAAGACCAGTCTCTTCATGGTCAGGCCATCTACTCAACTTTGTCGTCACGAGGTACTGATTAAGTCGAAGAAGTTCAATGTTATGCCTTATTTCGGTTCATATCGGGGTGCAGCAGAATAGCAAAAGGAATGTTCTTTGTGAGAAGTTCGTTAGGTATGCAGTTGCGTTGCAATCGGGAATTGCGTTAAGTTCATTGGGACCCGTAGCGTAATTCCACTCTGTTTAGTTTTAATTTTCTCCTAAAGATTTTTTCACGAGTGATCCGTGTGCAAAGCAATCCGTGACAAATTGGTCCGGTTACTGTGTGGAGTGTGTGAGGAGACGATCAAACATATCTTCAGGTTGTTTAGATTAGCTAGAAGAAGAGATGGAAGGAACATGAACTTTTTTTGTATTTACAGAAAGATCAGCTTTTTTGATGTAAAGAGAAAGCTCTGTTCAACACTTCTCTTTGTCGGGTGTTTCACAGATTTTTGGCTTTTATTTATTCCCTGTCTTTAAAGGTAATGATAGTAGTTTGAATTTTAGTCCATGTTCCTTACATCCCTTCGCACGTCTGAAGAAATTCTCGGGTTGCTCCACAACTTAGTAAAGTTGAGGAGAAGTTGAGTAGCACGGGTGACATAGTTTTGCAGCGCCGGGACAGGTCGATAAGGGGTAATGAAATATCAGAGCCTTCTTTACTAGAGGTTTTTAGTTTTATTTCTAGGTACAACAGTCTCCACGCACTTTAGGTCGCGAAGCAATTGAGGATGCATCAAATTGCAGTCTAGAGTGGCGCATTTGCTCCTCAAGTGATTATTGCACGAATCGAGCTTAAGGATTTAGCGTATCATACTAGATTGCATGTTGTACAACTCGCAATATCCTAGTGCTGTCGCTGACTTTACATTCTGATATTCCTGATTTTCTTCTCTGAATGGTGGTGCCTTCATTTCATTATCTAGGATTACGCAATTTGATCAGTATAGTTACTTTGTTAAGTGATTTTGGTTTCGGGATTAGTAGTACATGGCCTTGTCCGACCAGAAGATTGATGATGGTTGGTTAAATTGAAATGATTCATGCAAGCATTGGTTAGCCTATTGTGTGGAATTGGTATGCCCTTTCGTATCTACGAGTCAATCAGATCTGAAGGTCCTTTCATGAGTACATACCAAGCCTGCGTATGATTCGAGATGTGACAATGATTGTGCAGGCGATGCTCTCAATACTTTGCGCCAAAGTTTGATTGATAGTAGCAACGTGCTGCAAAGTTGGGATCCCACTCTTGTAAATCCCTGCACTTGGTTCCATGTTACTTGCAATAACGAGAACAGCGTCATTCGAGTGTAAGTTCATTTTGTACTATTCATCTGATTTTGTATGCACCTGCAGTCGTTACATTGACTTCAACACACCTGCTTTATAATCTCATCGTTTTAAGTTGTTTGAACCGCTAATATCAACATCACTAAGTTTGTTTTCTTTAACTCTTTTACAGGGATTTAGGGAATGCTGGCCTGTCAGGGTCGTTGGTGCCGCAGCTTGGGGTCCTTACAAAGCTCCAATACTTGTAAGTATGCCGAACGGCCCACTCAATGGCAAATACTACCGTAAACTTTACAATGACACTGTAGCGTTGTAGGTTGCGTGTAGTCTTCAGTATTATGCTTGAAGACTGGTTTCGATTGCGTGAAACGATTTCAAGTAGATACTGAACAGCTTATATAAGTTGTTATAGCCCACTTTTCAGACGGAGCGCTTCTTTTTGTAATTCTTAGTTAGTGTTTCATATTTACTCTTTATTTTCTTCTTAGATCGCGCGCAACAGGAGAACAATAATCCTGTGTTTTGTCAATGCCGTCCTCCTGGTCAGTATTGAAGTGATGCGATATCATGACTGAAAATGTTAATTTATGAGGGGCTGAGTGTTGTGTTGAACCTTTACTTGTCGTCAAACCTATTGGCGCTATTGCAGGGAGTTATATAGTAACAACATTTCGGGAACAATACCTAAAGAGCTGGGAAATATCACTGCTCTTGTCAGCCTGGATCTTTATCAAAACAATTTCACTGGCCCTATACCAGATAGCCTTGGACAGCTGTCTAATCTGCGGTTTCTGTACGTCCCTTTGACTCAGAAATTGTGTTCTCCTTGCTATTTGTATAAGTGGCTACTTGGGTGCTCTAGTCCTCCATCTGTTCTGCATCTTAGATGCTAGGAGTCTATCGTAATATTGCTTCCCTTGCCATCACAAACTAGAATTGATCATGGTCAAGAACTACTCAGTCTGTCAGTTGTTGATCAAGTGAGATGTTCAAACTCAGCTGTTATGCAAGGTCACTTTATAAATGAACACACACACACACACACACACACAAGTATTCTGTCTTTATAGTTCCTTTTTTAGAGTTATTTGCATCTTTGACTTTGTTGCATCTACTAGTTCAGCTAAACGTGCGTGTTGTGTGGGTATGTTGAGCAGTAGACTGAACAACAATAGTTTGACCGGCCCCATTCCTGTTTCTCTAACTACCATCAGTGGACTACAAGTGCTGTAAGTCCCTTTTTGACGACTTTCATTTGAGCTGTTCACGAAAGTGCAGGATTTTTGTTTTGCATGTGCCTTTAGCGATTCTGATGCAGTTACTAATTGTGCTGATTCTGTCAATTTTATCAGAATAGCCAGAGCCCTGGTTCGTAATCGTAATTGTATCTATGATGCCTTTTTATTTGTGTTTTTAAATTTATCTGTTTATTTATATTTTCAATAATTTTTTCCCAGAGATCTCTCGTACAATAAGTTATCTGGAGATGTTCCTACCAATGGTTCCTTTTCTCTGTTCACACCCATCAGGTACTATCTCATTTTGAACCTTCTTCTGATGACCTTAGCAACAGCTATTTTCGTTGTGTATGAAACTTAGAACGGTTGTTAAGTATAGGTCAAGTGGATTGGATACGAAGTTCACAAGTTCTGACACGACGGGATCTGTTAACCTAGGAACTTTTTAAAATAAGACAGTGACCCTGAAATTGTTGTATCATTTATGTCCAAATGGTTTGTCCCCATCTCCATGGAAATCTCGGAAGTGTCACGAATCCTGTTTGTAAAATTGATTATACGATTCTCATTGTGACTTTACGGTCCTACGCAGTTTTTTGGGAAACAACGATCTGTGTGGTGCAGTGGTTGGTAAACAATGTCCTGGTCAGCCCCCATTCCCACCACCTCCTCCATTTACACCACCGCCTCCACAAACTCCAAATGGGGCTTCAGGTGAGAATTCGTAAACAGTCCTTGTGAAAATTATAGAATTTTTTCCAAAATGTGATTGCCTTGGTATTATTTTTGGAGCTAAACCAGTGGTGCTGTCTATTTTTTTTTAAAGCTTTGCGAATATGAACTATGTCCGTATTCTGTTGCTTTGGCCTTGTTTCCGTTACTAGTTTCGGTGCTCGTATTTCTGTTTGTTTTATTGTTCACCTAGGTTGGTTTGAACTTGCGAATACTGGTGTGCTCACTACTTGAGAATCACATTTCAGTACATCGTACTTAGAGCAGTGTTGCTCATGGTTTGACACGTAGTCGTATGTTATGCAGCAAACAAACAACAAACAACTAGCACAGGAGCTATTGCAGGTGGAGTTGCTGCAGGAGCTGCTTTGCTATTCGCTGCCCCTGCCATAGGTTTTGCCTGGTGGCGTCGTCGGAGGCCCATTGAAGCCTTCTTTGATGTCCCAGGTAAGTAATGTACCGGAATCATGGTGGATGACTTCTGGAAAACTTGTGGTGCGCTATGCATTATGGCTCCAGTTCCTTACCTGGGTTGACTTTTTCAACTGAAGTTGGTGAATTAAAGTTGGCAAAATTTCTGGAGTGTAACGAATTTATACCAAACATATTCGATCTTAGGTCCTTTGAAGCGAAGTCTTGTTTCCATGTCTAAGCATTGAAACACATCTATATCTTCGTTATTGACCCTAATGTCTGCATCAAGGATGTTACTGTTTGTTTTATTCTTGACACAAGGTTACCTTGTGGGGTTGCAGTACTATTTTTTGAGTAGTTCTTTAATACCCTTTTTCTTATAGTATGGCATTGAGACTTTACAATATGACATTCGTAACGAACCACTCTTGGTTAAAAAGCATGATTGTTGGTGTTCAAAGTTTGGAGTTATTAGAACCGAAGTGTCATCCAAGTTGAATCTATTAGTCATGGGTTGTCTTCTTAGTTGATTTGTCCATTTAATTTTGTTGCCTGTTCTAGTCTTGTTTACAAAATTGGGTAGGCTTTATTATATCTGTGTTTTCGTCTTCTTTCTTGAATATATGTTTAATGATACTTGATGTTGCCGAAGCCGGATTTTATTTGTAGGTCTTTCTGCTGAAGTGTTTTCTTTTGCGATTACAGCCGAGGAAGATCCAGAAGTGCACTTAGGGCAGCTGAAACGATTTTCTCTAAGGGAGCTGCAGGTGGCATCCGACAACTTCAACAACAGGAATATTCTAGGTCGTGGTGGATTTGGCAAGGTTTACAAAGGTCGACTAGCAGATGGGACGCTAGTGGCTATCAAGCGCCTCAAAGAAGAGCGCAGCCCTGGTGGAGAGCTGCAGTTTCAAACAGAGGTGTGCTTCTAGCCCAACTGGTACTGAGCGAATTAGGCTGCAGTTGTTTTACTAGGCTGTAGTTTAACGTTCTTTGGCGGAACAATTCACATAACTAAATGACTGTAAAATAAGCCAAGTGCTGTACTTTGACTTGATATTTACATTTTTGATGCATGTGGATCAGGTCGAGATGATTAGCATGGCAGTGCACCGAAATTTGTTACGGCTTCGTGGATTCTGTATGACTCCTACGGAACGTTTGCTCGTGTACCCATACATGCCAAACGGAAGTGTTGCTTCTCGATTGCGAGGTATGATTCCAATCCATCTAAGCATTGTTTGTAGCTGGGTAATTGTGGTGGTTTCTTCCTCAGGATCTTGACTCCATCTTATATGGAGTGTGGCCATCTTTTGTTTTTTTTGTGTTTTTGGTAAACAAGAAATTCAAATGGCCTGGATCCCTCAATAGGGATGACACATCAATTGTCGGAGTTGGAATTCGACAGATGGATTGAGCCACGTCTGCATAATTAACAGAAAATAATACTGAAGTATTTACTTGTACATTTCGTTACCTGAAATACAATCGATGTGTACAGAACGTGTGGATGGAGAGCCTGCCTTAAGTTGGCGAACCAGGAAGCAAATTGCGTTGGGAGCTGCTCGGGGGCTGTCGTATTTACACGACCATTGTGATCCAAAAATTATTCATCGTGATGTGAAGGCCGCCAACATTCTCTTGGATGAAGAGTTTGAGGCAGTGGTAGGAGATTTTGGTCTCGCCAAGCTTATGGATTACAAAGACACCCATGTTACAACTGCAGTGCGAGGGACTATTGGCCACATCGCACCTGAGTATCTTTCCACTGGAAAATCGTCTGAGAAAACAGATGTTTTTGGGTTCGGAATCATGCTATTGGAACTTATCACTGGTCAGCGAGCTTTTGACTTGGCACGTCTGGCCAATGATGATGATGTCATGCTCTTGGATTGGGTGAGTTGTTATAACCGTTATCGAGCAAGTTTGCCTTTTGGTTGCATTTTTTCTTTTCATATTTTCTTTTCTCACATTGTGAGGAAAGTTTTGGCCGTGTGGGGTTTATTTATTGTGTTGATGTATTATTACATTTCGATAATGACAAATTGATTTATGATGGTGAAACGAAGGATTAAATTGAGAAGTTAGTAGTGCAATTTCTCTGTGCAACATCTGCGAGCATCAGACTGATGCACTTCCATTCTAAATGATGTGGACAGGTGAAGGGATTGTTAAGGGAACGCAAGGTTGATCTTCTTGTAGACCCTGATCTTAAGCAAAATTATGATCAAAAAGAAGTTGAAGAGCTTATTCAGGTACCTTCTCGATCTGCTGCACATTCAGCAACTGTCAAGTAGCAGAAATCTATTTTGGTGCAGAACAAGCGTTGTGAAGAGATTTTGTGCAAATGTTTTATTTCGTAATTTGTGAGGTTTTCCTGATTATTGGGAAGCAATATTATTTTCGCGGTGCAGGTTGCACTGCTCTGCACACAAGGTTCTCCTTTGGACCGGCCAAAAATGGGCGATGTTGTGCGTATGCTCGAAGGTGATGGACTGGCGGAGCGCTGGGAGGAGTGGCAGAAGGTGGAAGTAGTTCGAAATCAAGATTTGGATTTGCCACCCCACCGAACATCAGAATGGATTGTGGATTCAACGGATAATCTGCATGCTGTTGAGCTTTCTGGCCCACGATAGTATGCAAAGTTGTAGAAATATGATGTCCTGCTGGTAAACGTTCTCGCTACTTTGGAGCCTCTACATTTGCTCTTAGACAAAGACTTTGGCGTGCAATCTCACAACTTTGTTGTCACAGTACGCACATTCCCACAGGAGTTAGATCTATTGACCAGGGAGGTTTTCATTGCGTGTTAGGGCTTGAGGTTTTGATCGATGTGGCAGAAGATTTTGATGACCTGTCAGAATTAGTGTGTGATCATTCCTACATGCTCTTGCTCTTAAATGAGGGTTGAACTTTGTACTAGTAAGGGTGGGACATTTGAGTTCCACAAATGCAAGTCCATGCATATTCTGTAGTTAAGTTTTTTATTAACCTATTCTATTAGAAGTTATTCTGAAAGCACAGGGATTGATTTCATCACGGCTTCTCAATTGGCATTCCTGTTGCCCCAGCAAATAATGCCCGTGGGTCAAAGAGTTTTTGGTCTTTTGTAACGATATGCCTCAACGCCTGGCATTTACCTGGTACGTGGTATAGAAAGCCTGCAATCTGTCACCTTCATGCCCTCCTCAGAATTATTTCTTCTTCAATCAGTTCCATCTTATTGCCAGCTCTACTGTGCCTCATATCATCAATTCTATAATGGCGTCGAAACTTAGCATACAGTACACAAACTGATTATTCCTGCTTATCGAGACTGCCCATGAATCTCTATATAATGGATATTCACCAGGTTAAGTTTTCCGTACTCTTCTATGAGACTGTTGCAATCTACATCAAATCCCAGTTGAATTTCGCACTATCTGAAACTCATGTTTTACTCCTCATCTTCTTATAAATATTTTCTTGAAGAAATTAAAAGTACTTACTAAATTGGTGTGCTACAGTTTTTTCTACATATTGGGTAAATTTGTTTCAGAAAATGTCTGCAAAGGTAGTCTCTTTTCTAATGCTTTGGAACTATCTCAGTCAAACCCTTCGACTTAGATTGAACCGCAACTAAATCGCTTACTGCATGAGTCGAGCTAACGTTCAATCAACCAATTACCGTTCGAATCAAAGATACAATTTGTAATTATCCTGGAAGACTAAATCCAAGTGAAACGTATAAAAAACAAATCGTGAATATATGTAGCAAATGATGGATTTGTGCAGTAGAGTGTGAAGGGATTTTACTATAAAAAGACACAGGGAAAAAGAAAAAGAAAAACATCACGTGTATCAAAATGCATGTGTGTGCAATAGCCGAGAAAGAAAACTTACTGGATACATATATTTTAAAAAACAGAGTAGTTCACGATTATTATGTAGCTTTAAGTCGATGGGTTGTGCTTTAGGATAAATTAAGATACACTAAATTTAGAACTACGCGAAAAAGTAAGAATCAAGAATGAAATAAAGTAAAATAAAAAATAACTTGAAAGGCTTCAGGAGAGCTCCAACCCTGAAGTAGGTGGCCAGGATCCTCCACCATCAATTCTCCAGGATATTTCCCACCACACAGTGCCACGTCGGAATGCAGAAGAGGTCCACTTGGCAGGACCCTTCACACGTGGATAGTTCCGTGCTCTACCCCCTGTCATCCTACGTGGCACTCGTCCTGGATACTTTACCTTGACCAGTGCTCTCCTCCCCCTGACCCTGCCCCCCTTCTCCCTCTTTTCTTGCTCCCCCTTCTCAATGAAACAGAAGTGTCTGAGATGGATGGCAATGTGAATATGAAATTCAGTCACCCAGCAACTCCACTTCCCAAGGAAATCCAATGACACCATAACTTCATCACCGAAAAAGTCAGAATGAGAAAGATGTATATATGTGTTTATATATATGTATATATAGGTAGGGGAATGTTAAATTGACCCAAGTATTTACTAAATCAATCCACCCATCCTAACCATCATCAAAAAAATTCTCCACTGTGGGATCTGCATTTGCTGAAAACCAATGAAAAAATAGTTGGATGCTTAGCCAATGATGATGGGTGGGTTGATTTAGTAAATGCATGCATCAATTTAATAATTCCTTGTATGTTTATTGAGTTTGTTCCCAAGTGTTGTTTGTTCTAAATGCAAAGACTTTTATTTTGTCATGTGTCACCTCAACTTCTTTTTTTGTGATTTGCCCATTCTTTTTATCCAAATACCATTCCAGCTGCCCTCTATCCCAGTTGTGGCTTTCTCAAAAATAAAACAAAATAAAATTATGGCTTTCATGAGACAATGGCAATAACAAATTAAACACAAAAACGTAGACATTCAAAATTAAACTAAGCACCCATGATGGTTGTGCATATCACTTTGATGCTTTTGCATTCTTCTTTCTCCTTTATTTCTAAGTTTCACAATATAGATGTGTGGATATGTTAACACATTACAACTATTATTTAATGCAGATAAAATCTTAGGCTTTGTCTACACTATCTATGTTTATGAAATTCTCCTAAGAAGTTGCAATATTATATTGTTTACTTAATTAATTGGAATACAATGTCTAGCTTTGTGATTATTGTTAAAATTGATATAATTAAAAATAGTAGATTAATAATGTTCTTGAAAGATACAAAATCAACAAAACAAACACACAAGATTTGTCAAAACTATATTGTACTCTTCAATGATTAAAAAGCTACTATAATTACAAAAAACACCACAAAATAAAAATAGCTTAATATTTGATATTTTAAATTCTTTCAAAGATTGTACTTGTTTTGAAGGTATGTATTTCAAATCCAGATATATGAAATTGAGATACATGAGGTAGAGATTAAATGAAACATGAAAGCAAGGCACATATATAAATAAGGAAAATATCATAAAATAAAAATATCAAACTGAAAAATTATTTTTAAATTTTTGAAATAAGAAAATATGACATTTATATATATATATATATATATATATATATAAAAGCCATTTCAAAATAAGAAAATAATAAGATATATATATATATATATATATGCATGTATTCACAGTTAGACATGTATCTATTGAGAGCATTAAATGTAGCCAATACTCTCTATAATATTTACTATAGTTTACAATAAATATTGTAGCTACAATGTTTGGAATGTAGTGGGAAAAAACTTGTGTGTGAATGTGTATTTTTTTTGTATATATTACTTCTAACTACTCTTGTGTCTCTCCAAATATTCTCAACACATTATCAACACAATTGTTCTTATGTACTAATCTTGGTTCTTAAAAACTTATGTGCACTTTATCCTTCGCTTTTTTCTCATTTTTTTTCCTACCCTATTGTTGTGCTACTGCTACTGCTACTGCTATGTTATGTTGTTGTGTTGTGTTATTGCTGTGCTGCTGCTACTACTGTATTGTGCTATGATGTACTGTTGCACCCTATCTTGTTGCTATATTACATCACATCTTGACACCAACTGCTACATATTGCTGCCAAATTGTAACACCGTGCCACCACTAATTGCTGCACCATGCCACCAAGCTATTGCAGTCTACTGCACACCTTTATTTTTGTGAAAAAAAAAAAAAAAATCTCTTCAAATTTTAATGTTTTGATGTTAAGTTTAATTTTATTATTATTATTATTTATTTTACATTTTAAGGTACAATTTACTCAATCTTTTCTACTTAATCTTATATTTTTTATTCATAGATTTATTTATAATGAATGTTCAATATCTACAACTGCCTCTACTATGTTTCCAACTATCACCATTGCATCTCAATATTTTCAATCTCTTCTATTTCCACTATTAGATATTTATGGAAATAATTATCTATTATGAGCAAAAATAATAAAAATAAATTTATTTACAAAAAAATTCTCGAATATAATTTTGTTTGAAGAATCTCTTATTTTAAGTACTTCAAGTTTTCTTCTTACTCATTGAAAAACACTTCTTTTGCTTTGTTGTCATCTTATACTTACATTGCAACATCAATATTTGGAAATGGAAGATCCAGCCAAACTTGGAAAGAATCTTAAATCTAAGTTTGATCATCAAAAGACCATTTTTCTTCCTATCATGGATATATATATTTATTTCAATAGTTACTTATATGATTAAGTAGAAGTAAATAAAATAGAATAATTTCATAAAGTCTTCTAGAGAAGCTTCCTAGAAGCTTCATAGATATAGTTTTGACTTTAGATGTATTTATAGGTTAGAAACTTGGCCAAAAAGCTAACCATGTATTGGTAGCTTGTGGAACAAGTTACCTCCGTGTAATAACTTGTGGAATAAGCCAACTACGTGGTGCATATATAGATAACTTGCCCTGCAAGATAAGACATGTGGCTAGCAAAGTCAACACATGTTGGAGGTTCTAAAGGACATCGCCACGTGGCTCTTAGTTAGATAGTATATATGGAGGCAAGAGTGAAGCCTTCTTCACTCTTGTCAATGCCTTTCTAGTCTTGGTCTTGTTTCAAGACTTTCTAGTATTCTTGTTTTTGGCAATAGCCATTCTAGTTAATATTACATCACCTTTTGAGTGACTTTCTAGTTCTTTTCAGTGATAGAAGAGTATATTGAGGATTTTCTTTCTTCGAGATTCATGTTCTTGACACTTCTACATGCACGTCATGACTAGATACATTTATATATCTTAGATTTTTAAAATTTAAATGCTTTCAATAATGAAATATATCATAATATTTCACAACTTTGATTGTGTAGAAAATGCATCTCTAAAAAAGACATGATTGAAAAAATTCTCTCCACATTTCTTTTTGCATTTATTGTACTTGCACAATAATATAGGAACATAAAATTTTAGAGTCACCTTGATTTCATGTCCTATCTACTTTTTATGGAAAAATAAAATGAACTATTTTTGTATAATGCATAAGCTTATTCTATTGGAATGACAATTCCAAAATTTTATGCACTTAATATTTTAAAGTCTAAGAAAAAATTATACAAATATGAAAAAAAATGCTCATTAGCATCAAGTTAATCATGGTTGTGACCATTTCCACCTTTGTGGAAAGAATAAATATTTTATAATTAATTATAGTAGGAAAAAATATAGAAATGCTTTCTTCTCATAAATATGGAATAATTGGACATTTAAGACATATATGCCATACTTAAGAATACTTTTTAAAAATATTCTAAGAAAATAAAAAACTTTGAGATAAGACTTGTAAAGTTCATATTATAGATGAATCCATAGATTCAATTGATTTTGATGATTTAGATGCTTATATGAATGACAAAACCTCTAATGATGAGTCAAATGATTCGCTCATTGATTTTGCAACAACAAATACTATCTTGCAGGATAGAAAATTTTTTACTAAAAAATCTTCAAATTGACAAACTAAAAATTTGATGACTGTGGCTAGAGAAAATACGTTTTATTTCCAAGAAGAAATAATAATAGCAAAATTGCCTATAAGCTCTATTATAAAATATAAATATACAATGTTTGCACCTTCAGTACCTCAAAGTTTGATTAGCTACTAAGATATGTGTGCCAATGTTTATCACCTCTCAATCGCAATTCTAGATAGGCCAAAAGTTTCGATTTTTGTACAAAATCATAAAGATATAAAAAAAATATTTTTTGTGACAAATGGTTTATTTCAAATTACAATTTGGCCTCTTAGTATATTTAATTTTGCATCATCTATCACAAAGAATCACATTTCTCTCTAGCATGGATGATTGAGACATCTAGGATCTATATTATTTTGAAAGTTAATTCTATGTATAATTTGATATAATTTAAGATCTAAAAATATAAATTCTATGGAATTATGTCATGCAAGGCAAGATGATTGCTCATCTTTCAATTTAGAAACTTCTATGAGAATCACCACTAATACTTGAAAGATTGTATGGTGATATTTGTAGTCCTATTAATCGAATATTTAGACCATTTTGTTATTTTTTGGTCCTTATTGATGCATCACACAAACAATCACATGTTTCATTATTATCAACTCAAATCATGGTATTTACCAATCTAATATCTATGCTTATTCAATTCTGAGGACATTTTCTTGATTATCCTATCAAAACATTGCATATAGATAATGCAAAAGAATTTGCATCAAAGTCTTTTGAAGACTATTGTGTTGCAATATGGATTGAGTTGATATATTATTCTATATGAACATGCTCAGAATAGACTAGCAAAGTCAATTATAAAGTATATACAATTCATTACATGGCTATTCCTTCTTCATGCAAATTTATCTATATTTATATAGAATCATTGTCATAGATATATACCTACATAATTGTTATATATGTAAGTAGAATTAAGTAAAAGTAGATTAATTTCATAATACCTTCTAAAAAAGCTTCTTAGAAGCTACTTAAATGTTGTTTTGACTTTACATATGTTTGTAGTTAATTGGTACATTAGAAACTTGATCAATAAGCTATCCATGTGCCATATGTATTGGAAGCTTGTAAAACAAGCTAACTATGTGATGGCCATATAGAAAACTTGCTTTGCAAGTCAAGATACGTGTCATGCAAAGCCAATACGTTTTTGGAGGTCCTATAGAATGTCGCCACATAAATCCTAAGTAGATAGTATATATAGAAGCAAGAATGAAGCCTTCTTCACTCTTATCAATTCGTTTCTTGCTTTTAGTCTAGATTCAAGAGTCTCTAATTTCTTTGTCTTTTGGCAATAGCCATTTCAGTTTCTTTTTAATATACATATTACTTTATTTTTATTTTATCACTTTTCTTTTGATACAAATTTTTTAGGTTTATGCATCTTTTTAGTTCATGTCCTTGATAAATTAACAAGAATGCACTTGCAATATTAGAACTTTGTCTTTTTTTGATTAAGAGTGGATTATCATTTTTTTTTCTTAAGACATAAGTATATTAGAAGTTGTAGATTACCTTCTTCTAAACTAATATTGTTTTTAGTATCTTCTTTGTTCTTAGTCCTCTTTTCTGCTGGTCTTGAGCAATGTAAGAGTTTTTTTTTTTTTTTTTTTTTTTTTTTTTCTTCTTCTTCTTCTTTCTAAGTATGATCATAGCAGAGCTTCTTGAAATGAAGAATATAATTACACAAATGTAAGAGAAATTAAAGAAATTGATGCTTGCGATGCATCAACTCAATTTATTCTCATTTAGAATAATAAAAATGGCAAGAAGTGAAGATATTGACATGATTGGAGCCACTTCAATAACTACACCAAATTGCATTCCATCTCCTATAGTAAAATACTCTTTTAGTATTAGAAAATCTAGAGTTGCCTTATCTAAAAAGTTTGATGGCACAAGTTTTAAGTTTCAAGGATTTATAAATCAAGTATAATTTATGATTGAACTTCAATTCCAATGCTATCCAATGCTGGGATCATAAGTTAGATTCATTAATATACTTCTTTTAGATTCAAAATTATTATGATTTTCATCTTTTTTAAAATAAAGAGATCCAATAATGAATAATTTGGAGGCTTTTTTGAGAGAGTTTTGATCCATGTATGAAGAATATGATGCAATTTGTATTATAACCAATAAAATTTGTATCTTGCAATAAGGAAATCGATTAATGACATCATATCCTTTACAATTTTGACAAATAGTAACTGATGTCAAGTGGGATGATGTTACTTTTATCAGCCAATTTTTCTATGGATTATAATATGAGATAAAGAAATTGATGCTCAACTTACTTGATCCTCAAACATTGAGTCAAATAATTGATTTTAATGTGAAGTGTGACAATTTATTTTTTGAATTTTAATCTAAGAATTGTGCAAGAAAACCTCTATCCTATTATAATTCAATGACAATACCAATGACTTCTCAATTTAAATATCTAGAGGTAGAAGACATGCAAATTGATGTGGTATGTTTTAAACCTCTTATTGAATAAGAAAAGGTTTTTTGTTGTCAAGAATGATTGTTTCTATATTATGGAAAAGCTAAGAATAATACTCAATATTTTCTAAAGAAATAATACTATTACAAAATGAGGAGTACGATTGTCAAAGATGAAAAAATGTCAAAAAATGAATTTATCTAATTATAATATAGATTGTGCGGCTGGAATTTTGTACTAATAAAGGTCTAATCTTTTCATTTTTTTATAATAGATATGCTTTTAAGACCTAATAATCACAAAGTCTTTATCTTAATAGATTTAGAAGCCTTAGCTTATTTCTTAAATGAAGAGTTTATTAAAGGCCATAGAATATTGTTAATACAAAAAACTAAACGCATACATGTAGAAGTCATAGATGGTCATCTATTATCTTCTAGATATATTACTCATAAAACACTTTCTATAGATGTAATAATAAATGGTTATAATAGTTGGATAATTTTTAATATAATTAGGTCTTCTTCTAATCCGGTCATTTCAAATTTATTGTCGTTAGAAAAGTACAATTCTCTAATAGATTAAATTTTTCATAAACTTGATTTTTTTTAGATTACTATTAAGAGTTTTGTAAAAAAAACCATGAGTCTAATGTAGCCAAATCTTTACTTGTAAGCACAAAAGCCTCTTTGCATGCTACAAAAGAAAGATTGTCTTTTGTTATTTATGCCACACCTATTTTTAATGATGGAAAGACTTTAAGTTACATTCCAAGTCAATATCAAGATTTTCAAGATATTTTTGAAAAGAAAAATAAAGATATTCTCCTAGAGCATTGTCCATATGATTGCTCAATTGACTTGAAAGAGGGAAGTGAGCTACCATTTCGTCCAATCTACAATTCATCACAAAATAATTTGGCTGAATTGAAAAAGTATATTGACAAGAGCTTAACCAAGAGTTTTATACATCATTTAAAATCTCTTGTTGGAGCTCTTATCTTATTTGTGAAGAAAAAAGATGGATCACAGCAAATGTACATAGTTTATCAAGGATTCAATAAGATTATCATCAACAATAAGTATCCTTATCCTTCATATCTTGACTTCTTCATGAATTAAATCAAGCTAAGATAAATACAAAAATATATATACAAGGAGCATACAACTTGATCTGTATTAAAAAAGGAGATGAATAGAAGATTGCGTTTTAAACAAGATATAAACACTTTGAAAATAATGTCATGTCTTTTGGACTTATGAATGCATCAATTACTTTTCAACATCTTATGAATGATGTTTTTTATCAATTTCTAGATGACTTTGTTATCTATTACTTAAACAATATTTTAATCTATTCTAAGAACATAAAAGAACATGAAGTTCATGTTTGTCATGTATTATAAAAACTTAGAAATACGAGATTGTACGTCAAGTTGGAAAAGTGTATATTCTACATTACTCAAGATGATTTCTTAAGATATATCATTTCTAAGAAAGCACTTATAATGGATGCAAAGAAAGTTCAAACTATTATAGATTATGATATTTCAAGAATAATAAGAGATGTGCAATGCTTTTTGGGCTTTGCCAATTATTATTCGATCTTAATTAAGATTTTTTTTCAAATTACAACTTTTCTTATATGTCTTATATGTAAAGACAAACTTAATCAGAGCAAAGCAGTTGAAGCATCTTTTAAAGTCTTGAAATTAGTATTTATTTCTATATCAATCTCTTATTACTTCAAATTTTTGAAGGCATTTTTTATGAAAATAGATGCCTCAAATTTTACTATATGTATTGTTTTGTCACAAATAGAAGAAGATGACAAGCTCCACCGAGTAGCTTTTCATTTTAGGAAATTTTCAACAATTGAGATTAACTATGAGATCTATGATAAAGAACTTCTTGCAATCGTGGATACTTTTTAAGAATGACATCATTATCTAGAAGGCGCTTTCAGCCTAATCATCGTATATAAAAATCACGAGAACCTCAAGTATTTCATATCAATACATGTTTTGAATCGTTACTAAGCTTGTTGGAGCATATCTTTGTTAAGATTTGAATATAATATCACTTATTGGCTATGAAAACAACAAGGTTTGTTTAATGTCCTTTCTAGATGTTCTTATCTTGCATCTAAAGAAGGAGATATAGCTTTTGATTAACAAGAGATAATTTTATTGAAGCCAAAATAATGTCACTTTTGAGCAATGAAATCAACATTGAGTATTAATTCAATTTTTTTCAAACAAATTCAATCATGTATGTCCTTTGATTCTTTTATTCATGATATCAAAAATACTTCTTCTAAGACTTGTGATACTTCCAAGTTTGAGTTCAAAATCAATCTACTTTATTTCAAAAGACACCTATATGTTCCAGAAGGAGAAGCATGTCACAACTTTCCAGCAACAAGATAATTTGAATATAACAAGACTTTGGAGCTAATACTTAGAGATTTTTAGTGGTTGCAAATGTAAAAGGCTATATATATATATATATATATATATATATATATATATATATATTTTCAATCATGTGACATTTGTTCAAGGTTAAAAATTCCTTGTTATCAACCTTATGAACTTCTTCATCTATTACCTATTCCAAAACAACCATGGTCTTTTATTTCTATGGATTTTATTACAGATTTTTTAATCTCAGGTGTATATAATTTTATATTTATGATAATAAATCATTTTACCAAAATGACATATTTTATATTATGCACAAAATCTATCACATGTGAAGATATTGCTAAGCTTTTCTTTGACAATATTTATCGATATCATGGATTGCTGAAAAATATTATATTGAATAAGAGAACTCAATTTATATCAAGATTTTGGAAAATTATTTTTAAGATTCTAAAGGTGGATATAAAGCTTTTTTTGGCCTTTCATCCTCAAACTGATGGACATACAAAGCGTGTAAACCAAGTTTTGGAGCATTACTTAAGATGTACTATTAATTATCAATAAGTCAATCGAAGAACCTTCTTGCCCTTGATAGGGTTTATTTATAATAATATGATGCATTCTTCTATGTAATAAACACCTTTCTTCACTAATTATGGTTACCATCTACGACTTGATATTTTTGACTTTTCAAAAATTGATAATCTTATAGTGGAAGATTTGGTAAACTATTTGTCTAAACTACTTAGAACAATGAAGGTGCAATTAAAAGAAGCTAAAGAAGAACAAAAGATCAATGCAGATACCTATGAAAAATAACAACCACAATTCAATGTAAGTGATAAGGTATGGTTACTTCATTATAATATCAAGACTATTTGTCCTTGTAATAAGTTGGACTACCATAGACTTGGATCTTTTTCTATTTGTGGACAAATTAATCGAGTTGCTTATGAATTATATCTATTGGAGTCAATGAAGATCCATCATGTCTTCTATATGTCTCTTCTTCAACTATACAAGACTCTGAATATATTAAGAAGAAGAAAATCTCCACCTTCTCTTATAAAAATAAATAATAATAAAGAATTTGAAGTAGAAGCAGTTCTAGACTCAAATCAGTGCCAAAATAAATTAGAATATCTTGTCCATTGATACGGATATGATATTAGTGAATGCACTTGGAAGCCAACAAAGAATCTTCCAAATACAACAAAGATGGTAAAGGCTTTTCATCATCAACATCTATCAAAACTAAGATGAAAGATAACAAAACTTTGCTATAAATGAAACACAGTTTAGAAAAGATTGTACTCTACCTTCTATCTTTGTTTGTAGTTTCTATATAATTATGGCATCAAAGAGATGGAGAACCAATAATGAGTGGAACAAACTTAAGAGCTATCATTTATTGCATCTTAGACTTCAAAATATGATCACTACTCTTTATGGAACTCGTCTCTAAAAAAGGAGGTAATATCACGAATATATACCTACTATAATTATTACTTAGATAGGTAGAATTAGGTAAAAGTAGATTAATTTTATAACACTTTCTAAAAAAGCTTCTTAAAAGCCTTATAGACAATGTTTTGACTTTATATATGTTTGTAGTCAATTGATAAGTTGGAAACTTACTCAACAAGCTATCCATGTGTCATATGTGTTGATAGCTTATGAAATGAGCTAACTATATGGTGGCCATATAGAAAATGTGCTTTGCAAATCAAGGTACATGTCATGCAAAATCAACATATTTTTGGAGGTCCTATAGAACATCGTCACATAGATCCTAAGTAGATAGTATATATAGAGGCAAGAGTGAAGCCTCCTTCACTCTTATCAATTCTTTTCTTGCTTCTAGTCTAGATTTAAGAGTCTCTAGTTTCTATATCTTTTGGCAATAGCCATTCCAATTTCTTTTTAATATACATACTACTTTATTTCTATTTTGGTATTTTTCTTTTGACACAAATTTTTCAAATTTATTCATATATGTCCTTCACAGTCATGCAGTTTTGCATGCTACAATATTAATATGCCTTTATGCTTCTTCTCTTGAAATTATTATACCATAAGAGTTCATTCAGGTCATATTCTAAATGTATCTCACTTACAAGTGTTTAGTTGCCATGGTTGGATTTGAGTACAAAAACCTCAATGGCTTACTATTGGAGCTCATTAAAGAGACGGTATATATGTTGGTTTTGATTTATCCAACATTATTTTTATTGTTGATCCATCAACTATTATATCATTACGTGCACGTTTTTAAAATTGATGATTTGAAGAAAACATATTCCCATATCTTTAAAGAGGAATATTTAATCAACAAAGAATTACAATACTTGAATTTGGAGCACCCGAAACATTTAAAATGAATCATAATCCTTGAACATCTTTGGTTGAAACTAAAATTGCTAAGATTTTGTATCTAAAATGGATCATAGATGAAACATGTAATAGCTTCAATGATGCACTTCAAATTATGAGAATTTGAATTAATGAGACTCAAAATGAACATGCTAAAATTGCAATACCACTAATTAATATATCTCATTTTAAAACCTCAAAAACTAAAAAGACTCATGGACCAGATAAGCAACCATAAAAAAAAATGCTATAATATATAGAGATTTTGGTATTTTTTTTGTCGAAGTTTTTTTTAAACCTACAGGTGCATTAATTAATGATAATATATCCATGAAAATTATACCTTCACTTCATACAATAGAAAATCTTGAAATAAGGAGGAATAAAACTTAGATGAGTACAAAATTATCTATTCTATATTATGGTACAAAGGACATTTGGGATAGACCATCTATTATAATAGATTAATTATTTGTATTCATGATTGCAAAAATTCTTTTTTATGAGAAAGAGGATCTCGGACATCAAACCATCAAAAAAACAATGCATTGCTCTAACTAATTAAAATAAAAAACTACCATCAAGGTGGAATATTCTTCTTTGCATAAAAAAAAAGTATTTGGTCTAATCATAGACACTTTTACTTCTTATTGTATGGAATATAAGATGATTTTAGTACATAAATAAGTTATTAATGATTAAATAATCCACTATAAAGCTCGTCTTGTTGTTGAAGGATTTATCCAACAATTTGGCATTAATTATAAATCCACATATTCTCTAGTCATGGATTCAATTATATTCTCATATATTATTGGAATGACAATTCATTCTACCCTTGAGATACTTCTCATAGATGTAATAACTTAATATTTGTATGGTTTTCTTGATGTAGATATTTATATGAAAGTTCTACCTAGTTTGGAAATAAGAATTCTAAATACACCTACTCCAGAATAATATCATGGTATTAAATTACTTAAGGCCCTGTATAGTCTAAAAAAATTTAGATGTACATGATATGAATGTCTTTGAGATTATTTAATTACAAATAAGTTTGTTAGTGATCTACTAATACCTTGTTTGTTTATCAAATAAGATAAAACTAATTTTATAATCATTGTTGTATATGTTAGTAATCTAAACCTAATGGATACTAGATCTATCATTACAGGTGCTAACCTACTTATCTATGACTTTGAGATGAAAATGCTAGAAAAAATAACTTTCTAAATTGGTCTTCAAATTATGCATTTCATAGATAGTAGTATTTTTCTCTACCAACTAACATATATTAGACAAATCTTATGGAGATTCAATATGATTGATGCTTATTTATTGTCTACACTAATGGTTGGATATGATGGTAATGGTTATGATCCATACTGCTCGTGCAAGGAGGAGGAGGAAATATTAGGAGATTTTTATCCATATCTCGTAGCAATTGAAGCACTTTTATATTTAGCCACATCTATAAGATCAGATATTATATTTACAGTTAGTATTCTTATAAAACACAATGTGTGTCTAATACTATGACATTTGAATGCCATCAAATATTTATTATGTTATTTAAAAGGCACTAAAGATTTAGGATTATACTATACATGATCTGTAGATCCAAAATTGGTTGAATATTTTGGTGTAAGATATAAATTTGATATTACAACACCTAAATCTTAAATAAGCTATGTATTCTTAAGACATAGAGTTGCAATACCATAGAAATCAATGAAACAAACTATGATTACAACTTCATCCAATCATGCAAAAATTATTACCTTACATGAAGCATCTCAAGAATGTATTTGGTTGCAATCAACTGATAAATACATTCAGAGAATATGTGGACTTTGATATGATAATTCTCCAACTATCTTATATGAAGATAATAGCACTTATGTTGCATAAATGCAAGTTGGTTTCATTAAAGGAGACAAGACAAAGCATATTGATCCAAAGTATTTTAATTGTATCAATCACTTGGTTAGTGATCAAATACTTAAGATCAAGAAAATTAAATCTACAAATAATCTTACTCATCTCCTCACCAAACTCTCTATGTGTTCAACCATTATTGACTTACTTATGGCATTGGCATGTGGCGACTTGCTTTTTTTGAGCAAGAAAGTAATGAACTCTTAAAATGATGTTATACTCTTTTTTCTTTATCTATGGTTTTACTCTTGAATATAATAAGGTTTTAATGAAGCAATAGCTGTTGATCTTGTGAGATTACAAAAAAATATAGATTATAATTCTATGAAAATTTTATGTTATATAAATATTATGATGACCAAAGAGGACTGTTGAGAGTATTAAATGTAGTTGATGCTCTCCATAATATTTATTATAGTTTATAATAAATATTATAGCTATAGTATTTGGAATGTATAAGGAAGAAACTCTTTATCTTTTCCCCTTCTCTTTGTATAAATGAGATAATCATATCAATATACTCCCTCTTGTGTGTGAGTGTATATTTTTTTGTACACATTACTTCTAACTAATCTTGTGTCTCTCCAAACATTCTCAATAATATTAGTTATGATCACGTAGTGTAAAGTGTAAAAAATATACGATAAAAAAACTAATTCAAAAGCAAATTTACATGGCATAAGAAAGTCAATTTTAATTTATATAATTTTATTGTACATTATGTACTTACATTCATTGTTAAATACAATATTCTAAATTTGGGATTTAGGTGTATTATTTCAAATTTGGCTAGTTTTTTGTCCATGCAATTCTTATATACAAATCACCACAACTAATTCCCAATTTTTTTAAAAAAACCAATTATTCGATCAAAATTACTTTACCGTGGTTGTGGACACTGGAATAGTTGGACTGCAAGCGGAGTTGTGTTCCACAACCCAACAACAAACAATTCCCTAAGACCAAGGCCAAGTCCGTCCAACAGGCTTCGGTCCCCACGGACGGTCATACAACTAAGCACGACCCAAACCCGTGACCGCCGCAAGCATCGAAGCCGACCCCAAGCTCGCCGACGCAAGTCAATCGAACGGGCTATCCTCACCGGAGGACTGTGGAATCGTACGGCTACGCAATGGGAAGCTCAATCGTACGGCTACGCAATGGGAAGCTCAATCGTACGGCTACGCAATGCTTTTTTACTTTTCGGAAATGTTTACTTTTTCGGGTCGAGGCCCTCGCCGAAGCGCAAGCCCCCGCGAGACGAGACGACGAGGCCACGAACGAGACTTCGGTTTCCCTAAAGACGGCGACGCCGAATCGCGGCAGCTGGGGGATGAAAGGCCGTGCGATGGCGCATCGGAGGGCGTGGCGCTGCCTGCCGCAATGCTGCACTAAGGGAGAGAGTGAGTGATGGAGTGAGTGTGGTTGCTCACCTGAGATGGGTCGTCTTGGTGGCGGGGGGGGGATGTTGAGAGTGTTGTTGGTGTACTTCTGCTGTTGTGAATGAATCCGTCGTCGTCGTCGCCACATCTAAGGACATGCTCCCCGTCACGCTGCCCTTGCCACGCACGACCAACGAGGAAGCACTGGGAGGCACCGGGACGGACCGACCGCCTTCCTTGCTCGCTCGCTGTCTCTCTTCTCTATTTCTCTCTCTCGGCTACTCAGAGAGACTCTTTCTTCCCGTTACTACTACTACTGCTCTTCTTCTTTTCCCCCTCTCACCCGCCCACCTCCTATTTTTACTTCTTCGTTGTTTCGCCGTCGCTTGTTGCTACGGGGACTGCAACTAGGGGGGTTCGTTCTGTAGGCATTACTGGGTGGTGGTGGTGGCGAGTTGGGGTCGTTGGGAGCGTTCGAGTCAGGGGCGCTGTTGATGAGCTCGGTGTTGCAAGGTTTGTGCATGGATGACGGTAGCTCGGGGAATTTGAACTCTGCGCTATTGGGTTCTTGTGCCCTAACTCCACTCCTTCCCTCTGGCTTTCGGTATTTATTTGTTTGTATTTATCTTTGTGTAATTTTTTGCGTTCCTTTTGGGAGTTTGCGGTGGTTTGAGTAGAAGTGGTTTATTTTTATTTTTGTTTTGATATTGCGTTCCGTGTGAATTCAAGCTGAAACGGGAAGCTCCTTACTAGGGGTCGTGGGTTGTAGATTTAATTTAGTGGTTCTGGGGCTGTGAGATTGCAAGAGCTCGGACCATAGCGGCATTAACAACTTCGACGGGATCTGTGTGTGCTACCTTGACACTAGAGTATGATGTCTTGTAGAGGTTGTTCTTGACATTGAGCTTAACGATTGTTAATTCTAAAAGCATCTACGTTATTTGCATGGACATGAATTCACGAGAAACTTGTTGAAATTCCAGTATTCCTCGCGCGAACTAATGGCCTGGCCTGACTGCAGAGGTGCGAGGTGCCAAGCTGGATCGCATGTATATCAGGAAGAAACTCAGAGCACTGTAGGTTACTTCTGGCAATAATTTAGCCACTCAGAGGTTTTTATTGGGAGCAACTTACCTTGGGCAATACATTTTCGGCAAATGAACTAACTTGATGTCGTTCTGAGCTGTGTGACGTTGTGATGTCCAGTGTATAGTGAAATGATGACGGAGAGCCCTGTTATGATGATGTCTGGGGGGGAAAGAGGGAACTCGCGAGCCCTCGGAGAGAGTCTGAGGTCTGGGAATGGAAGTGGTTATGGCAGCTCACAGGATTTGGATGGAATTACGGAGTTGGGCCGTCTTCTGAAAGGAAGGACAAAGTTCGACAACATTTTGAACTCTGGACATGTACCGCAAAGAAGCGGCAGTGCTCCTCCCAGTGTGGAGGGGTCGCTTGCAGCGATGGGTGGGATGTTCGACCTGCCAACTAGCCCTAAAGGTGGGCGTTCCCCGAACCTTCAGCCAGGGGAGGAAGATGTTTTGAATGCCGAGGATGCGCAGCGCGCAGATCCTAGGTACTTGGTATATTACTACAGCAATATCAACCTGAATCCGAGGTTGCCACCACCGTTGATATCTTGGAACAACTATCGGTTGGCACAGAGGTTGCAATCCGGGATGGGATCGGGTGGATTTGGGGACAAGAAGAAATTACGATCGATGGATGATAGCAGCAGCAGGTCTTTGTTTTCAACCCAGCCAGTGTTGCCGACACACAGGGAGGAGCCAGAAGTTCAGGAGGAGGAGATCTCACCGATGGGCGGTCTTGCGAGAACGGTGTCTAGCGATTGGGCAGAGAGAGATAGAGGAGATGGGTTTATGGGTCTATCATCGGAGTTCCACCCCCGTAACAAGAGCCTAGTAGATATGATTCAGGTACTTAAGCCAATGCAGAAACTGTACCTTCGGGGCCTCTGTTTGACTGGTCGATGATCGAGGGTTGGAGTTCTGTAACCCAATCTCAGTTCTTGTCTCTTGCAAAAATTTAGGAGCATAGTTTAAGCTTTTTTGGTGCTACAGGGCTGAAGTACTAGAATGGTGGTTACAATTCTGGAGATATGTCATTATTGCTGGTTGAGATATGAGGTGTGACGAATAAATACGTTTGTGTACAGGAGGATTTTCCTCGAACGCCGTCGCCTGTGTTTCACTTGTCTCGGTCGTCGAGCAGAGCTGCAAATGATGAGAATGAGGCCACAAATGCGGTACTAGACCTGCAATTGGCCCACCTGCGAGAGTCGGCTTCGGGAGAGGCGAATGCTGTGGCAAACGGGATGGGGTCTCGGAGTACCACCCCCATTCCTGGTGTATCGAATTTGCACCAAGCCTCGGGACCCGCAGCACCTGTACCTAGGATACCCACACCTGAGATTTCCCTGTCAAATAATGTCCGTTCTGCCAGTCCAAGTTTGGCTAGGATGGGTTCTGTACCAGGTGTTGACTCTTTTCAAACCATTTTAATTGGCAAATTGTGTATGTGACTCCATTTATATTATATTGAGATTTCTTTTTCTTTTTCTTTTTCGGTAGTTGTTATGTAGTGGTGGGATTGAATTCCAATCGAATGTTGAACATTGTGAGCGATTTTATGAGAAAATTTGGTGGCATTATCTCTTCAGGATTGTCTGGAGGGAATTTGTCTTTTTCGGGTTCTGATGCACGGAGCGTAGGGCTGGGTCGTGCCTCAAGTGCTAGTGCTGCGGATTTCGCTCAGTTTGCAATGCAGCTGAACAGGTCTGCTAGTGCGAGCACTGCGGATTTTGAAGCAGCTTTTAAAGGTTTGAGTATGTCTGATATGGAAGAAGCCATAGCTGCGCGTGAGGGAAAGGAGATGAAGCAAAAGCAGCAACAACAGCTCCAACAACAGCAGGAGCAACAGCAGCATCGACAACGGGCTCAGATTGCTGCACAGGTGCAGGCACAAGCTCAAGTTGCACAATCAGCCCAGGTGAGCTGCACATATTTACGTCTTTGCTTTGCAATCATGTTGGATTGGTCGGATATCCAGTGATGAATATGCGCAGGGTTAGCCATATATTCAACCTAAATTTATGATATATTTGATTGCAGACTTTGGCATATTCTCAAGCTTTACAGCAGCAGCATCTCTACCCGGGTGTAGACCCTGCGTATCGGGGTCAGCCGAAGTTTGCTGTGGGTAACATGGCAAGCCAACAAGCTGGGGCAGCTGGGCTCCAACCCAACCTGGGGGCAAATACTAATCCTGCGAACATGTATGCTGCTGCAGCGGCTGCAATGTATATGGCACAGCAGAATCTCTACTATCCGAACATGAACCCTGCGGCCGTTTATGGTCCGCAATATGGGCTGGGTGGGTATCCAGTGAATCCTGCAATGCTGGCCCCTATGATGGCCGGGTACCCACTTCCAATGTTTGACCCTGCAACTGCAGCTGCTCTTGCGAGCATGGGCGTGAGAGCTGGGGTCCCTGGATCCTCCGCTCATTCAGCGGTGGACATCCAGAATCTTTACAAGTATGCGGGTAGAGCATTGCCGCAGATACACGATCCAATGTACTTACAGTACATACGTATGGCGGAGGAGGCACGGGCGGCGGCATTAGATCCTTCATTGTTGAGGAATTACATGGGGGGAGATCCACTGGACACGGTGAACCTACAGAAAAAGCAGTTGAGTTCGATGCTGGGAGTTTATGGCGCGGAGCAGAAGTCGGAGTTTGGGAGGACGGGGACGATGGGGGTTCCGATCACGAGCCAGAAGAGTGGTTCAGTGAGCCCAGGGTACTATGGCAGTCCTCCAGGAGTTCCGTATAACAATTCTCCTTTGACGAGCCCGGTGCTTCCGGGATCGCCAGTGGGTCTAGGAAGTTATCCCATACGGCGCGATGACCGCAACTTGCGTTCCTCCTCAACGTCGAGGACGAGTGGTGGGTACATGGGGGCTGCGAGCGGCACGACGTATGGAGGGTGGCAAGGGCAAAAGACGAGCGAGACCCCAGACGAGACCCGGGGATCGACGTTGCTAGAGGAGTTCAAGAACAGCAAGACGAGGCGATTTGACTTGTTGGACATTACAGAGCATGTTGTAGAGTTCAGGTGCGAGCAGATCAGAGATTTGCGGTGGAATGTATTCGATTAATTTGGATGTTATGTTTGAAAGGACGAATGAGATGTACGCACTCGTTTGGAGTTGGAGAGTAAGATGTAAGATAGTGTGATTGACGACAGCTGTTTTTCTTCGATTGCAGTGTCGATCAGCACGGAAGCAGGTTCATTCAGCAGAAATTGGAGACGGCAACTCCGGAGGACAAGAACATGGTTTTTCAAGAGGTGCTTCCACGGGCTTTGACGCTGATGACGGATGTTTTCGGGAACTACGTCATACAAAAGGTACAGAGGGAGTTGCATGTGAAATTTTATAAGGTGGAAGGTATTACTGTATCGGTTGGCAACTAATGGTAGATGTTTTTGGGAGGGTGTCGGTCTGTTTTTTTTTCGGGGTTATGTCGATTTGGATACTGGGTTCAGTGTGGGTAAGGTTCGGTGACTAAACTTACAACTGGCGAGAGATTGACATTGGTTTGTGATTCTTGCAGTTTTTCGAGCACGGGACTCAGCAGCAGAGGAGAGAGCTGGCAAACCAGTTGGTGGGGCACGTTCTGGTTCTGAGTCTGCAGATGTACGGTTGCAGAGTGATTCAGAAGGTATGGTTTTCTTGTGTGCATTCCTATGGCTAAAGTTTGTGTGTTGTGATGAGGAGTCCCTACGGTATACGAGCACTTGGTGGTGGTGATGAGTACTAAAATTGAGCAGGATCTAGATAGGGTAATTGGAACCAATTGAAAACTGTTCGTGATGCGCGTGCAGGCGCTGGAGGTTGTGGACGTGGACCAACAGACGGTGTTGGTGTCGGAGTTGGATGGGCACGTGATGCGGTGTGTGCGCGACCAGAATGGAAATCACGTCATTCAGAAGTGCATTGAATGTGTGCCTCCTGCCAAGATCAATTTCATCATCTCTGCGTTTTATAACCAGGTGGTAACGCTGTCTACTCATCCTTACGGATGCCGGGTGATCCAGGTAAGTTCTTGGGATTGGCATAATTATGTTCTGCTACATTGCCCTTGTGAGAAGCACACGTGATACGTGAAATCCTAGCTAACGAGGTGGGGTAACGGGATTTGGTTGGGTTCAGAGAGTTCTGGAGCACTGCACGGACGAGCAGAAGCAGAAGGGGATCATGGAAGAGATTTTACGTTCCACATGTACGCTGGCTCAGGACCAGTATGGCAACTATGTTGTACAGGTGAGGGGTGTGACGGCTGTGTCGGCAGTATATGGTTGTTGGCCGATGAAGAGACAAGTTGTGGAAGGTTTGTTTTTTCTAAGGAGTGCATGTATGGAGACGATTGTCTTGAACCAAATGTTCGATTCGTCTGTTTGGTTAGTATTTATGGGAGGTAACATGTAGTTTCCGTTTTTGTTTGTTAGTGGTTACAGTTGCAGTGAGGGTAGTTTCATGTAATGTGAGAGGGCTCTTATAGCCATGCTTTGTGATGAGAGCAGGTTTGTTAATATACTTGTTTGTGGATGTTCATGATTGTTACAGCATGTGCTTGAGCATGGACGCGATTATGAGCGAACTGAGATTATTACAAAGCTGGCTGGGCAAATTGTACAAATGAGTCAGCATAAGTTCGCATCAAACGTAGTGGAAAAGTGCTTGGAGTATGGTGGTCCAGTTGAACGGCAAATATTGATCGATGAAATGCTTGGCCACACTGATGAGAACGAGCCGCTTCAGGTATGCAGTTTATTGTTGCTAGTGTGATAGGTTATTTTAAACTCTGCGTTAATTGGCTACCAGCTGAATACATCATGAGAGTAAATATTTGCATTTCGTTTTGGATTTGTACCTGTGGAGGAAGCTGATTTGTGTTATGGTGAATGCCTCAATTGTTTCCGGTATGCGTATGAGTAGCCTGATGTTCGGTGATGTGATGCAGGCAATGATGAAAGACCAGTTTGCAAACTACGTGGTCCAGAAGGTGTTGGAAACCTGTGATGAATCTCAACGCGAGCTGTTGCTGGGTCGTATTCGGGTTCACTTGCATGCATTGAAGAAGTACACATACGGCAAGCACATCGTTGCACGCGTGGAGAAGCTGGTTGCTGCTGGAGGTAAGTTTCCCGTTCTAAACTTCAAACGTATGTCACCTTGGTGGCGTAGTGTAGAGAGATTAGTATCGATGATTTAGGTGGATGCATACCTCTGCGAAGATTTCGATGAATCTGCTTCATTTGTGATTTGGTCCCTTCCATTGTTTTCCGCTAGTCCTGTTCGTTGTCTCCCGTAATTGTCTGACTGGAGTTTCTGCTGTGTGCAGAGAGACGGAGTGCTGCCTACATGGCACACAACATGTCTAATTGAATCTTTGATGGATACCATGGCCTATGCTGACTTCTTTAGTAAAGGAACATGTTTCAGGCTGTTTCTTGGAGTACTAGAAGTCAGGTCTTCCCTCGCTCATTTGTCATTAATTAACTTCTTGTGTCGTAAACAACGTGCGAGCGATCCGAAGATAGTCGGGCTGTGGTTCAGTGCCCGGGGAAACATTTGTGAGCAGTAAATAGTGTAATGGTGTCGGATTACACTCAGATTGTATTGATGGTCAGGAGAGACGCGGGGTGAGGGCTGTTGCAGCTCGCATCGACACGTATCTTATGTGGATTCGTGTCGGAGGCCGGTGTATTTATAAGTGATGGCTCTAGATATTTGGAGGTTGGAGCTCTGGGAGTAGTGCTTGTGTTCCGACCTTTCGATCCTACCCTTCGTTTCTCCTGGGTAGTGTGATTTAAAGTCATGCAATTAGACATGGAAAAGACGTTTTAATGGGTACAGTTTAGTGTTAGAGTGATGAGAAGGAAAGGGTCGAGGCAAGGTTTAGCTGTAACGGGCGTGTATAAAGAGCAAGTGTTCTTCGTTCCGAAGTGTACAGACTGACGTGTTGGTCTTGTGACGAGGCGTTGGTTTTTGAAGGATCGGAAGGCGGGTGGTCCTAGGACCCGTTCCATTCTTGCTAGTGCTGCTGCTGAAGGTTAGTTTTTGTGCAGCGATTGCGCCAGGGTCCTTTTGATGTAAAAAGTGCCCCCTTTAGAGGAAGGGCCAGCTGGCAATGTCTTTATTCTTTTAGCTTGGTGTAAGGTATGTCTGAGTACAAATCTGTTCCTTTATCCGAATTTTTAAATTTGTACTTTGTATGTATGCAACTTGTGAACCATTTTTGTTTAAACCCTCAGAAGCTGGGTCTTCAAAATGTTGAACCCCTGAAATCATTCCGAACTGAAAAATTATACATGCTCGTTTTCTATGGTCTGTCCGTCTGAACGGTTTGTATCTTGAAAGAGAGAAAAAAAAATCCATTAAGAATGGTCTGTAATTCTTGAGGAGGGTGGTGCCCTGATGTTTTGAGTTAGTGTGTTAAGCTTGGTGATCAAAGTTGAATACTTTATTTTGCATACAATGTCTCTGAAGAATGTAATCGCGTAACTGGTATTGATGTGAGGATAAATCTGTGAATATGTGAGGTAACTACAATTATAAAAATGCATGACAAAACATATTCTAGCTAACATTATACACTTTATACACATCATACACAAAATTAACACTCCAGGTGACAACATTTTACATAGGATTCTTTTATTCTGCTTTGGTTATGTTTATGGGCATGAATAATGCTTGTAATTCATTTGAAATGACCTCTTAAAACTGAACGTGATATTGTTTTACTGCATAATCGTAGAACCCCCCCCTAGTGAATGATTATTTACAAATGAATATTGTTTTTACGAAACCAATTCATATGTACAATCGCTGTAGATCTGATTGATTCTACTTGGTTGTATTTTTATAACATCATCCTTTGTTTAAATATGGTTTCAAATGAATGCCTTTATTTGTTAATTTTTCTAGAATGAAAATTATTTAAACACTATTATTGGAGCCCCTTACTTTGCTTTAGAAGTAATGTATCAAAGTAAATTTTTATTGATGTACAATAGTTTACAATTCAATAATGAATTACTATTGCTAATGCCATTTGTTCAATTCTTAGATTTATTTATTTCTCCATGAACACACATAGATGGGTAAAAGAAACAAAAGATCAACAATTGTTATTACAATGCTAGGCTTTGTTTCATTTTGTGTTTGCCTAAGTAGAACTTTGTGCAAATACGAAGACATTAAAAAAAATATCCACCATCCATGCGCGAGGAATATCTAAATTAGGGTTTGGTGGGCAGAGCTTCACCAGATCCCCCCACCTTGGTATCAGGGTTCCCACGTCTCGCAGATTCCTGCTTCGTCGTCCATGTGCGTTGTTGCTTTTGCACAGATTTTAGCTCGCATCGCGTGATTCTTTACCTCAACCCTCCGCTTCCGAGACTCGTGACTGGTTCATCTCAAACCCCTCCTCGCTGTCGAAGAGTTCCAACATCGATCTGTGTGGGAACGTCGCTGATTGTCGGCAGGTGAGGTTTTGCCTCGATGCGCTTTTTGTTCGATTACTTCACGATTCCGTGCCGCTCGTGTAACTGGATCGTTACGCAAGAGGCTGTGCTTGGAGATTTAATGCTTTGTGGAGTTGGGCTGTGTTGAATTCGAGAGACGGTCTTCCCATGAGTGATAGTTTCGAATGCGTCAGATTATGCCTGGATTGTTGCTTGATTTCCGGCTGGGGATGAGTGCCGTTACAGGCTTTCAAGTGCAGGTTTGCGTGGAAGTGTTGGCGCTTAGACTCGGGTTGTTGTTGTGGCCTGTTAGTCGGCTGTAGCGTCGATTGGGGATTCTGAGACTGGTTCGAATTTATGTCGTTTGGAACGTCGTTTTGTATGT
The DNA here is from genome assembly GCF_059467195.1 of Physcomitrium patens. NCBI lineage: Eukaryota > Viridiplantae > Streptophyta > Bryopsida > Funariales > Funariaceae > Physcomitrium > Physcomitrium patens. The sequence goes on along the minus strand of NC_143417.1, from coordinate 1,702,760 downwards.
GCCGTCATGGATGCGGACGCAAGTTCTGCTACCACTGCGTAGTTGTTTTTTCAGAAAGGGTAATTGCGAATGCGATTTGGGATTACTGGCGTTTTTGAGTTTCGAGACATTGTGAGTGTCTCGCGCTTATGAATTGCGGTTTTCAGCAGTGTTGTACTCTGTTGGAGATTTTGGAGGTTTCTGGTCACAACCTGGACTCTTCTGTCTTCCTCCTGAATGGGCTCCCGTGCCGAGTTTTGTGGATTATACATTCGTCTCTGTTGACTATAGGTACACCCATTCGAGTGTCTTGGGTTCGTTCCAATTATCGTCTTTTATTGTGATTGTGCGGTATTGTTTGACTGAAGTCGCTTCCAAGCCACTACATGTGTTAAGTGCATTGTAACTTCCAGCTTGTTCATGTCAGGGTATTGGCATTCACTTAATCCTTCTCAGTTGATCCGAAAATTCAAAACCATAGTACTTGTTGCATGTCTGCTCGTGTGAGTTGGTGGATCTGGTAGTTTCAGTTAATTGGGGAGTTAAAGCTGAGCATGTGCCCATCCTGTAGTTGTCATACCGTCGTAGTGCAGCACACTGATAGCTATGTTGTGGCACATTTGTATGGAACACCTTCCACGTGCAATCGAATTTGTTTGTTAGCTCTTGATCAATTGATGCGATGCAGCTTTCCTTGCATGGGCTGATGGTTCTTCATCACAGGCTTTTTTGCACTAATAATCAGGCCTTGTCTGCACAGAGCTCTTCTATTTTACGACCTATTCATCAACATGGCTGATCTGAGACAAGATTGGGAGCCTGTGGTGGTCAGGAAGAAGGCTCCAACTTCGGGTGCGAAGAAGGACGAGAAGGCAGTCAATGCAGCACGACGAGCTGGCGGCCCAATTGAGACTATCAAGAAATGTACTACTCTGAAATCTATTTATTTGTTTTTCTTATCTCCATCGTTTCTCCTTTGGACTTTCCTCTAGCTTGCATACTTTTTGTGCCTAGCACATATGTCTTATTCCACACCTATTCATTCCATGAGATTTACATTCCTCATATTTATTGCTGTTTTTTGCATTATGATCCTAGCTTTTGCGAATCTACATCTTAAACTCGTATTGTAATGTTCATTATTGTCACGCTTTTACGTTTGTGTGTGGTGCCACTAAAATCAGTTACAGAAATCTCGTACTCAATTTCTGAAATATTTTCCTCCTCTAAATTCATAGTGGAATGATCTTTTGGGCAGTCAACGCTGGGTCCAACAAGGCAGCTACCAGTGCTACTGGTTTGAATACAAAGAAGCTTGATGACGAGACTGACGTTCTTGCTCGTGAGTAAAAATGTTTACCTGCTTCTCGTGACTTCAACTTGTTCTTAGTGTCACCGTTGTCTAGTGTTGAAAAGGTAGTCTGGTTTTCTCCTACAATTCTGGTATCTAATACTATCTGGAATTCAGACCCAGCACATCTTGGCTTTTACTGTAGTGTAACTGAAACAGGCTGTTGATTGCCATAACATTGGTAATCGGCATTAGGATCTGTCCATTTTATCCTATATTTAGTTTACACGTGCAGTTGATTTTTACTTTATTTTCTATGAGAACAATACTGAACTGGTGGAACATGGTTTTTGAGTAGACGAGAAAGTGCCCACAGAACTCAAGAGAAAAATTATGCAGGCTCGGTTGGATAAGAAGATGACACAGGCTCAACTTGCACAGGTTTTCCCGCACTTCTTTTATACAATCAAATTGTTGGCAGTATAGAATTCGCAATATTTGACACCAGGACGGAATCTGATACCAGTTGTAGTCACTTCTGGGTATTTTATTAAGTGTGCAGCGTGCATTACACAGGCATTTGGTGGTCCTCGAAGCTTACAGTTATCTTTTTTCTTGCAGCTCATAAATGAAAAGCCACAAATTGTACAAGAGTACGAGTCAGGGAAAGCAATTCCCAACCAACAGATCATATCGAAATTGGAACGTGTGCTTGGTACGAAGCTACGAGGAGCAGGAGCTAAAAAGTGAATGTCTCTGTAGAAAGCATCCTCAAGCTTTGAATACCTCTGGTTTTGAAGCTATTAGGCTTCTTCTCATATTGTGCAGGTTCTCAGCCAGATGGTGGTGAGCAGAGTTTGGCTGAGGTTAGAGACAATGCAAAGAAAGGAGCATCAGTTACGAACGACAAGGTTTTCTTCGTTGACTTTCTCCCGCAGTTTGCAATCAAGATAGCTAGGATATGTGGATTCAGGATCGAATCTCAGTAGCTGTAAAAGTTTAGCATTGTGGATGTTTGGTATTGACTGGGTTTTGCCGGCTTAGCTACTTGTGGTATACAAGAGGTATTGGCAACGGTGTGGAAGGGTTTTGAGGGATGTTGATAATGGTAGAGCTTCTCAAGTTGCACCTTCTGGAGCTGTGTTATGTTGAATCTAGTTGTGTTGATCTTTCTCCTGAATGAAGAAAAAACAAAATCAACCACCATTCTCATATGCAAAGAAATACTGCTTAGAAAAGTCAATGGTGCACATGACAATGATGTTTGTCAAATTATCGAAAATCTATTTTTTTCCACTAAAGAAGAGAACTGGTAATCTATAAAAAAAAATCAAATTAATTGCATTAGTATGGAAAACCAAAACAATTTGTTTGCTACTTCTAAATCTTCAATCTTATTAAATTCTAGAGAGTGTTAAAGAAAAACTATTATATATGGTGCTTAAAAGTCTTAATTTCAGCAAATTTTGAATTTAACAAAAAGGGGCACTTGCAAAGGATATTAAAGTAGGCTAGTCTAGTCTTTTGAATAGGATACCTGAACTTATTATAGTATTTAAAATTTGTTAAAACTTGAACCTATAATATGCACCAATGTTATTTAAATTTTATTTAAATTGTAGATTAGATTTTGCAAAATATATATCTATTTCATAATTTGCCATATTTACTTTGTTTGTCCATATGCATTAATAAAGATGTTGGGTAGGTGCCTTAAATTTTTATGGGCACCTTAATGACACTCAACTAATTGTTGGCCATTCTAAAATAGAGTAGTAGAGGTGAAGGATTTAAAAAAAAAACACACATATATGCACAGAAATGCAAACCCACATACACACCATAAGCACAATAATTTAGCAAAGAGAGCTGATTGGATACTTTATTCATCTAATACTAAGTATTAATTAGGTACCCACTCATCTACAATAGTTGACAACTATTGTTGACAACTATACTTAATTGTAATAATTTTTTTTAGCTATTGCACAAACTAAAATTATTCCATATGTGTATAGATAAAGCTATATATATATAATGAGTAGTGTATAATGTGTTCATGTAAGATATATATTAATATTAATATTAATAGTTTAGAAAATACCCTTCTATTTACAATACTTAATAAAGCCTATTAATATAAATGCGAATTTATTTGTTTTAATTTTAAAATATGCATACAAGAAGTTTTGTAAGCACATACAATAAATTATAATATAAATTTTAAATATTCTCTACAAAGTCTTTTGGATTTTTTATTTAGTTATTAAGTATAATGAATCATTATCCAAAATTTTGGAGTACAGTATTAATACAATAAAATGTTTTTTTTTAAGTATTAATATTTTTTGTGTTGTTATAAATATAATAATATAAATATGTGATATATTATATTTTTAGGTATTTAATCAATGATATTAGTATTTATTAAAATTTTGATGATTCAAACATGGATTTAGTGAAAAGAACACTCGATAAATAATATATAATTTATTTTTAAAAAGTTATGTGACATGAACTAATCTCCGTCAACTCTTTTTTTATCATAAAAAAACTCAGTGATTTACACACAACATTACTATTTTTTTCAGTGGTTACTATGATAATATGCCAACTTAGAGATGTCAAAACACATTGTAAATTGTTGAATTACAAATCTAAAAATCATCATTTTTGAAGAAATTGAGAACAATTTGTCTTCATAACTATCTAGTCAATATGAATAATTATATTATTACACCAATCATATAGAAATTTTTAACAAAATAAATTAGTGCATGAAGCATCATACAAATTACAAAATTTTGATTTAAAACAAAGAAAATTATAAACATATCATATTTTCACCAACCATAAATTTAATCAATAGCAAACTAATGACAACAAAAAAAAAAAAAAAAAAAAAAAAAAAAAAAAAAACATTACAATTCAGACAACAATCATAATTCATAAATGATAAGAGATATTATACCTGTCAACCATAGCTTACAATTTTTATTATTAGGCATATCAAAGCTTGCAATTGCTCCAAAATAAATAGACTATAAAAAATACACATTTTCAAGAAACTTACATGTGCTCAATTATCGAATGCTTATGATTGGCTCTTTGACAGTCCATAATTCTTTTCCTATCAAATTACATTGCATTGGATGTCATTTTTAGAGAATAAAAAAATCACCCTAACAAATCATTATTCGTTTATCAATGTACACATAAAAATTGGTATGTCCATAGGTCACGACCAGAACTACGACTTATAAATTGCAAAACTTGTAAAACGCAGATCTACAATCACTTATCCCTTCCAGTTTATTGTTGGAGAACTGAGTCCTGCTGCATGGCTGCTTACAACACGCCCCCAATCGCAACACAAGCATAAGGAACGCAATACCCACCTCAATCTTCTCTCGACCGTTAGTCACGCGGGTGGTGCGCTTCATGTTGACACAATATCTCACATGCCAAAGCTGGATGTGCAACGCATCCTGGAAGCACCAATGGAAAAACACACTCCTTTAAATAAAGGATCGCCATTTTACAGAAATGCTTCCAGAAAGTAAACAGCCTCCAGGTGAACACTGCGAGCTCTGGAACGAAGTGCGACACAACATTTTCGTCGAACCGGAAGATTAATTACCACCTACACAATGTTATCTGAAACGTTACCTTGCGGTATACACATTCACAAAATTGGAGGGTTCCGTGTGGTCTCACATCGCATAGATGTAGAATACAAAGTGGATTCATGACCGAAAAGATGCGTTTGTCGACCTCCTTCTCGACGCTGTTCTCCTCGAAGACGTCGGGATAACCATATTCTCAAGTGTACAAAGTACCTGCTCAAATTTAAATTATCATGAGTATGAAAGATTAAGAAACAAAGATGGATTATACAAAGTGTAGTCTCAAGCCCTAAGAAACCACACAGCAACCAGTGATTGGAACAAGCTGACTAAGATAAAAAAAGAACCAAATCAGGAACAAAACCTCCTCGGAACAACCATGAAAATCTAGATATTCTGTGCACAAGGATATCCTCGTCCTCCCCAAAGTGACGCCACTTGCAGGTCAAGAGGATTAGAAGTTTACCTCACTAAATTCAGGTCTTTCCTCCGGATCTTTATCCCAACATCTGTGCATTAAGTGTGCTAGAACTTCAGGTATATACGGTGGAGATTCCGGCCGAAGTCCTCTGGATCAAATATGCAAGCACTTCTCAATACAGTGGCGATTGTTTCAGGTACACCAAAAGAAAAGATACATACCGATGCAAACCTATCCGCTACTAAGAGGTCATCTCAAGGTAGATGATCCCATCGAATTGCTAACTACAATCAATTTAAAGAGATAAACAGCTTCTGATACAAGAACAATAATTCAGCTTAGTATCGTGCTTCCACGTGAGATTGTTGAAAAGACAGCTTCAATGAATTTTAGTTTTAATTAACTAAAACAAAGCTTTAACTTAAAAACATTCAGCAGAAAAATCGAGCGTCGCAATGCTACAAATTTGGAAATAGCCATTGCCACGGTGAATAAGGGCGATTGCAACGCACCGTTGAACAACCCCAATTGCAGCTTGCAAAGGAGTTAGCCCAGCGTAAGGTATGTTTCCTGTTAACACCTCCCTATTCCCCGGCACGCAAACAGAAATATCCAATTAAGCACGAATCTAGGAAAGTCGCTGCCATGAAAGAATTACGACAAAAAATTACAGCATAATCGATATATGACAGAAACCGCTGTTATAACTTTTGCTTCAGGAATTAACCCCATAGCGTCCGACTGACAGCCAGCATCCGAATACTATGGTTGATAACATTATTATTATTACTACAACTACCACCACCACAACTATTTTTTTTCTTAACACCTTTTTCTTAAATCCTACCTTAGAATCATTAAGTTATCTTCTCCGTCTGAATTTCAAAGGTTGATCTTGTTTCAGGTATGAAGATATAAAATTTCAGATTTAGCAAACTCTGACCAGACCGTGGACGCTAAGGGATTAATGAGATGAAAATATCTAGGACTGAAAAGTACCACATTGTGATCCCAAAGGAGTAGACGTCTGCTTTCTGGTCGTAAGGTTTGTGTTCCAGCATCTTCAGTCAACAAGGCAAGAGATCGTTAGCAACTATTTCAAAACCCAGGTTCTTAGTTACAATATGCAAAGATTTGCACACAGGTGCCTCATAAAACTAATTGTAAAATTCAATAACAAATAATATTATTGTTTTCTGAGTTTAATTATCTAAGTATCCATGACAGATATTTGCTACTAGGACGTGCACCTCAGGAGACATCCACCGGTAGGTTCCTGTCTCAGCTGTCATCTCAGCAGAAAAACGGGTTGTCTTTCCAGCAGTATTGATAGAGGTAGGCTTCAGACGAGCAACACCAAAATCACACACTTTGACAACCTGTATCAGCGATAATTTTCTCAAATGATAAATCCATCGTCACTATATATATCCGATAAGAAAACCCGTGAAATAAGTGAATACGAGCAAGAGGAAAGAGAATGCTTACATCGTGCTCATCAATAAGCAAATTTGCAGCTTTCATATCTCTATGTACAATCCCTCTCCTATTCAAAAAGATAACTATATTAGGAGGTGCAATGTCGATTTTCCAGGGTAAACAATCGAGGGTTGAGAAAGTATTCTCCATCTACTTACAAGCGACAAAACCAAATACATTTTTTCTCAAAACAACTGATTAGATCTTTCAGAATAGCAGTAATATTTCACAGTTCTGTCTTCCTTAAATTACAATAAGATAAGTTTCAAGGATGTACTCTTCTCGTCGAATCAAAGCTTTATAACAAACTTACTGAACTTTGAATAAAGAGCGACTTACTTGTGTAAAAAATCCATTCCTCTCGCTGAATCTCGTAAGATTTTAATAGCTGACGCGATGCCTAAGCCACTCCTTCGATAGTCAAGAAGGTCTCGCACACTGCATCCAGACAAACAGGCAATAAAATCACATGAGATGCTAAGGGTGCCAACAATCCATGAGCGTTGTTGACCTTTACATAACGTTTCTCACAAAACATCACAAATAGCCACGGTCATGATCTTAGTTGACGTAAGCCTTTGACGCACACTGGACAATAACTCAAATCAAACCATAACCAGACAGAAGCGGAAAAGGATATTGAAGAATTTCACCTGCCACCAGCCATTAATTCAGTAACAATGCAGAGCTTGGGCCAATTCGAACAAGCACCGATGAACTGCACCACGTTCTTGTGTCTCACCAATCTGCGTGCGAATACTTCTTCTACATGTTAGAAACTAGTATAAATTCCAATTTCCTAAAGTACTCACGTAAGCTGATGCCCACTTGATCCAGGTGTCATAGAACTTATAAAAATAGACCAATATCTCAACCTTATCATTCATTGTAGGACTTGAAGGTATGTTAACATCGTCGACACAAACTATAAATGATGGATTTCTGGAACACCTACCTCATAATGGATACCTCTTGCTTGTAAATCTGTAGCCGCTCTGCTGCTGGAGCAGACCTTTGAGTATCTGAGTCTGTACCACTGCTGTTATATTCGTCTATCTCAATGATTTTAACTGCTACATCTTGAGACAAATATTTTCCTTTGTATAACCTGCCTGTCGATCCATTTCCAAGTTTCTCACCTATCTCAAGCTGCAGAGGCCAAAAGTACAAAATCATCCTTGGTTAAAAATTACAATCGAACAAATAAATGATTTCACAACAAAGACAAACTACTCCATCAACTTCCTAAGCACCAGACCCTACAATCTGAAATTGCTTCAACATAGCCTTTGACGCACCAGATTGAAATCTACGGCCCAATCTTCATATTGAATGGCTTCAGCAGCAGCTCGCAACTTGGAATCTTCAGGACGTTTGCCTCTTACTTCCGACTTTTTCTCTAAAGCCTCTAAAACAGAATGCCTCAGTTCTTCAGCCTGCAAAACCATCCTCACTACTCAAAAACTACAAAAAATGGAGGTGAATAACTTTCTCTTAATGGCGTATCAGATGACTAGAGTATGAGAAATAGTATACAACCGTCGAGTTTAACGCAAAAATGCTAGAAAAAGCTCACCTCGTCACCAGGCCAACCTTCCACAACAAAAACCTCCAATGCCATTCCATCTATCGTGCTGAATACGTGGGCTTCCTGTAATCGATCAGATGATTCCAAAAGATCTTAGTAAAGATCTTCGACTTAAACTATTAAATAGGCTAAAAGTGTATTCAAGGCAGACAAAACTTAAAGGATATCGTGTCCTTATCTTTAGAGCAGATAGGATCGATACTGGGCGATTCGCGATGGAGTCTAAATAATGAAATAGAGGTTAAGCAACTTTCCACATTCAAATGACAATTTGTAAGCATTAATAATGCAGGATTGAACAAGGAGGTCGAAGCAAAATAGTTACAGTGTATCTCGTGGAGAGAAGAGAAGCTAGTACGAAAGGTACCTTGATATTCAGTTGCAGATGTGAATCGCTCAAAGCTGATGTGAAGTATTTCATAAGCCCTTGTCTATCGGTGGTGGCAATCGTAACTTCGTATCCAAAGGGTGAAGAGGCATCATCATGTTCGCTGATGTACCCAATTCCTTCATCGTCAATATGCAATGCGTTTGAAAGGTTTCCAAACGCAGGACGGGGAATGGTGTGCTGCGGCCCATTGCAGCTAGGTGGTGCGTTTCCGAGAGGAGGGTGACGGGAAGGTATCCGACATAGTGGGGTTGAGGATGACCTGCACAATACTGGCTCCAACAGCTGAAGTTTTGGTTTACCACCAAGTCCCAACCCTACTAAATTTGTTTCAGACTCGAAGGCAGGTCTCGGGACCTGGGGTCCTTTCCAAGGGGCACCTTCACTTGGCGAATGTGTAGGTGAGGGAGCAATGCAATCCAACCCACCACTGGGAAGTGATCCAAATCCCGCTAACTGCACTTTTCGTACGTGAACCTGTGGAACGGGGGCGGCATGGTCACTGTAACTGCTACAGCTACTGGCATATTCTGCATCCCGTGCATCCTGTAGTAACTCCATGTGCAGCAACACATCCTCATGTCTATGAGCATCAATGTTCAATGTGTACCTGCGAACGTTTACCAATGGAATCGCGATTTCAAAGCTTTTGGTGAGTTGTACTAGACATGTTTCTCTCATCTAGCACAAGAAACATGATTTATAAATCCCATAACTCTAGGACCAAATGTTCTGTGCAGTGTGAGCAGTGCTCTAAAAATATAGGTACTCCAAATCAATTTAATTCCAATGAATTACACTTTGTACTGAATCTTCGCCAATTCAGAAAACAGAACTCCGAAGCAAACAATTGCGAACAGAAAAGCCTTGTGCCTTGGCGTTTGTATCGAAGGAACAGTCTTCAAACAAACTCAAAAATGGATACTTGCTTCATCAAAATACCCTAAATATAGGAACTCGAAACAATAATTCTTCGCTTCCAAAACTAATGCACTCTCGTAAACAACAGTGAACAACAATTACGAAAACTATGGTTCGTCTCTTCTGCTGAAGTTGATTATCATTCACTGAAGCTATCCCGTCACAAGAAAAGATTTCGTCAGCCCGAATTTCCAACGCCTCATTAGCATTCATTTTAAGCATTGTCACAGTGCATCAAGGTCGCACAATAAAAGGCAAGTTCTGGCCGCCCATGAATTCTGAAAGTAGCTTGGGAATCTATTATTTCCCTTCCTAGCAAGCGTACTTCATCGAATGAGCTGCAGTAATTGTAGGAGTTTTTGTTCGTTCTAAAGAAAAAAAATATACGACCACCAGAAAACCTACAAGCTTCAAACCTCTTAGTATGCAATCGAGACCCAGGTTCTGGTTCAGAATACAATTCATCAAGTTATGAATAATATTGATAACGAAGAAAAGATGGAAAATGGACAAACAAAAGTGCAAAAGTAATTGTAAGCTGAGTCATGTGCAACAGTTATGGAACTTGGTTGAAAAACCAGAACCTCAGGGCTCCTGTCACCATGCAAGAAACCCGAAAGAGAGAATTTGCGTCAACGAATGAAATCTGATGAATTTTTAGCTGCAGGTTTTGACATATGTGTTAGAAGGTAGCAAATATTAAGCAGGGCCTCGCGACGAAACTTAAAAAGCAGACAAGAGCAAATAATTTACCGAGCCGGTAGACGGGCAAAATGTTCACGGAACTCTTTGCACATCTCTTCGCCGTATCCGGCAGCTCGCACCCTCTCCAACACTTTCATCACAACGGCTTCTAAGGCATTCAAAGATGACGACATTCCTCGACTCTTGCCTCCAGAATCGCTGCACCATCCATGGCTGTCTTCCATTCGAGACCCAGAACCTTGAGTGGAGAAGCTGCTAGAGGTGCTGGCGTCTTCACTGATGCAATCTGCGTCCAGTAGCTCGTTCCCCTTGACAGCATCAGCTTCCACAGTCTCTGCGTACATTTGTAATTCTGTAACACCATTGCTCCCCACAAGCTCAAAATATTCGTTCTTGTTTTCAATGTAGTCTACCGAACCAGCCCCATTGTCGTCGAAGTGCATACTGACATCTCCTACTGCGAACCTGGGTAAGTCTAGAGTACCTATTGTCTCTGGCTTTTAGCGTGCCTCTCTTATACGTTTCAAAACCACTACACTCAAGGGCCCGTACGAGTTCCGCTACCCTTTGTGTAACCACGATAAGAACGTGGCGTGCAAACCCTGTGCGCCTTGTCTGAGTGTACTTAGCCGGACCAGTTCTATCATGAAGAAGTATATACTATGCTCCACTGCAAATGTGCGGAAAGCTCCTCAAGAATTTTCAAAATCTCTTTGCGAATATTCTGTCATGTCCGTACGCTGCACAGCCGAAGCAGATAGCCAGCTGACCAAAGTTGATATGTTTCTCGACGATATCACAAGATTATTCTGAGGAAGAACACAGAGAAAATGGCAGGATTACGATCAAGCAGATCCTACGGCCAGTCGGAAGCCATCCAGATTTAACACGTTCTGTGTTTTCGAGAGGAGGGAAAGGCCTGTGAAAAATACTTAAAATCTCTAAAGGATTACAAATTCGCTTGCGCTCTTCTAGTGCATACCATGTCGGAGGCCACCCCCAACCAGCTATCAAAGCAGCGTGACAGTTGATCGCTCATCACCCACTCGTATCTCAAAGAAGCAGAGCTGCAGTAGCAATCAAACCATTGCTTCAAAAAATACAAGAAACGCCAACAAGTAGGGAATAGCGCGCAACTCCTCCAACGTAGCTCCACGTCGCAAAACTCAACAAGATCAAGCGAACAGAGATAACACTCTCGAAGAACGAAGCCCGCGCGTGAGCACTCCAAACCTGTCCTCGCATAAACCGTGACATTACTCCACCGAGAAACAGCCAAATGGCAAACACAATAATCCACCCACTACATCAGAGTCAGCAATCAATTGCGTCGATGCACATACCAACCAGCCGTGTGTGCTTCCTCCACACGGGAGGCACGAGATAGCACGGGACAGCACGGGACAGCACGGGGTAGCACACGCACAACCAGCGAGGCGCAATCAGAAAAGCAAGAAGGGAGTTACACAATGGCGGCAATGTTGAACAACTTATAGGAAGGAGGAGGTGAAGCGGAAATCAAGTTAGATAGTGCAGGCGGCAAACAAAGACAAGCTTCTTAAAGTTTAAGATATTATTCTAAAGAGGCGAAAGCAACGTGCGAAACGGTTGTGCAGCAACCGCATGAGGAGGGAGGAGGAGGAGGAGAAATCACAGATGACGACAATGAGAAGAAGAGTTCGATGAATTGAAAGCGGAAGCAAATTGGCTCAAGAGAGTTACAGACAGCGCCAAGAGCAGCAAAAGGAGCAGCAACAACAGGAGGACGAGGGAGGCGGAGAAGCAGAGACTGAAGTTATGCCTTCGGCGCTTCATTTAGCAAGTAATTGAGCAGGAGGAGTAGCTTTGCGCTTCGGTGAGCGTCGCTGCCTCACGATTCATGTGCTTTCGTACGGGTTTTGGTTGCCGGTTGCCCAGCTCCCCGGGTCTCTCCGGATATACGTTACCCGTATCGTATGTGTTATCGTATAGTATTGTGTTGGAAAGTATAATTGTACGCGTCTCTCAATAAGCGAATATCGTTTCCATCCCTCTTGACGAAAGTCGTTCGGTGGATGTGGCTTCGAGGTGAAAAAACAAAACAAAACAAAATATTTATTTATTTATTTATTTGAGCATCCTTCCATTCAAGTTTCAAATAGAATTCTTAATCTTAAGTACTGAAAAATGGTTAGTGTCGGGAAATCTTATTTGGGATATGTTTCTATTAATTTCGAGAAAACATGAATCAGCAATATTTATGCAAGTATTTTAATATATAATGTAATGCAATAGTTGTCATCTAAAAACCAGAAAATAAATAAATGTCGTGAGGAAATCGTAGTCAGATATTCTACTTATGTTTTTTAATTGATAAAAATCATTTTTACCATAAAAGAGTATCAAAAGTCTAATTGAATCAACTTGTTGGTTTCTCTTACCTTTGTTAGACTACAAAACTTCTCTCTAAGGCTAGATATGGACTTGGGATTAAGTAACCAATTTCTTAAGGATTATCTTAACCAATTTGAATTGAAAGTTATATCTTCTTCTATTTCTCAAGCTTACCATTTTAATCCCTTCAACACTCAAAAAAACAAAATTAAATTAAATAAAAATCCACGTGCATGCACCTGCTTCATACATTGAACCTGGTCATTTATATATTTACACACATGCATTCGAATTTAATCCAAATCACTACATGTAGTCATCAAATCCAAATAAAAGTTATGTTAGCTTTATGAGAATCTAATATATATATATATATATATATATATATTCATATCCATACGTTTAATATGTACGTAAATTCCAGAAAATAAGGATCTTACAGGTATTCTAAATACAATCCTTTAGAAGTAAATAAATAATAATTACCGGGAGAAAAGGAAAAAGTAAAAGAAAGAAAAATGAAAAAGAAAATCTTTCGTTGTATACTTTATTTATACCAAACAGTCTTGATTCATGACTGAAGTTCCTACTCTCAGTTTCTACTTGTTGGAATGGCTTCAAATGGACCCACCACCACGTGGAGCCCATTGGCGTGCAGCCATGTTAGCTTCCAGCTCAGCAAGCAAACCCTCAGGGCCGCAGACGTGGCAGGAACGGGTGCTTTGCTTTCACACGTGGGTTAATGGGACAGGGTGGAGGGAGGGACATGTTTCATGTTCCATGTTACATGTCCCTGATGCTCCCATGTCCCTGCTCATCTGGATTGGGCCCACACAGGCACTTATTTCTGACATCAAGTCCCTTCTTCATGTTCCTTGCAAATCCTGCTAAGCGGAATCCAGCGTGTCAGATGGTGAATGAGAACTGAACAATGAAACTAATTGTGGATGACTTAAATTATTTACTTATTTATTTATTTTGAGAACATATTGAAGTTTCGTTGCTAATTTATCCACCTCAATCAAGTCTATGAATGGTTTTAGAATTGATTTAAAATTTTGTTGATAATTTTAGAAGAAAATTTCTACACCTTCTATATTGTAGTTAGGTTTTACATTTTGTCATCTTCATTACAAAAACAATGTAATGAATTTGTGTTCCATATAGGATTGCCTCCTTGGAGATAGCTAGGATAATCTTTCTACTTCTATTTGGCAAGAGAAGTAGGGGCAATGCCCTTGTACTAATATACATGTCATATTTGGTGTGTTTTTAGGAAATTATGTAGTCAGTGTTTAGGATTTTTTGGAATCACAATGTGAAGCTTGAATTTTTTTAATTTCTAATTGTTATTTTAAATACGATTGTATTTAGAAATTTTAAAATTCTATGTTTGTTATAACCCTTTTTGTAGTTGAAGGTCTATTGTAGATATTGGTTCAATAAAATAAGACCACCATTAATTTTTAAACTCAAAACATGTTAACTAAGTTGTTTTTATACAACTGTTTTAAATATTCCATTTTTATACGTAATCACTCATACATTACATTTTAAGCAAGCAATTACAAATTTTAATTTATTATTATATTGAAATTTTAATTCTACCTATACAAATAAATCAAGATGAAAATGTTAATTAATCATTTACTTAAAATATGTCAAATTATTTAAAATTCACTTATAAAACATCTCATAAAAATTTAAATAATCGTTTACTTTAAAAAAGAAATCTTGATTTGTTTATATGTGTAAAATTAAAATTTTAAATTAATAATAAAATGGGATGTTTTGGCTATCAATGCACCACGAACTGTGTAGAGTATAGACATAAAATATGACGCTACTTTTGATATGTTTTGCTCCTGAAATCAACAATAGTAAAGAATACATAAACACACAAATACATACATGTTTTGTACATTTGGTTTTACTTTGATTTCACCAAATTTGCACTCATAATTTCCTTTTACTATATTCTTTTCTTTCTATTATTTTCTATTTTTTTACAAGACATTTTAAAAAATCAGTGTTAAAATCAAAACCTGGATTGATTTATTTATTTCAAAATTTCCATGTCAGATCTTACCAATCACTAAAAAAAATAGACTGCCAAATGAATTGCACCAAAATTGATCCATGAATACTTTTTTAGTCAAAAACAAGGTTACTAACATGTCATTATATTGTAATAAAATAAGTTGATATGGTGAATATGCATTGTGTGTCTTTGCTAGTTGTTCTAATCACTCAAAACACTCAATAATACGCCCTACAGCCATTAAATAACTTTTATATATTTAATTGATCAATTCATGATGTATTTTTCTAGTCCTTGGAAACAGTTCGAGACTTGCATGTTGGAGAATACAAACAAAATCATTTTAAATCTTATCAACATCTTATGACTCTACAGCCCTTATGTGCTTCTGAAATTGTCAACTTATTATAATATGTAAAACTACTTTAATCTATTTTTAGTTTTTAGTTTTTTAGTTTTTTTTCCTATCGCATTGAGATATAAAAAAAAGGAGCAAAGCCATCGTCATCCTTTTCAAAGGACCAAGTGGGAAACGTTGGTCCAATCAGGGGCACGCTGGATGCCACGTCGGATTTGACAGAGCATGGCTATGCTGAGCTGGCGATCCTTGGGCCTCACATAAATATCTTTATTATCGCCACGTCAGTTCGAGATGCGATTGGGGTCACGCTTGGAATCCGGATCCTGTCTTAGCGAACCGCGTTCCTTTTCCTTTTCCTTTTTTTTTCTTTTTACTTTTTTTTCGTCCAAATTCTACGATCTCAAAGCTTTTTTGTGGCCAAAATGAGGGTTGAGGCTCCCCTCGGAAACGCTGATTTATTCTCGTTCTAAAATCAAAGGTTGGTTTTGAAAAAGTACATGTTGAACTTTTGGCTGAAAATAGAATTCATGGATAATGTAAGACCTCATTTTAGTGCGCAAAAAGTAACAATTTGATATGTTTGCATGTGATACTCATATCAGTAAAATTGCAAACTTTTGTTTGACTTAGTTTTGTTGCTATCTTGTATCTAAACGTGTAGAGAATAATCATGTTGTTATCAGGAAAATAATTGTGCCTTGAGATTAATTTAACCTACAAACATGTTGATATTTTATCCTTAAGTATTTTATTAAAGCATTTTGTTAGAGTTCAGAGAATGTTTGTGAGATGTTCATTATGACATGCAAATAAATTTATGTCCACCATAAAGTTGTACATTATTTTTTATATATTATCAACATGTCATGTTTTTATTTTATTTTTTTGTTACTTTTTGAAAGGTCATTAGAACCAGAATTATATTAAAAATAAAAATTCCAACACTGAGTATTCAAAGTCTTCAAACAAAAAATATATATGTATATATATTGTGTGTGTGTGAACATGTATTTATACACAACAAAAATACCTCATATAGTACAAAACTAAACCATCTTATTTTGTGCCTGCACACACATTTACTTACTTACATAAATACATACACATATTTAAATACATACATACATGTACGTATATTATATAAAATTAAATCAAATAAAAAAACATGCTGTAATACTTATTGAAAAAAACACGCTGTTTTTACATCCACCATGATAATGTTATGCATTTGACGTTTTCTGCGAAAAAGAAAAATCTGAAGAAAGAAAAAAGATAAGATAACGACATAAAAGACGAAAGAAATGAGAGCAGCGGGCTCACGGCATCCTGACACAAATCGCCGTCTAGTCGGCAGGTGAGGCCATGGCCCATGGAGTAGCTGCAATTTCAACGGCGACGGCGAATTAACTGCCGCTGCCGTCATGGCGGTGAAGTGCGCCGAGAATATTCCTCGAGGCTTATTTGTATTATACCATCCCTTGCATGTGTCGTCTCTGTTTTGAGAGCAGTGTTATGGTTTTACCAGCGCACCTTGAATCCATTTAGGGTTTCCTCACCTGGCTTCAATGCCTCGCAGCCCACGAATGCTGTCTTTTTTTCGTTTCCTTCCTGGCACCGACAGAGTTTGTGACTTGGCAGATTGAGAATTGGGTGACTGTTGACAGTCTGCTGCAGGCCCAGGGTTGCGTCGGCATTGCAACATATGGGTGTGAACGAGAGGGTTTGAAACGGAAGAGGTTATTGTTCATGTGATCCAATTTCGGGGACTGTAATTCTGTGGCCCGGTAGTCAACTAGTCCGCTTTTCGTGACTTCTGGTGACGGTTTTGTTTGTTTTGATTCGACATGTTCCCGAGATTCCAGCATGTCTGTTATTGATTCGATTAGAAAGAAATTGCTGCGTGGAAAGTACCATGTGTCTGCCAAGATGCTAAACTCTTTGATGCAGTTAGCATGCTTCATCTTGCTGGGTTGAATCATCACTCTGCATACTCATGCGTGCGAAATGTTTTTTTCGACAAATAAGGAAGGAGGTTTCACATCCTGACAACTACCTATTTCTGTCTTCGTAAGAAATTCAATGGGTGAAATGTATCTGTGGTAACAACTCGTTGCAACTTAATTTATGCTTTTCAAGTGAAAAACTTTATCTGATCATGCGTGCGCATTTTTAAAGATACCAATTACAGTTATTTGAGAAACCACCCTCGTCGAATTCATTCATTGGTTTAGCACCTCAGCTCATCTCTAGTTCGGAGCGATGGTTACCTCTGACAAACATTGTGTGCTCCAGAGAACCTACGAGACCAAAATTTACGTGTGTCGAGGAGATAGTAGCACAGCTCTGATAATCACACCATGATTGATACTCTCAGTCAGATATGCAGTGTGGAAGCAGCGGCACGACTTATTGATTTGTAAGGAAAGACATTCTTAGAGAGGCTACACGAAGCATGAATAATCATTTCGAAACCATGCATGATGATCTTTTACACTAACTAATCAGTCTTAGCAGATGCACATTTGGATGGACTTAACTGCAGTTACTGACGCTTCATTGAACATTCGCTTTTAGTTGTGTGTTCAATAGTAGCCTTAACAGTGTTGCAGTAATGACTGATAATCAGGGATTCTGATCTCGAGGTGGACAAGGTTACCAGAAGGCTGTAACCATATATATTTTTTATATATCATTCTGTCTGGAAGAGGATTCCGAAACAGCAGGTCCCAAGGCCATCAAAGCCTTGCTCTACTTATGCTTTTTCCCCCAATGCTTTCTTCACTATGATTTGTCGTTGTGAGTTTTTAGTGCAGGCTGATGTATCAGGGGTCAGCATAAATAAATGGGTTCTTGCTTTTCGAGAGTTTGTACATTACCTAGAAATTTATCTTTGAGACCATGTCAACAGTGAATCTCGTAATTAGGCTTGCATGCAGTGAGTAAATCTTTAGAAACTTCATATTTATCTGATGCTTCCATTGAATATATCCTTACTTTATATTTTATTGAATTTAGAAGTGTTTCTATTTCTTAAAATTTTCATCTGATTTATCGAAACTTCAATTTGATTTTATAGTTCATGAAACTGCTCCAAGGTATTATGAAATATTTACTCAAATTACTTAAAAAACTATTTCCAGGACATGACATTTTCAAATAAGTTATTTCAGTTATAGCAATGAAAAGTGTTATACATACGTACATGTGGGTACACCTCTAAATTATTATCATTATTTTTTTTATAAATGTGAACCTTCCTATTATTCCAAAGTCATACTATTTCATAAGGCCTATGAGTTGAGTTAATTTTTGTGAATAAATTGTCTGTAGTATTTCAGATGAATACTAATTATTATCTCTCAAAATTATTATCAAACATCATGATTGAATTTAATGGCTATTTTATAGCATACAGAGTGATTGGCTAATAAGTTTCTGAGTTTTTTTTGAAGATTGAGAATGAAATATATAAAATTATTAGATTATTAGCAGCTTTAAATAAAAGGTACATTAAGTTCTTACACGCAAAAGAAAAAAACATGAAAATTAGGCAGTGAATTTATAAATAATAAATATTGCACATAAACATTATTAGATTTCAAATTCAATTTTTTATTACTATTAGTCAAATTCATTCATTTTAAATTTAGTATATTGATACTTTATTATTTATCTATTTATAAAATACATATAAAAAGATGTGCATAAATACTTAGAATTTTAATTCAATCATATGCCTATATTTTAATAATTTGATAATATTTGTAGATATACTTCTTACACTAAAAATAGGATTTATTGAATAATTCATAACACTTATATATTTACTTTATGCATGTCTTTTTCAATAAACCAATAGTTTAATGCCATACTTCCATGATACAAAAGAACCATGAATTTAAATACTATGTTATTTATATATTTATTTTGGAAGATTTAAAAATAATAATTTTTAATAAAATCAACAACTTTTAAGGTTATTTATTTTTATTTTTTATGTTAGATTACATGAATTTTTATTTTAATATGAAATTGTAACTCAATATCATCGACATGAATAAAGCAGATCTAAGTTAGTAAAAAGCCTAAGTAATTCTTGTGTCAAAGTTAAGAAAACATTTAATATAAAATTTCTAACTGTACTATAAAATTTTAAATTTTTTTGGTCTATAATTATTTATATTTAAAAAAAGCACATGGAATATTTTATAATTTAATCTACAACATTTTATCTTTTAATTGTTGCTTTGGACACTCTTTTAAGAAAAATTACCTAAATGTGTAAAATTTATTTTGGATTTTTTTGGATTTTTTTCTAATTTTTAAAATTATTTATCTTATAAAAATCATTTGATATTTTTATTATTTTATTTTTTAGTATATATTTTTATTTTTTTCTATAATTAAAGATATGGTATGTAAATTTTGTAATTAAGCATATATTAATCCTAAAATCACAATACACAAATATTTTATTTTGAATTAGGTAATGTTGATTTTAAAATCTTATTGAAAAAAATATATACACAAGAATGTGATCTTATCTCAATTCTTTCCATTAAAAATAATTTCATCCAAAATCCTAAAAATCAATCTAAAATAAAATACATAAACCATAATCACTTATTATCACATTTATTATTATTATTATTATTATTATTATTATTTTCTTATTTTATATTCTTAATTACTAGATGTAATCTCAGTTATCTTTTGCATGCCAAAAACAAATCTCTCTTTATGCTCTATATCTTTATATGTTAATGAAAATTATATGTTCAAATAGGCAAACATTGATACTTGAAGGTAATACAAGTAATCTCTTCTTTTTATATTTCTCCTGCTTATCTTTCTATTTCTAGTATCTACCTCTCTTCTCCTTGCTTCCATTGTTCTTGGCTACTCTTCTTGCTTCTATGCATGGTCCTCACTTTTTGTGGATTATCTCTCATTAATAATAATATTCATCAATCTCTAAATTATTTCTAATTCTATGTAAAAATAGTTTAATTGTATAGGATGAAAAGTCTTTAATCAATATTTTATTTTTATACAATGAAGGTTTTAGTATAAGCAAGATGCATGAGAATTCTAATTACATTAATTGTTAAGGATTATTAGACATGGTAGAAACCAACTAGTATTACAAAAAAAAAATTTAGTAGACTTAAGAAAATTGAAATACTCTCTTAAATGCTTTCTAAGTTTCTAGTCCTAAGGTTGCACCATTTTTTGTGTTCTATATTTATTAAATATATAAATTCTTTTGCATAATACATAGGATCATTAAACTCTAACTTTACTATCTTTTTTATAAAAAAAAAATTTCATTAGCTATCAAAAGATATGGCAAGATTATCAAGAACAATGTGTAGTAGGTCTCCTTTGACTTTACATCCAAAAGTGTTTACAAAACCTTTTGTATTTATACTTGAAAGTTTTTAAAGAATTTATTTTCTTAAAGAAAAACCTATAATTTTGATATTAGAAGGTATAAAATTCATAACTATTGCAATAGTATTATTTTTGTGACATCAAATTGTCAAATTCCATTGGTATATATAAGCATCAAACAACAAGCAAAAGACCTCATTGATATTATTACAAAATATTAAAGTTATCACTTTAGGAACAAATTAATCAACTCTTATAAATATTGCATCTAAATCACAAAATACTACATTTTTATTAATATTGGCATTCCATCTGCAGACTGATTATAATAACTTAAAAAATAAACATTACAATTTTATAATATAATTTCCTTCAATTATATTTAATAAGACTAAATTAATTAAAAGAAGTGTTAAAAAAGAGTTTCAAAATCTACCAAAGCTACTAATCTCACTACTTATAACTTTTGAAATAAATCAATCCTCAAACAAAATATGGAACACCCATCACCAAATTCAAACAATTTTTTTATTCATTAGTTTATTTTTATTAAAAAAATACAACTTATTATTGATATGGATATGAAGGAAGCATTGATGGCTTGATGTCATGCAAGAGAGACATTGATGGCTTGCATATCCATATCCGTGGCAATTAAAACAAATAAAAAGAAACAAAATAAATAAATATATTCATATCCATATCCATAAAGGTGAGAAGAAGAGTACAACATACATGGAGGAAGTGAGCAGAAAAAGGCAAAAAAAAAGAAGAGACAACCACTAGATGATGTGAGGAGATAAGCAAGAAAAAAAAAGAAAAAGAAAAAAAGAAGAAGTGGGTTGCATGCATTGAAGCTTGCCCATTCAAACATGTAATTTTGCCCTAACGAGAGGAGGAGATGGGATATCCAAAGGAACTGTTTTAGGGTTTGCAAAAGATAAGTAGAATGGCATCTAATAACCAGGACCTCATACTTCACTGGACTGCTTGATGCAATTGTAGGATTCTACAACCTCTTGTTGGGTAATAAGGACGATGGGATCACTAACTGTGTACTCTATTCTAACAAGCAAAAAAATCCTTTAAACCCTAAACACTCTAACCCCAACCTCATCACAATCTGTTGCATGGCAGCGTTGACGGTAAACTGCATGAAACATTACCAGTGCAGGTAGCTGTTGTGTTGAGGTTTCAGCACCGAATTGTGAAGGTTTTAGTAGAGCGTCAATATGCAGCAGGCAATGACCCACACTCTAGATTCTCTTGACTTGCGATGTTGCCACAACCAGCTCGCATCGTAGGGTTCGAGAAAAAAGCTCCCCACCTCGTAATATGGCTGATGCTGGGATCGAAACTACATAAGATACTGAATTCAACCTCAGAATATCACTGTTTTTTAAGGTCAAGAGTGATTGTTATGTTAGAGGGCAAAATACGATTTTCCTTGCTTTAGCAGATTTCAAACTGCACACTGTGTCATTCTCGAAACCCTAGAAAATTGCCAGAAACTGAGATGAGTTTAGACGTTAGCATGCTCAAATGTCCACCGAAGTTGCTGAAATCCGTCACTAATGATGCAAGCTGTATCATCTAAGGAAGAGACGATTCAGGAGGGCACCTGTGTGTTGATCCCCAGAAGCCATTCAATCCACACACCGTTTGGGGTCGACCAAAATTCCGAACTGAACAAACCCCGCCGTAAGCTTGTTTCTCATAATTGAGCCGGTGCTCATTGCCCAGGAAATTCAGAATGCGGTCCTCTTCAGATGGCAAGTGCATGCGTAGAGCCGTAAGCGGTAGTGACCGGCGATGGACTGAAGCAGAGAAGGGATTAGAACATCGCATTTGTTTCCTGGGAGGACTTCAACCACCCTAACTATCAGGCCTCAAAACCCGAGAAAGTAGACGACGGTGTCTCATGCCAGACTGCGATTTTCTCATGCTAGTGAGAAGTCGTTAGAGTGTGTCAACTCTCGTGGGTCGAATAGAATGCCAACCGAAAGATCCGTACTCAACTCTTTCTTCCGCTCCTCTCGCCGTCTTGAAGCGCGTCCGAGTTGCCAGTGCCACTGTCTAACTCAATGACATGCTATGGAGCCTCATCACGGCCTACGTCAGTGACGAACGACGCTGATGACAGAACCATCGGACCTAGCAAGGTCTGCACTGTAGCTTCCCTGAATCTCGGCAAAGCACCAGCTCATCTTCCACCTCCTGGGTTCATTCCACATCATCATGAATTCTGGGTCTCAGAAGGAATCTTGTAGGTGAGGCAGACACTGAAGGTGGATCCGAGTAGATTGACGGGGAGTGGATGATGCGTTCGAAACTTCGCCGTCTGGTAAGAAATGAGGAATATGTCCCCAAAAAAGCGTGGAAAATGTTCAATTACGTTTTTTTAATAACCACGTCATGAACCGCATGAGTCGGAAAGCAGTTCATAACTATGTCACCGGGTGGGTCTAGGGTTTCTTTGGTTCTTTATACATCTTAGGAGGTCTGTTATTCTAGAAGGGGGTCATTGTTTAGGATCCGGAGCACAGGCCTGAAGTTGATGAGATCAGGCCTTTTGTGGAGACGGAGCTTTGAAACTTGAGTATTACCCCCCAAGTGTTAATTAGAATGAATTCAGTAAACTAATGTGCCACCCCACTGGTGTTGATGCATGAGATTTTGTGAAATGGTGCTTATGGTGTGATTTGTTCACAGAGCACGACAAAGCAGAGATTTTCGAACTTGGAGAAGAGTCGATGTGCGGACGAGGAGGAGATGGTGTAGTGATCCAGCAAACAGGCTAGTTCTTGACGGTGCTGCTAGATTTGTAGGAAACGAGGGAGAGTACAAAGGGATTTGAAATCGCGAGCATAGGAGCAAAGATATGGGTACTCTCGTAGGCCACATCGCGCCTTCTATAGTGCTCGTCGCAGTTGGATTGTGGCATCTGCTGTCAGTTTTCTCAAACTATGTCAAGTCGCCGCGGGAGTACGTCGCCAGAGCGTGGTATCCCGCGAACTGGCTGCCCAATCGGGGAAAGTATATTGAGCTTTACCTCATGGTGGTATTAATTCCCGTAGCAATCTTCTACGAGCTGGGCGTGTCCACCAACTTTCATGCCATTGAAGATGGGATGATCCTTAAGAACAGAGTTACCAGCTTCGAGCACTCCACTACGCTGCTTATGTTCTGGATGTACGCCGTGATTGTGTTGCTTAGCGAGACCACGAATGCGTTGCCACTGCCTACGGATGCGTCCTTCCTATTTGCCAGCATATCCTTCGGCTTGGAGTGGCTCTCGGTCACTCACGAATCGGCGAGGAACCAAGGGTTGGAGAGTCAGTGCAACTTACTGCTCGCCTACATTGCGGGCTTGTGTGCCGTCACCTCAGGTACTAAACTTTCCCTAGATCTGTCATGGCTAATCTTAAGGCCAGAATGGAAGATCCAGAACACGATTCAAGCCTTTCTCAGCGATCTCAAACTTCTAGGGTTTAGTGTTTCCTCCCTTGTACTTCCGTCAGATTGACCCATCTTTAGAATTTGCACTTGCATTGGTCAAATTCATTGGATGTTATCCTCCACGCGCGGTGTAACCATCTGATTTCAAAGTGTGCACTTCGCTGAGAAGAATTCATCTTATTGAGTAGTTGAGGATGATTAGGTCATCTGGTACTGAGCTAGACTTCGTCAGATTTTTCCCTATAAACAACCTCTTGTCAATGAACGTCCATTTCTTTAACTTTTTACATGCTAGAAGTTCCAGGAGATTCCTCTAGTCATGGGTCTTGCTTCGTTGTTGATGCAATGGCAGGTCTTCTCGCACTCCGACCCAAGCTCTTCCTTGTGGACGTGGTGCTCTGCATGGGAATCATCCTCCAAGGCACCTGGCTGTTCCAAATTGGCCTCTATCTCTATGTAGAAGACTACATCCCTCAGGGATGCCACTACCGCCTTGACCTCCCAACTGGAATCGACGGATCCACCGTATGCGACGTTGAAGTGTCGCGGATTCGAGCAGTAGCGCTCATGAACCTGGCATTCAACTTCCATGTTATCATGGTGGTCTGCTTCTCCGTGTTGATGTTCGCGTTGGTTGCCAAAGTGCATGGTCCCCGGCGCGCTGGACCGGCCTACGAGCCCATCACTGTCTCTCGAGACGCCATCTCCGATGCCGACATCAGTGTGCAGATGAAGCCCCTGCAACCGTAATCCCAGACTGAAGAAGAAGAAGATGAGTTGAATATGTTGTTGATTTTCTACCGTCTTGTTGTATTTGTATAAAGATCGAACCACACACTGGGATGTCCTTCCACGAAGTGAGTTAGTGGATCTCTCCTATTTTTCCTTGAGTACTGATGATTCATTCCGTTGGAGCTCATCAACATAGAGCTGAGATTTGTGTAAGCGGAGTTTGTCATCTCCATCTCAATCAATCATCAATGTCTAGTACCTTTTTACTCCGTTCTGGTCGCTAAATGTGATCCGCGTTTCGTGCAGCGTTTTGGATGTGTTAAAGTGGGTGGAAGTTGTTTGAGCGGGAGTGTGGCTTCATGTTGAGTTTCGATCTCAGCTTTATGTAGTGTGAAGTGTTAGTTTTGTTTTCGTAGGGTGGAGAGAAAAAATTTGGTGGATATTTTCATTCACTTAATGGAGGAATGTTCCAATGGGGAAAGTGGATACAATTCGTTTAGTTCATACACGATGTTTGCATTTTCTCAGAAGACATTTGATATGAGATATTCATACAGCTTTGTTAACTGTTCGTACATGAAAGCTTTTGAGGGTCCGGTATAGTCTGCCACAATGCCCAACAATATCAACGCAGTATACATCATTTCTCGAATCATAAGACAACTGAGAAATACCCAATTATGATACTCTCTGCTCCATGAAATCCCTCTGCACAATTGACTGAATTATGGAAAAGGATCAAATGATCATAATACTGATATAGACAATTCCTCAACTTCGCAAACCAAATGAACAGACTACCCTGCATTTGCAATATAATCATACAGGGTTTAAGTGCTACGCTTGCAAAACGCAACCTACCGAAGGACAGTGAAAGAAGCACTAGGAAAATTAAGTTGAGAAGAAAACGAGCTATTGCTAAATACTTCACATTCAAGCCAGCTCGGCCAGTGGTGAAGTTCATATTTTCATATATAGACCCGCAAAAACAACTCAAGTAGATACCAAAGGATTCTATTCACCTACAGATTGCAATGCTTGCGCACATTGCTCACCTGTATACAGTCAATTCGTGAACCTGCTATTCCACTGAGACACGAGCTAGAAGAGAACGACCTACGCTGGGCAATCCCGGATCAGAACTCTTGTGGAGCAGGTATAAGTAGCGTTGTAGGTAGCTGACGACCTTGGACGTTAGTAGCGGATAATTTAATTCAAATCCATAATGTCCCCAGCACCCAAAGTGTCGCTCTCATGACGCACCACGTTGTATTTCTCTCCAAGCGAACCTACCTTGACCACATGGTTCATGAAAGCCTTGAATCGAGGTGTAGGCTCCCCACTGCCAGATACAGAAACTGTTAAGAAAGTCTAAAAAATTCATTAAAATACTGAAGTGAACTTGCAGAAGCTCATGATTTGCAAACGAAATAGAGGCTAGCTCTCTAAGCAGATTCCTGAAGGGGAAAACCCAGAGAGATATTTATACTGCTCCGCCAATGCAGACTCGTGTTGTAACAAGCACTGAAGGTGAGGCCTACCTTATCCGATTCAGAGAATCAATTGCACGAAGAGCGCTTCGGATCATGTCCTCATTACGGTCAACCTCTTGCTTCACAGCATCGGGTTTTGTTTTGTGTTGGATAGTTTTTTCCAATGGCTCCACAAGCGCATCCATCACTACACCAAAGGCATAAGTCATGTTCCATTCACGGAAATCAATAATAATACCACTTGAATTGCCCTGTCCATCAAGGCTAAAATCAAAACCCACGAATGTCTCACACTTGAAAGAAGGCAATTACCAGCTAGAACTGCACCTCCGCACTTGGCTGCCAACTTTGATAGGATTAGATGACATGGCATTTTCACATCGTAATGATCTGCACAAAGGAAGCAGTGGTGACGGTTTGTTCTGAATAGAATAGAATAGAATAGAAACCTCAAACAATGTTAATAAAACTGCACATACTGCTTTGATCCTCGCGTCAACAGTATGAAATATCCTGTACGTACAGAGATAACTATATAATAATTATCTCATGGCGAATGGATTGTTATCAAAAGAGAACCAGAAGTATATCTTGGAACAGACCTGCTAAACCAGACAGCAGGTGAGGAGTGATAAAAAATGAAGGATTGATCTGATCAAGGCAACTGTCGAGCAAGGTATCCACACATTCAAAGGCTCCCTTCCTGAGTTCCAGCCCATCATCCACAATATGCTTGAAAGGACCAAGATCCACGGTCCTGATGAGCTCTTTCTACACATCCACCAACGATGAATAATTTAGTGAACAACTGCGGATACCACAGATCGTTGTTCTGAACAAAAGGCAGACGCGGAGTAAACAAAACAGAAGAATCACCGGAACAAAACCCAGTAAAGCAACATTAGGAAACGACGGAACGATCAGTTTCTCAGAACGTCCAAAGCACTTAACCTAAAATAGTACACTCCTTGAGGAAAGAAAGTTGGAGTACCTTGACTACTGTTTGATCATAGAGGAGTGGCAATAACGTAGGTAGCAACTCCTTCACAAGAGCAGGCTTGTTGTGAGCTGCTGTGCTCAATGCTGACACTGCAGCCCTCCGCACGTGCTGCAATAACGCACTCAGCAGTCAAGTTTAGAAATATTCTGTTTTAAAGCATACTGAAGGGGTTGATACAACTATCAGGGACTATTCAATGCGCTATACCGCTTATTACAGAGTACCAACCTACATTATACACGTAGAATACGACGAATTCAGAAGGTATAATAGTTGATTGTACACCATTCAGTCGCTACTATGAAAAGTCTTATCATTATGTACAGCCAAGACACAAAAGACTTACTCTGTCTACATCCTTAATAAGTAGCAAGAAGGATGATATACACGACTTGACGTAGGAGTCAATAGGCTGTGGTCGCTCAACAATTGTATATTTAATTGCAATAACCACTGTCGCCCTTGTATAAGCTGAAGGACTAGCTGTACGTTCCTGCAACAAAATTTAGTAGACATGTATCAGACAATGCATAAAGAAAGCATCAACAAGTATACCAACCCCATTGGCCTGAGACGCACTACTCCCGCCAGTAGTGGAAAAACAGCCCCCATTATAGAGCATGGTAACCATTCAATGACTCCCCTAAGCAACATTGAACATTATCAACTGTAAATGATAAAGATGGTGACTACTTTAACGACTTAGACTGGTAAGAATAGGGCAGAGCCGACCTTAAGAGCTGGTACCAACTTCTCAGGTTCAATAAGAGCCAGCTTTCCCAGACACTCTGCTACTACGTTGCGAACTCCTTCCTCTTCGCTCTCGCAATGTGTAAACAGCAAACTCAGGATTTTCTGAACATCTGCATCTTGCAAATCCATGTTTCCTTTCGCTTCACCATCCATAGCTTGACGTGATATAACCTGCAACCCACCATTTCAGGATCAACGTCGCTGTGTTTTCAAACAAAGAAACACCTGGAGATGACTAATCGACGAGAGGAAAACTCTTACCTCCTTCAACGAATGAAGCAGTAGATATTGAAGTTTAGCCTGGCGATCGATTTGGCTGAGAATGAACGGCAGATACTGAGCCAAATTACCAACAGCAATATTACCCAATGCATATGACGCGGCAGCTTTAATCTCCTCGGATGGAGACTGAAAAGATCTAATCACGACCCCTTCTATGTTGGAGTGGCTACTCAGGTCCCTTCTCCTTCCTATTTCCCCTAGGCATAACAAAGACAATAACTGCGCCTGCAAAGAGAAAGAAGTAATCAGCTATTGGAATGCTGTAAAAAATATGCAATCGTCCTTTGAGCGGAAACATTCATGCCAGACAACTCTTAAGACGGTGGTACAAACTTATAATTCGGCATACATTTTCCAATAGTCACAGGAAAAAACAAAGAAATAGAAGGTCACAATCACTTTATCATTAAAGTCTGAATATGAAGTTCTAAAACTTACTGCATCCGTTCCATCGCTCGACCTTAAAGTGGTCAACAACATGCTCACAGTTTGAGAGCACATTTTCTCTCCTGCTGCCAGACATAATACGGCTGCACATTGCGCAGTGGAATGAAATGCCTGCTTACTGGCAGGCCCACCAGGAGACGCGGTCCTCGCAGTGGAAAGCAAAGCTTCCAATAGTGAATCAAAACTTGTATTTGTCGATAGTACTAGAGCCGCAAAAAAGGCTTGAAGAGTCTGATATCAATCATGTTCCATGTTACACTGACATTAGTTTGGGCACATTTCGAATTCGTTGAAAACCTAGGAACCAAGAAAGTAGATTGTTGTAATGATATAATGCTAGACCCAAGCATGATTTTCATTTCGTTTAGCCAAACCTTAAGAAACAATTTTTGACCTTCTTACGACGGATCTCAAAACACACAAAACTATTTGAAAGAGTTACCTGCAACGCTTGACCCTGTAGTAGCGAACTTTTAACAAGGACGAGGGCTTGAGGTAATACACGTTCCCGAATAGCAGCACCAGCATTGGAGTGGTGTTTTTCATCAACCATCATGGTGCAACATAACTCCAATGTTAACGCTGTCATGTGCAAGTCTGCGTCACTGCCAAAACCAGTAATCACAACAACCACTCTCAGCAGCGTGTGGCGTATCGAACACATAAAAGCACATCGAAGAATTCGAGTTAATAATTGATCCTGATTGAAACCCTCAGAAAATTTTACATTCCAAAATGAAAGCTAGTTAACCTTCATTTGATTTCAGGCTTTCATTGCTGCAGATTTCAGTCTCTTTCTGACAAAATGGCAAGCAGATGAGAAAGAGCACCCACCTGATTAGGGAAGATAACTCTATGACAATGGATTTGTAGCTGGCTGGGCTAATTTTGTTGCTGTAAGCCGTAAGTAGCGAGTTCAAAGTGCACAATGAGGCCTGTCGCAGAGTTCGGTTCGCCTGTCCAAAACCAAACCCAGTTCAGAAAAGTATAGAGGCTTTGAAGCTTCCTTCAACACCAACGTGAACAGCTTAATACAATACAGCGTTGAATAAAAGCACAGTAGTTGAAGTGTTTTTTAAATGATACATACCTTGCGCAAGAACGTTGTCAGCTCTGTAACGACTTGCTCTAGGACTGGGGATAAGTCTATGCTCAAAGGAGACTCTGCAATGGTTGCAAACGCCTGTATTCCAACACAATTATCCCAGAGAAATATTCGAAGTAATGATGTTCGTATTAGTCCAAGCACTTTCTAGAAGTTTCACACACTACGATCAAGCAAAGTCAATCGATTCTAGATTGCCAATAAAGGTACCACCTTAACAGCTGTGAGTCTTGTGATTTCATTTCGCAAACGCTCCAACAACAGAGGTAAGCACGTGTTCAGTTCCTTCTTGAGATGATCTCCAAGAATGGAGGTGACGAGCCCCATGCAAGATATTGCACATTCCTTGACTTCCTGTAATTCCGTTCACTATATTAGTTCTTAACAATTATTAGCCGTTGACAAGAGAAGAACTGCCAAGAAAAGTACACACTTTTCTCAGTTGTCAACGTACATGAGCAGGCATGTAGCACACAAAAATAATGTAACAGCCTCATACTACTAGTTCCCGCAACTCCATTATCATTCTGAAAAGCTACAAACCTGATCTTGATCTTGAGCAGTCAACCTCTTAAAGATGGCGTTGTAAATGGGTTGCACAAATGGAACAAAGTTGAAGGCAGGAGGCTACAAGAACGTAAGGAAGGGGCAATTGTTAGAAGTTTTCAAGAGATAGATGTGACTATATGCGAAGGCTACTATCTTGATACAAGGTCATGCGATAAATATGTTACCACGAGAGATCAAAAACTAGTTCAAAAACATCACCAACCCACCTAACCAGGATGAACTCAAATTCTGACTAGCCATTTACTCGAGTGCGCAGAATCTAGAACAACGCCTATATGAACTGTATACATACTTGCAATACAAGATCATCCAAGTCCATGGAGTGTCCTTACGTTGTCAAAATTTGGACGAATTGCTTTCACAAGCTCGCCACAAACTCTTAAAGCCTCTGCAGTAACTTTATAATATCTCTCTCCAACAGCAGCTAGCACAGGTTCTGACAAGGCCTAAAACAGCGACAGATTAAATAGTTCTAATTAGTGGACAAAACACCATCGAGGAAACCAGAAGTGTAGAACTTTAAAAGGCCTGCAGACTTCAGCAGTGTTTAATACACGTTATGTGTACAAAATTCAATACAACATACCTTAATGTGCGGATGAAAGACTGTTGGCGAATGAGAAGCCATAATCAAACGAGTAAACACCAAAGCCTCAATTTTCAGGTTTGAATTTGAAGTCTTATCCTGTAAAAACATCACATGATATAAGTACTGCAACTGAATATGTGCACTCAAAATCGACAAACTCTAATCGTAAGGTCGTCACTTACATTCAATGCTTTCTCAATGCCTGGAACTAAGGAGCCCATATGCTCAGACAGAGAATTCGGTAGCACCATGACTAGCTCCTTCAAAACAGAGAACGCCCCCACCTGAAGAACAATCACACAATTGACCACATCATTAGCATATCAACAGCTTCACTGGTTGAAACAAACAAAATCAGATGAAAAAATCCTTCCTGAACAAGGCTGTATTAGGTAAACCACTCGAGCAAAAAGAACTTATTTTCCAAAAGAAACCATCAACAAAATTGAAATATATTAGAAAAGAGGGCTCAAATTCACCTTTGTCTTCAAAGATTTTTCACGGAGCTGTTTGTTCAGAGACTTGATGACCTTAGGCACTTCCTGTTGCAGAATATGCAAAGGGCTGCTAAAACCCTAACAACATCAGCTTCATACTTCCCACAAACAAACCCAACCGCTCCTGCCCGGGAGCCCAACCAATATCTATACTTTTGTTTCAGATTTTTAAATAACAACCTACTAAAGCAAAGAATGTGTGTGTGTGTGTGTGTGTGCGCGTGCGCGTGCGCTTCAATTTTTTTTGATAAAGAATGAAAAGTTCCAAGTACAAAGCAGATCGCAACTGTTCATTCAAGATATGACAGGACTGGATTTATGAGCAGAAATATCCATCGCACAGATCGATAGAATTCGATAAAGCGTAAGGAAAAGGGCACACCTAGATGGATTGGCAAGACCTCCAGAGCCTTTGGTGACATTTCCCGTTTGCCGAAGAAGATCAATGAATGCATTATAGACATCAATCTGACAACAGAAAAGAGTCGTTTAGAGAATGCACGTGATTACAGAGATTATCCACACGAACGCTGCAACACATGTGTACCTTAACATTTTCCTCCCTCTCCTTGAAACGCTCGATCAACTTTGGACTGGCCTGGAACACCACAACAAGACATTTTAGAACAAAGCGGTTTAACACACACCAACAATGAGCAGTAAATATTATATAATCTTTCACCAGTTCCTGAGAAATACTTATAAGAATCTTGTTAAAACATCGCCAAGCAGCGCTATTGAAGTACTGTGCGTAGTACAAAGCAGAAAATATTTGAAGAACACAGTTCTTACGCAACACAAATGCATGAGCCTCATCTGTCTCTGCAAAAGTATGCACAAGGAAGAAGAGCAAGGAATGCAAGACTCCATACTTCAACATAAAGCGTGGCAAGCATCTCGGGTCGTGAAGAGATCACTGCTGACACGCATTTCGCTGCAGCTCTTCGTACTTTCCAACTCATATCTTCATCATCACTGTACTCGTCCGCGCTTTCTCTGCTCAAGGACATTCGAATTTTCAAGCCTTCCTTAAGACTAACGGATAATAGGGAAGCTGCAAAATGCTTCTACAAGATTCATTATGATAAGAGTAGGGTGAAAGAGAGCACATATCATTTGAAAAAGAAAAGAAAGAAAAGAAAAGAAAAGATTAGATTACGAAAGAAGTGTCCATACTCATCTTCATCTTCTTCGCCATCCATATCTTCAGCCTGGTCTTCATCCATGTCATCCGTAAAATTGGGATCGTAACTCAAATATTTCAGCCCCAGGTCTAAAATCAAGTCGGTATGAGGCGCAACATCTCTGGGGCATCGTAAAATAAAACTTTCCAACGCCTAACAAGACACAGAAAAAAAAACATAATCAAATGATGGTTTGTAATGGTTCACAGTTTCTATTGTTCACAAGAATTAACCTGCAACCCCAACGTTCAGGCACCAGTAGTATAGCGTCATAACACTCTGAAACGTTGCTCTTACTTCTCTTATTCCTAACCATTGACGAAATTAAACGTAAGTTTCTTCTCATCGTTTCCTCTTAAAGCCTAAAACCGAGTAACGAGAGGAATACACATCAGCACATCAGTGAAAATTGGTTGAAATCAATGAAAAAATTCGGAACTGCATTCATGTACCGGATGCATTGTATAACTTATTGTGTTACGACCACACTGTTTTAGTTGTTGACTGCGCTACACATTATTTGACTCTTACACAGGTAAGTGGATAGCATTAGTGCCAACTTGCCAAAGTATGACACATACGGTAAAGAACTGATTTGATGTACACATAGATTTCGTTGTTTTAGTTGTTATAAAAAGGATACGACACATATTAACCTAAGCAGCAATCGTTGAAGCACTATACCTGCAAGCTGTTCTCCCGTAGTTCATCATCGTTCTCTGATGCATTGTTGCAATAGCAAAAAAGGAGTGGGACAACTTCATTTAAATGTGGACCAAACCTATAACCAACTGCACGGCTGCAAAAAATACGAAAATTTCCAGGGGTAAGCTAAATCACTTACACAAACCACTCCTACATCAACTCTTAATAATACGAAGAACGATAATAAACTACCAGTAACATCAACATGCTCGTTCATCCAACATGAAAACCCGAGCGGAGAAGCTAATGAAGTCACTCGAGACTACCCGTACATGATTGTTTCAAAAGTGTAATCCCTACATTATCTCAAAATAGCTACTAACGATGTGCTTTGAAATGCTATACCCGAAACACTTTGTCCGTATGAACCTGCCCGCAGAAACCCAGATTTGAGACTTTTGGCATGCATGATGTTAACAAAAATTTCCCAGCACATTGTCTAGTCTGACAACCTGCAACTAACCGTTTGGCGAAAAGTTCTACGGAAGGACACTATGATCCACACCCACATGACCTCCTTAAAGTACGCAACCACACGATCTGATCCCCCAAGCTCTTTTAAAAATAAAAAAAAAAAAAAAAAAAAAAAATGAGAGAGAGAGAGAGAGAGAGAGAGAGAGAGATCACTTTCTTACCAGAATGCCCCAATCATTTGGATATTTGTACGAATCATATCTGGTTTCACATCTTTGTTCTTCAATATCTGGACAACGTTAGCCGTTGCTTTTGCGAGAAGGTCGTCAGACATGGTTGTAGCCAGAGTCGCTGCATTTGAAAACTTTTATCAGACCCCGATACGCAATGTTCTGCATCAAGATTCATATATACACGAATACAAACTCCAACTAGACACTAACAATTCCTTCATGTCCAAATACACCAAAGTTGTATTAACACATCTTGCACGATAAATTATCATACTTACCAAGACACTGGATAGCACGCTTTCGCAGGCCAGCACGTGGCAAATTGAGTTGCATGAGAAGTGCCTTCACCAGCTTCTCATGATCTATAGTCATAAGACTTCCAAAACGATGGAGTACATCACACAAGATGTCCAGGCACTCACTCTTCACCTCTGTGCTTGTGTCCTGTGTTGACCAACGTAGTTTGAGATAACCTACAGAACTTGGTAACCAAGTGCATTTGAGCATTCACTGAATAAGTTGTAAACGCCACAAGTATAGCAAATTGATGAAAGGTGAAGCAGGGCCTCAAGACAAACCGAATTTGTTATGCCCTTGATCAGCTTAGGGGTCAGGTAGACGACAACGGACTGTGCGACATTTCCACTGGGGATGTCAGCCACTACTGTCTTCAGTGCTATACTGGCAGTGTCCCGCTGTTGCTCTTTTCCAGTCAGAAGCTTCTGGCACAGGGATTCCACTATCTCCACAACTCTACCTTCGTGGACCTTTTTCACCAAAGGCGCTAAGCTGCGTGCAAGAGCTGTGCGAATCAACAAAAATAAAAATAGAACAATTCTAGTAACAAAACCAACATGTGACAATGTGCCTCTGTGTTGATAACATTCCTTGAGTACTTGTTAGGAACTGCAAAACTCTTTCAACTTTCTTGTTACAGCACGTATCCCTCGATATCCCAGCAATGTGGGAGGCTATACTTCATCTGATCTCTACAGTACAAATGTAGCCAAAACGAGAAGGGTGTGAAAAAAAATTCACGGGAACAGTAAAGATTTACCACTTGACAGCAAGTCCTGATATGTCTCCAGATGCATCATCCAGTTGCTGAAGAACTATTTGTGACACTTTACGTTCAGTATCCGTATCTAATTTGAAACTATCTTTTTGAAGCTCGTTGAGCAGGTCAGATGTAGCCATATACCGAAAATCCTTATCTTTTGAGGCAATCTGCGTCAGCAACCAGAATAAACAGGCTCAACACGATTAAAAGTACATAGAAAGCTATTATTATCATTAGTAGTAGTAGTAGTAGTAGGAGAAGGAGGAGGAGGAGAAACCAATGCTTTTGGTCCGTGACATTGTTCTCTCTACTTACAGGACGATACATAGTCATTCCATTTTGAAACGTCCATACGCAGGTAGAACCACTGACAGGATCCTCGGCTTAATCACCCTTCATAAAACTTGAAACATGAAAGTAGCTGTAACCCAAGATAATCAGACTTACTCGACAGATACTGGAGAAATTCTTGAGCTATGTAACTAGATGTGAGCAACCGAGAAAGATAGGATATCATAGACTTGTGGGTCTTGAGTATCAGAGATCACAATGTACACGATGTTTGAGAGGACAACCACTATCACAAAACTTAGCATTATCGAATAATAAAGAGAGACTCAGAGGAGCATTTACCTTCTCTAAAATCAGGCCTACTGCAAGACTTGCCATCTTAACAAAGTCTGTTTGACCTGGTGCTTCTGATGATTACAACAAGCCTGAGAGGACAATAGGAAGACCTCCTAAAGCATTCAGTTCAATACATTGATGAAGAGCGCGCTTGCAGTTGCATGCAGTGCGAGGAGATGTCACCCAATCAGGAGGAATTCTGCACATAGACGCAGGAAATGAACTTTAAATTCAAACATACAAAATAATCAACTCAAAAATGCACTCGGGTAATGTGTTTGAAAACTCCAAACCGGAGATAAAAATAAAAATAAAAATGCACACTTGTAGCGATGGCATCTAAACCTCAACCATTGCATGAACTTAAGTGCGTCAATAGCGTCAATAGTGTCAATAGCATCAATAAGTTCCAGCAAGGCCTGGGATGGGCTCTTCCCTCACAAGTATAAAACAGACAATCCTCTTGCGATAATCCTAGCAAAGAGGTCAATCTTGAATACGTCAAATTAGCTCGAATACCAAAATCTTCATCTGAAGTGTTTGAAATCGAATCCTGCTGGGCACTCGGGAATGCCATAGCTGATCAGAAAGAGCAACGGGTAAACCTTCCAAACCGCATACGTAGCCTAGGCACGATGAACTTTCGATAAATAATTATATTCCACCAGTTCCTGTTCCAGGTAGAATTTCCGTTCTACAGGATAAGATATACAGTGTCGTGATTTCTGTGCAGGTTGCAGATCTCGGATCACTGATGTAAGAGTGAAAATTTCACAGTCGTTTCTGTTTTCAATCTTATCAGTGACGTGAAATATGACAGCAGACACATCACATTACATGCCGACTTCCAGCCAACCATTGAAGGCATCTGTCTGGAGAACAAAATTTGAACATACTCAGACTCGAATCTGAAAACCCTCCTAAGATACTCTGCAATTCACGTCACAATGCAGGAACTACAACCCGCTCGCTCCATTCTCTCCATTCTCCAAACCCACATTATCACCAGAATCGCAGCCTCCCAGGGTTTTCCTAATTGATCATCAACCAATCTTAACACTCTCCGCATTGCATATCACCAAACGACAACCACCAAATTGCACGATAGACTCCTCCGAACACAACTTACTCCGAATCCCGTAGCACTTCAAGTCTCGTCTCGTTTTATCTAGTCTCTTTTCAGCCCATATCGTATCGTCTTCGTCTCAATGCAACTAAACCACGATTCCATTATCCCATCGAATTCCGCAATCCCATCCATCACTTCACATACCCCTCCACCTCCCCTATAAAACCTCACACCAAGGCCAAAACTCATGAAATCACCAAAATTGTCCACAGTCTCAACGCGCTCAAGCAACTCACCACGGAAAATGAGAATCACCCGCGGGGAACGTCCCGAGCTGCTTAAATGCACTCACTTCGAAGGGCACAGCTCAAAAGCACCGCGACAAATCCAATGCCAATGAATTCCAAGAGCTGGAAAATTTTCTAAAAGAATCGCAAGAAAATGTGCGTCGTAGCAACGTGCGCCAAAGCGACATTAAGCCTCCTGGCCATCAAC
This sequence comes from Physcomitrium patens, assembly GCF_059467195.1. NCBI lineage: Eukaryota > Viridiplantae > Streptophyta > Bryopsida > Funariales > Funariaceae > Physcomitrium > Physcomitrium patens. The sequence goes on along the minus strand of NC_143417.1, from coordinate 1,665,479 downwards.
AACCTCTAAGCCTAGTTCCGAAATAATTTACAAGCATCCGAGTGCCTCGTTCTCGTCCCACGTCTTCTCCTTCTTCCTCTTCCTCCTTCCTGGTGCGGACGAGCCCTGCCATTAGACTTTGTCCGTCGTGAAACATTAGGGCTTACGTCACCCGCGAGTGAGTCAGTCATTGCGTGCTCGGCCAAGACCAGCCTTGCCTTTTGACTTGGTCTCGTCGTGGCAGATCTTGGGTTCCATTCTCGGGTGCCTCCATTCTGAGCATCTATAACGAGATCCCGACAGTGGTTCCATGATTTGGTCAATGTGTTTGTTTCTCTTCTTCTCCTTCGGGCAGTGCTGTGTGGAAAGGGCTATTTGGGAACCTGATCCAACCGTGCCGAAACTTCGTTATGGGAGCCAGGGGAATTATTTCAAGGAGCCACGTCATTATTCCTATATGTTGCTTACTTGTCAAAAAACTACTTTTAGATCTATGTTTAGGAAGTTTTTTACAATTTTCAATAGTGGACAAGGGAGATGTTGTTTAAACAAAATTCAGTACGTAATTTAAGATAAGTTAACAATTAGATAAAAAAATAAAGAAGTCTGAAAATAAGAGAATATATTTGAAAAAAATCATCAATAAACTTATTCTCTAATCAAGAACTTTATTGAAGGAGGATAAGAGGGGGGGGGGTCATTAGCTTCTTCATTCTCCAAAAGTTTTTTTTATTTTTTTATTGAAGATATAAAGGATGAATCTAAGGTCATGGAATATACTTAAAACTGCCATCTAAAGTTGTCTCTTAATTTAATTAGAGATAACTTAAAGATAAAGGTGAATAAGGTGAATGATTTTTTAAAAATTAAAATGAATCATTTTCAATTATCTTGTGGATTGACTTCAATAGTTTATCATGACTTCATTAGTTTAAGTTACTATCTCAAATAATAATAATAATAATAATAATAGCCTCCTATTATGATGCCTCTTAATGAAAAAGAGTCAATCTAAAACTACAAGAGAATATAACTTATTGGAAGAATATAAGAAAGATAAAACATGATTTTTAAAGTCTATCAATTAATGGCATAAAAGATAAACCTAGTAAGGATTCTATCTAAAGTTATTTTATTTAATTTTCTTCTTTTAATTTTAACAAAATTTATGATAGTAAGAATGTATTGCCATTGAAAGCTATCATTGTTATTTTAATAGAACTAATAGGGGGATTTAAACATGATACTTTCACAAAATCAAATAACTTGGATTCATCATGTGATATTTCTAGGATCACTTGAAATATCAAATCGAAAATATTTTAGTTCAAAATTTATTACTCCTTGATATTATCTTCTAATTCAAACTTTATTACTCCCTTGGTATGGAGTCAAAGAGGGAAGAAAGTAAAGGCAAGCAACATAGTTTTAGATATTTGACCCACACCTCTTTTGATATTTGGATTTCATAATCACTCACTTGGTGAGATGGATAATTTGGTGAAATATCAAGTAATATTTTAAAATATCGCATGATACTTTGAGATCTCATCCTAAGTGAAATATCACCAGAAAAGACCATATTTGAACTCCCCTAATATGAGGGATCACCAATCATTTGATTTACTATTCAAATATTGGTACATATTTATTCTCAATATATTCTCATGTTTTGATGTTTACAAATAATTGAATAAGTAATTAACAAGCTAAGTAGAAAAGATTTTATTTTATAAAAAAATATCAGTTATTAGTTATGGATTTAGTTATTAATTTATTATTAGAATAATATTAGATGTAACCTTGTGTGGCTTTGTAAACAAATCTTTAATATTTTTTTCAAATTATGATATTTTTTTTTACTATCAATTTTTCTTCGTGTCATATCTTTTAATGAAAGAAATAATAATATCTTGTTTATATAGAAATATATATATATATATATATATATATATATATAAAATTTTCTTTATTATTCTTATTTTTTTGATTTATTATTATTTTTAAAATAAAAATATTAAATATAGATTCTCAACTTTTATAACCCGACAAATTATATTGATTAATAATGTAATGGTTTATTTATTTATTCTCCATGGTTAATTTTAAAAATCATGCATTTTATTAAACATATATTTAATTTTATTTATTTTTTATTTATTTGCAAATAATTGCATATTTAATATACAAAATGAATGTTACTTTGCAAATAAATGTTTCCAAAAATATCTTTAAAATAAAACCAAAAAAAGTTATAGATGCATATTATTAAATGCATAATGAATATTATTTTCTATATCATATATTTTTTAAAATAATCTGAAGAATCTCATATAAACTTATAAATAAAGAGAACCACTAGTTAAACACCATCATTTTATTATGCGGACACCCATACATGCTACACCAATAATACACCATTGTTACAAGTTTTTCAACAAGTTGGAGACTAATGAGGCTAAAAGATATAAAAAACAAAAACAAAAAACAACAACAATATAAGAACATTAGTGATATATGAGCTAAACATAGTAAAAAAGTGAAAAAGGTCTTCATGTAGTTGTTTTGCTAGATAGACATCTTGCTTTTACTATTTGTTTTGTTTGTTTTGATTAGTTAATGTGTTGCTTATATTTCTTTATTGTGAATTATTGTTGAAAAGCTTGTAACAATGGTATGTTGTTTGTGTGGCATAAGATGTGTCTATATAGAAGTTGTCTAAATTAATTATGACCAATATAATTAATACAAGATTGCTATTTCTAAAATTTATTATAATTTGGATCTTAAAACTACAAACAAAAAGAAAGAGGATGAAAAACATTAAAAGATCATGTGAATATATCACCTTGATTTGTAAAATGTATTGTAAAAGATTTAGAAAGCAATTAGCCACCAAGTTAATATTAAAAATTACGTTGTCTAATTCAAAAATTTGAGTATACAGTTTTTAATAAACTTTACATGTAACCAAGCAATAAGCCAAGAATTTTGTTTTTACTTGGAAGATTTTACAAGTCAAAAACAATTGGAATACTACTAAAAATACCATCAACTTTGAGAACTCAAGCTTTGAAAGACCTTTCAATATACTGTTCAATATACAAAACTACCAGTTGAATTTCAATTTGACATTTAATTTTTTTAATCCATGGTATAATGTTACATTAAATCCTATAGCATTCAAAAGAAAACCTTTCTACAATGCTTATAAAAACAGATTATGAATGAATTAAAAACAATTCATCCAGCCATTATTTACTAGGAAAATAGGCCTATGCCTGCATAGTTATCCTCTTGTGGTTATTTGTGGGTATGTTTGGTTGGATTTGTTGAAAGATTGTAAACCAATATGCAAGGATGAAGGTTGTTCAATCCCTTCACAAATGATTACAAATGTTCAGAAAGCAAAAAGTAAAGAACATAATACAGTAACTAAAATAAATGAACCAATGCGACGGAGTTTCAAGAATGTGAAAGAAACAAAATTGTTGTAGATATAATAATCATATATGATTTCTCCTAAAAACAAACTATACTTTATTATCGAAAATAAAGTAAAATAAAACGAAATTATATTATCAATATTTTGAATAAATACAAATCATTTTTTTTAATACAAAGAAATTAAAAACATCATTTGAAATTTTTATAAATTAACATTCCATATCAAGAATATTCGGGTAGAACACCCAAAATCCTACTCTACCCTCAAAACGAGTAGGTCGGTAAAAATTTCAGCAGTGCAGTTCCATCCAGAATCTCCATCCAACGCGGGACCAGGAATGTCTTCCGCGACAAGGGGACAGGTGAATTCCGAGCCCGTGGGTTCATTCTACGGAATTAGATGCGCCGCCTCGTATCACCACGTGTGCGTGGCCCTATGCCCAGAATAGAAAGAGCCAAGGGGGAGGGAAAGAGTGTGTGAGGGGGGGAAGTGTTTTTATGTGTATGTGTGTTTGTCTATTTATTGCTTCTGTTGTTGCTGGCTATGGCGTAGCTCTCTCTCACCACTGCTTTCACGGTCTCCCGCTTGCCTTTCACCGTGAAAGCTTTCACGGTCTCCCGCTTGCTTTGCTCTGAAGCGGAATTTTGTGGAGGAAGTCATGGCGAGGCGGTCTGGGAAGAATTTTTGTGTTAAGAGAGTGAGAAGGTGATGGTGTGTCGGGGTAGAGCTCGGATGGGAAGGGAGGTTGGCTGATTGATTGATTGATTTGAGGGCGTGGATGTGAGCAAGGTGAGAGCGATGGGGAATCAGATGGCTTGCTTTGGCGGAGGGGAGCCTAAGAAGAAGAAGAAGGTTGTGACCGGAGGGTTGCGGAAGCGAGGGGACTGGGAGAATGGGGCGATCGAGCAGCAGGCGTTGGCACTGGCGTTGCAGCAGCAGCACAGGGCGCAGATGAGATTCGAGCGTAGTATGTCGAATCGGGATCAGGGTGGTGGTTTTGTGCCGCCAAGGAAGAGTTACTCGGGTAAGTCGGCGGGAGGTGGTACTAAGGACGAGTTCAAGCGCAGTGCGAGTACTCGTGCTCGGCACATCGATGACCTGCTGCTTGATCCTCGCCAGCTTGTCAACGGTTCTAAGGTCTGTTTTTTTTTTTTTTTTTTTTCTTTTTTGTAACTTTTACAAAACTCCTCCGGCACTCCGTCTTTTCAAGCCAACTAGTTAGTTGTGACGAGTGGTGTAGCCAAGTCTATCAATTCCGCCGTAGGTGTAAGGTAGTGGCTCTTATTTCATGTTTAGATGAATCCTGGATCTTTCAACATCGAAAACGCATATCACATAGATGAGAAGCTTTCGATGGTTCAGGAGGTCGTTCTAGTGTTTGCGATATGTTATTGGGGCACCTCATGTTGGAACCCTCTTTGTTGTCTTGTTTTGTTTTGTTTTTTTCATGTTTAAAAGAGCGGATTTCTGGAGTTAATGCATGTGTAGCATCGGAACAGAGGTGATTTGTCAATTCGGCTGGTGATTCGAGTGGAACAATTGGGATTGATACTCGTCGCATGAGGTCGTGTTGATTCTGGCCTACGCACCAGTAGCATTTCCACAACTCTAAGTAGCTCGTACACAATATGTTTAGGCGTGCAGTTGTTAACACGTTACAGTAGACTTACAGTTCTAGGTCTACGGGCGTGATTTTAACGGTCTTGCTATTCCTATGTTGAATTTTCTTGTAGTACTAACTTTGCGATTTTGCGTTTCTCCTTAGGTTCTGTTAGTTCGCTCCATGACCAGACTTGCTTTGCTTGCTGTGTAGGACGGAGTTGCGAAAGCAAGCATTGAAACAAAACATTTTGTGTTGGTGCATGGAGGAGGTTTTGGAGCATGGTGTTGGTACAAGTCTATAGCTTTACTTGAAGAGTCTGGGTTGGTGGCAACTGTCGTAGACTTGAAGGGTTCAGGAATTGAGTCGATGGATCCAAATGAGATTAAAAGCATGGCAGTATACGCGAAGCCTCTTCTGGTCTTTCTAGAAAAGTTGGGAGCAGATGAAAAGGTATGCTTTAATGTAAAAGGGCGCTTTCAGTCCTATATGCCATTTTAGAGTTGGATATGGAAGTCGTGTTTGATTTCTTACTAGGATGCTCTTTGAGTGTCTATCTCCACGGACCATCTACTTATATTCACAGGGCAGAAAATGCTCATTATTATGTGCTGTCTTGTTTCCACATAACAAATATGATAGCTTTTATAACAATGCAGGTGATCCTTGTGGCGCACAATATCGGGGGAGCTTGTATATCCTATGCAATGGAGTGCTTTCCCACCAAAGTATCTAAAGCCATCTTCGTTGCTGCTGCAATGATAACAGATGGACAGCGAGCATTCGATGTGTTTGTGCGGCAGGTACTACATCATCGTACACTGGTTCGTTATATGTTTTACGATGTGCACATGCTCACTTCATTATTATCAGCTTAATTCACTTGTTGATGCAAGTATTAACAAGTCAACGATGTTACATCACAGGGAAAGCTACTTGGTTTCTGATAACCCTGTTGTTAGCATGTATAGGCCTAGAAAGAGTGTGTTTTGCGCGTTTTATTAGGTAGTGATTAGGTTTAACTGGATCCGATATGTGGGCAGGAGAACAGTGAAGATGACTTGATGCCCAAGGCACAGAAATTCTTGTATGGAAATGGAACTTCCAGTGCTCCTACAGCAGTGGAACTGGACAGATCGTTAATTAAGGATTTGTTCTTTAATTGTAGCCCAGCTAAGGTATTGTTCTTAATTTTGGTTTCATCTTTTGCGATATGGTGTTGAATGTATTCTATGATATAAATTGGTCTTTACTGTTATATTTAGACCCTATTTTAGAATTCATGAATTATGATACTGTGTTCAGAAAATAGATCAAGTCAACCGTTTTCCTGTTATCGTAGACCGCTTGATCCGGCATTCCGATGAGTGAGTAAATTTTTGTTATATTGGCGGGTTAGCTCACTAAATTTTTCAGAAACACTATCTCATACCTATGTAAATAGTGCACCTTTTGAGAACTTCACATGTATATGCTGTTTAGGACATAGCGCTGGCAATGGTATCCATGAGGCCTATCCCATTCTCACCAGCCATGGAGAAAATCGCTTTGACTGCTGAAAAGTATGGTAGTGTTCGGCGTTTCTACATCGAAACGACAGAGGACCAAGCTTTGACACCCGAATTGCAGCGAAACATAATCAATCAGAACCCTCCAGAACAGGTGTTCACATTGAAAGGCAGCGACCACTCTCCTTTCTTTTCCAAGCCTCAGTCTTTACATAAAATTCTAGTTGACATCGCAATGATTGGTCCAAAGTAGAGGTCTATCTTTTGTAGTCATACTTATGATTAAGATTGCACATTTTATTACTGGTCGTGTGCAAGGATCATGAAGATACAATAACACCTTGTGTGCATGCTTAAGCGACTAATACCTTTTTCAGGCAGAATAAATGTTGCTGCCGCCCTTCGGAGGGTAGGTATTGGGCACACGACACACGGACACGAGGTTTACACTCTGCCAGAGTGCCTGTAGAGTAAACAGTGACAAAGGGGAGTACGATGAGGTCTCCGGTTTAGATGAATCATCAGGTACAGCTTTCAGTTTTGTAGGACATGTAGAAGTGGGACTAGCAGTTCCTGCAAACTGTGAGCATTTGATTATGATAGTTGAATCTGTCAAAGCAGTTGATTTGGTCATGGATGATTTAATGTGACAGCTGCAGAAAACTGCTTCTTTTTGAGTTGAAATGTGAACAAAACTTGGTGATGAGATTTAGCATTAAAGAAGCCTAACTGGTTAGGTGGAAGTTAGCCCTATTTACGTTCTACGACAGAGCTAGCCGAGTTCGGACCTGTTTTCGTATACTGCTGTGAAATCGCTTTTTTGACATGGTCGGAAATCGCAGCATTTTTCGGTGTTAGAATCCGTGTGTACCATTGTTCTGATATGTTCGACGCGTTCTGGTCAAAGTTCCTGCGATTGTTTGTTACAACGATCTGCAGTCACTGAAGTATTAGGCACATCGTTAGGAAACAGTATTATTTGACCCCAAATGCGAGTTATTCAGCTATTCTATACATCACTATTACAACAGCCTGTGCTCCAACTTTGCAGTAATACAATGAAGATTAGATTCGGACTCTGTCACCAAATAACCTTGATTGATAAATCTTCTGTTTTGTTTTGGTGCTTTGTTGTGGATTATTAATATTCATGCACTGATAGTTTTTGACTAATCCGTATTGGAAATAACAAATCAATAAAAATCTTTCACATTCTGCATGCAAAAATCAAATCCATTAGTACTAATGGCATTTTTTAAAAAAGGAAAGTATCTTATTTTGTTTATTTCGTTAGTTTGCTGTGATACAAACATAGAATGTATAATGTTTCAATCAGGATCCGTAATTACCTTGTACCACCTAAAGGTGGGAGGTTGGTACAAAGAGGGTGGTAGTTCACATTTTTTCTGGGAAATTTCCAACTTTAATTAAAGAATTTAAGCATGGAAATAATAACTCTTCAATTTCTTCAATTTCATATAAGTCTAATCTTTATTACCATAAAAAATAGGGAATTGTTATTGCCAACACACCCTTTAGCTAATGACACCACAACACTACCAAACCACACTACATACTATGCTAACAAGAGTAGACAAGTTACTTTGTTGAAGGACATGATGGTCCAATTGAGGTGGCCAAGTGTGAAGAAATAGGCGTGTACACTCATAGATATATCATCTAGATGTACAATTCCTCCAAATTCTTATAACAAATGTTTGCCATCAAAGTCTTTATCTTATCCCATGGGATGTTGTTTAATTTTATTTATGCTATGTTACTTATCTGTTGTTAGCATGGTATGTGGTGTGGTGGCACTAGCAAAAAGTTATGGTAATAGTAGTAATTTCCAAAAATTTCTCTTGCATTGTAATTTGGTAAGCAATCTAAATGCTATTGCATTATTTGTGCTATTGATTACATGCACTTATACATCAAGTTGGAACTAAACCCTAAATTCTAATGCATACAAACCAACACTTACTAGCTTTAAAATCACAACTTGGTTGAGTAGAACAAAAAATGATATTTTATCAAATTTTGAGGTATTTGAATATCCATACTCATATCAATATATAATTTGATTTTAATATAAAAGTTCATGATTAAAATCAATGTGTTCAAATCAATGTTAATGAAGTTGAAATGGAACTATTTTTATTCTAGACAAAATAGCCTTAATCTTAAACCACAATGTCAATGTTTAAATAAATTTATGTGTTTATATGTATACATATATATAGCATTTTCATATATTTGTTGTGACACCTTTAATAACAATATAGTTATTATTATTATGGATGCTTAAAAACACCACTGATTCTTCTTAGCATTCCTCTACTAGTGTATTATAAAATATCTTCTAAGTATTTTGTATTTTGATAAATTAATAAAAATGTCATTTTTATTAACAATAAATTAATTTGCATGTGTTCCAAAAGTCTTCAATGTTATGGTTACAACAACTGTTACTTGGTCTTTCCCTAGTTGAAATTTTATTTTATTTGATGATGAGTGGACAGTAGGTGTATTTGTTGAATAATTTTTTCCATATTTAATATGTAATCAAGATTTAAAATTGGGTTTTTCGATGGCTAGTTCAATAGCCATCAAATAGTAGCCTACTTCAATGGCTAGACAAACATGTTAAATTTTGAAGTATAGTTCAAAATTCTTCTCAAATTTACATCAGCTAAGCTTAAATCCCAGGACTTGATCCAAAATTCTCTATCTTACAAACTTAGGCCAAGTCCTGTACAGTTTGCAACAGTTCATTTTTTTCTTTTCATTAAATCATAATACTTTTCACCCTACCACGGAGTTCCAATTTCATATTTGTAGTCTTATTATCATCACACAAAATTCTGTTCGCTACAAAGCCAAAAAAACAGATTTACATTAACAAAACGTGACCACAAACTGAGAATAAATTGTCAACCACGGAACCAAAAATCTGGATGAGTTTGTTGACTCAGACGTTTTTAAGATTTTAACTCAATAGAACGTGAAATTGTGAATATTAACTACACCAACATTACTGGCAGTAGTAGTGAATAAAACAGCAAGTTACTCACACCAAAGAGAGCAAAATCTCGCAACATCTTTGATCATCCATTCAGTGGAATATACTTGCTAGGCTTTGATCCCACTTAACACAAATTGTAAGCACTCCCTTGAAATGTAGGCTTGAATCGGCCCCCTCCTCCGAACAAATCAGCTTTCTAGCAACTTGACTGTAGATACTACGTGTCGGAAAAATATGCAAGACTTGCATAACCCCTTCATGGTTAATACTTTGCACACAAGTCTCGGAAATGCTACGATGTCTCATAGTGGTCACATGTGTCATGTGCACTCGCAACTAACTAGCCTCCCTTTTGGGGATAGCACCTGCAAAAAATTGTTTTCAAAGCGACCTTCAGAAGCGGAAAAAGCAGGCGAAGGCTAGAATAACAAAGATTGGTCCTCAGGTTGGTGAAGGAAGCGCTTTGGGTTCTGCCTGCGACTTGTCTGGATTGATTGTCCTTTGCTATTCCAACAACGGAGTACAATCATCGATAGCTACGACATGACGACCTATTCTCGCGCATTCACCTATTCATCGCCATCGGTGAAAGTGATTTTTTTCGATGAGAGTGGGATCAATGATTCCTGCATAATCAAACAGATAGTAAGCAATCAGAAATGGCATGTTAATTAGAATTCAAATCTACAGACTATTAACGATGCAAGAATCTCATTATATACCCGCAGGCGGACAAAAAAGAAAAGAGACAACGGGACGAGGAGGTGAAAAGCTTGCCAATTCGGGGTAATCATAATCAATGCCAGCAGCTTGCAGCTTCTTCCTTCGTTTTTGATCCTTCTTCACCAACAATGCCAGATGGCGAGAATGCTCCTTCGGGGTCCTCACCTATTGCATCAAGATTCATTAAGAACATTACTGTAAACACACACGAAGCAAAAGGTTTATGCAAGCCTGATCCATTTGAACTTAGACATCCGAAATTACATAATTGAATCCTGTACATAGTGCCTGCACATTACAATTGCAACTCTCATCAAAAGCAACTTATTTAGTTCAAACTCACTTACCCTATTATGTCGCTCTCGTTCTAACTTTTGCCATTCAATCGTCTTAAATGTCTTATTCGCTCCAACCCACATTGAAGGTTTGAGCTTATCAACGGGGACGACCTTAACTTGCAACATTGACTCCAACAACAGATAGTTGTGCATGGCTTCAGCCACAATAGGCGCAACCTGCATGATTAGGAAATCAAATTAAGTTCATGGTTGTTGTGTAGAAAAAACACATACAACCTAAACCACCGCAACTTAATCAGGATTATGTCAAGTGTAGAGTTCGGTATTAAAAACCTACCTCGGGAGATTCAAACTCGATGAAAGCATAATGCTTTGACTTTCCTGTCTGCATAACCAGTAGAAAAAAATACATTAAATTCGCGTTGCATTTACGGCCACAATATAAGAGTCATTAAGTATAAGGCAAGTATCAACATGCAGGGTTGACATGTACATTTGAGGATAGAGGCATATACACGACATGCCTGTCCACCAGATTCAAGACCAGTAAGGATTTCCAGCTCCCAAATGAGCATAAGCATGCATCACCTAATAGCAACAGATTTGAAAGTCCTGAACATCGACTGAGACACCGAACACTCTCTAAAACACCAAGCTTCTACCTTAGATTAAGCACTCAATCCCAGTAAACCTAGCAGACCGAAGGCGTGAATTTAATTAGTGGTACCAACAGACTGTAGTATACACCTAGCATCCAGAAAACACTGACCGTCTTATTTCGAGACAGACGAAGTCGCTTGATATCTCCAAATTGACTGAAAAAACCTGCGGATTCAAAGGCATCAGACTTATCACCGACTACACATGAAACCAAGTTCCAACTCACCAGTGCTTCGGTTGCTAAAAGAATTACTCAAATCTCTAGCTGATATCGAAAGCACGCGAAAAACCCAGTTCCAGTACCTCTCATCTGATCTTCATAAAATCCGTGAGGAATTCGGCCGACATAAATGACAGCCGATTTATCTGCGTAATTAGAGACAGGAATGACTTTCCTCTTCTTTTCCCGCTTCGATACAGACTTCAGGTCCGCTGTAGTATCCAAAGGCTGTCAAGTTCACCAAAATCACTCGCACAATTCAGCAATTCCTTCACGAACTCTAGAAACTCTTCGTACTTGACCAAAAATGAAGAATTAACCCATCACAGAAAGCCGTTCACAACATTCAGAACGATTCCACATACGCCCGCCGCGCTCAAAAAACAAAATAAAACAAACCCCAACAAAATACTTGGTTCCTCACCATAAACGAGGCCTTGACAATATCACCATTTTCCTTCTTCGATTCCTTCTTCGACTTGGTCACTGTTGGAGAAGCGGCATTCGAGCCAGGAGCAGCAACAGAGACACTGGGTTGGTCTAAGGGCACGGGAGTGATACGCTTCATCTTCTTACGCTCAACGCCCAGCGACTCGCTGCTTTTTCTCTTCGGCCCTTCGGCCGTTTTCTTTCTGGCTACCATGTCTAAGACGAATGTGAGAAGAGCGTGGAGGTGAGAGATATACAAGGGCAATTCCTACACTCCGGAATGCACGCGAGAAAATGCGAATGCGAGCTGCTGGCCCCTTGATTGCGTCGCTAATGGGGCATGGCAAAGACTCATAGAGGTTTTGGGAATTTAGGGTTTATCGATCCCTTGAGAGCAATGGCGTTCGATGAATCTCGTTAAATTTGATGGATATGTGTGTTTTGGATAAATGAGTATTTTCCCCTATCTGCGCATCTACGATGTCTTTCGTATAATACCGTGTTATCTCCACAGTTTGCTCATGTCAGTTGCAGTTGTAAATTATTTCATATTTTAAGAAAGCATTAAAATGTGAGTATGTGAATTTTAAAAATTGAGTCAAATGTAATAATAGTTTGATTGTTTCAATGGTTGGGTGTTTTTTAGCGTTCAAAACGTGTGACTTGATAATACGAAACTATCGATGTTCCGCAGTTGTGATAGTTCCTTTCTGTATTAGTGTAAAAACATTTGTTGTTTAAGAAAAATAATAGATCTTACCCATATTTTGAACTTACAGAATAATATGTATTCATACACATACATTGTATACAATTGTATGATACAAATGAGGAAAATCAAACTCTTTCATTTTAAAAATAATAATTGTACACAAATATTCTTCAAGTATTACAAGAGCTGTAAAAGTAGGCTTCCATAACTGCCAGCGATCTCCCAACTTTCTATCTCCAGCCCCCAGGGCGAAATGCAAAACACATGCTTAAAATACTACAATATGTTGGGCAAGTATATCAGTGGTGAACAATATGTACAATACCGTCTTTTCAGTTTTCTAGCTTAACATCCTCTGTGCTGCGCAATTAATTTCCAGTAAATACAAATCATTGAAATGGCTCAATCAGAATTGGGTATTGGTTGAATGACCCTCTAATGATCATGCCATTCTAATAAAGAAGCAGATGTAGGGTACCGGTTGTGAAGCCATGGTACTGTGTAGTCTTGTAATTTGTTGGTTTATGCTGCATAAGCTGCTCTGTATGAGGGAAAAAAAATATTGGTTCCAGGTTTTCCTAGTTTATAAATTGTACTTTTCCAGGAATGGTAGAATTTCTCCTGCTGCAAGCTCCGGCCTGTCATCATGTGGGCAGTGGCCAACATCTGGAAGTGTTGTCACAAACACATGATCACGTTCCACTGCAATTTTTCTAAAGTATTTTGCTATCTGTCAGATACAACAGAACACAGGAATTAGTTAGAACTCATTTTCAGTACAATGAGTGTGAAAACGATGGTGAAACATAATGATCGTTTGGGCTACGCATCAACCGATTCTTTTTAAGAAGAAAATATTTATCATTTGAAGAGAAAGACCAATGACCAACAATTAGTATGTTGAAGCACTTACTGGTCCATTTGCCGGAGTCCAGGGATCCTTTTCACCCCAAAGTAACAACAAAGGGATATCGATCTGGGGCATCAATACTTCCGGTCGAGGACCTGTGCACACCCAATCAATCTGTTGAGAAAACTCTATGAGTTGACATAGGAACTGAATCCTAGATTTCCTTTACTACTCTCATTCTTCTGCTCCAAACTAAAAAACTATGTAGAAAGCTAGGGATGGTCAACATGCCAGGTTCTCCAGTAAAGACTTTCACAAAAACATCCAACGCTCCTTCGTCAGTCGAGGGATGATGTAGAATATCAACCTGTGAAATTGCAAATGAACTAGGTTAACAAAATTGTGACAAACAACGTCGCAGCCACAAACATCTCGACACCGGAGTATAGTGCAACTATGGAAGATTTGTATCAAACGTCTACTACCCACAGCCCTATGATATGATTAATCTTTATAAACAAACAAACAAAATCCCTCCATCGCCAAGGTTTCAAAGTAGAAATCACTGCACCAGTTGATCAGTAACAGCTTGTTTGTCACAATAGGCCTGTTGCTGCAATATCTGCTTAACATTTTCCTTGCTGCGGAACCTGATCATACATGGAAAGAGTAGGTGAATTGTACTAAAAATTAGTCATTTTTCGGTACACAGAATCTGAAGGAATGTTGGAAGGAGTTTCCAAAACATTAGAGAGATGAAAGAGAATGAGCAATTACTTGTTGAATAAAAAGTTCGCAATTTTAGGTTGTTGCAGCAGGTACTCTACTACAATAAAAATGGGTGCAACAAGCCGAAGCGCCAAACCATCTTGCGCAAGACCTTTCCTGTTCATTGCCCCAGCACAATTCAATAGAACAATACCACTGCCATCACAAACACAAGTATGAGAAACACTCGACATAACACCAACCCGTGCTCAAATTTTCCGCATAAGATAAAAAGACATTAAGTATAATGCCAACCCAGGCAGCCTTCAATACAGTTTGTAAACCAAAGAAGATTACGTACAAGAGCACGCATATCAAAAGTAGTGTGTATGTATATCAAACATAAGCACTCATGTCAAGTGACTTACGTGAATAGATCAGAACCCGCTTTTGCAGCCGATGCTAACACAGCTAGCGAACCGATTGAATTACCAAATAATACCGAACCTTCAGAAGCAAACTCCTTTGCAAAATCTGAAAATAAGAATAGGAAACAGTCCGATCAGTACTAGTTTTACTAACTAAACAAGTAAGCGGAAACAGCAAGTGGGGTAATAAAACATATATATATATATATATATATATATAGATATATAATTCACCCAAAAATAAGAAATACAGATTTCTACAAGGGAAAATTTCTAATTAAGTTCATACAAAACTTGACGACTTCAAAAGGTATGATAGCGCACCACAAACAAGGTCTGCCCACAGCTCGGGCCCATATTCGGTATTAGAAGGTTTATCTGATGCGCCAAATCCCAACAGATCGATTGCGTAAACTCGATGGTTCTCCGCCAGAAAGGGAATCAACCGGGCAAAATGCCCCGCATTTCCTCCTGAAAATTCAATTCATCAAGGTGTTGGCAAGTTAGAAGTATTTATTTTCATACATTATCTACATACTCGAAATATAAAGTTGCCATGAATAGAATAATAAGACAAGATAGACTAAATTCTTGGACACGAAATATTATTGCAAGCTTTAACTCAGAGCATAGACGGAAAAAACAGCATACCGAATCCATGCACAAGAATAAGCGGCTTGCCAAACCCAGACACGGAATAATTAATTTTGTTTCCTCTGCATGACCAAAGGATCTGTATATGAGTTGAAAACATTCGAGAAAACCTGGTAAAAGCATGTAAACATACGCAGAGGTAGACCTTTGTAGATAAAAATCAATCAACAAACTTTCTGTCGAACCACTTGGATAATAAGGGAAATGTCAAGATATAAGATATCATCTTCTGTTTTCAACAGACACAAAGGTAATGCAAAGACTTTACCGCCAAATCCACGAGGCTGACTTGAAAGGTAATATCAGAAGAGCTTCATCCAACGCCTGAACGCTCTGAATCAAAGCAGGCAGCGGCACTCTCTTCTCCACGTCAATTTCCATAGCAACTGAACCTCCTCTTACACCTCCTTCCTTCAAGGTACCAATCCGCGCATTACCAACCCCATCAAGATCCTCAACTTGTGACTTCAACCTGCCAAATGAAGGACATGGTTAACAAGTGAGGCCAGGAACCAGGAGGAGAAAACCAAAGAGAATCGTCCAACAGAAGCTAGCAATTCGAATTACAGATGAAAGGAAACCAAAAATAGTAATTAGTGCATCTACCTTCGAAGGTCATTGTCGTTGAGGACACCGCAAACACTGCATGCATAAATGACCAGTCTTCAGAAAATTACCGCAAATTTGCCTGGTAACACTTCCTCTCAACACTTCATTACTACCAAAAGACAGTCAAAAGAGAGCTAAATCACTCTAAAGTTAAAAAGAACTGAGTATATCTTTTAACGCGCATGGTAATAATGCTGTCACACAACTGAAAAAGAAAAGAATCGCATACGTGATGGTAACAGTCCTAGACCCAGTTGAGAAGCCAATGTCTTGCGGATCCGACACAATCTTCTGCAAAGCTGAAGCAAGTTCTGCTTCTTTGGATTCATCTGCAGTTCCAGAATCTGTCGTCAACCCTGTCATCCTCAAACGAAAAAGGCCCGTCAGCAAAAACACATTCCTGATTTGTAACTCGCGAAAACAAAACCTTTTATTCGGGCTGTGGCAGTTGTTGAATTTTAGACTAGGAAAAGATAATAAAAACTGCTTCAGAACGTTTGATTATAAAGAACAACAAACGCCTGTTCTAATATATTAACTTCTTATAAATCATGGTTGAGTTCGAATTCAAAGTTCTTATTAATCTTGCACCAACAGTTTATCCCTATACTTTTGGGTCTTCGCCAAATAGGGGGTTTCTAAAACAGGAAACGCACCTGCAGATACAACCGAGATTCGATTCCTTCTCTTAGAATCCGCAGTTATGAAACCAGTTTGCGAGCTACTGGAACCACTCAAAAAACTGTTCGAATGTTTGTGAGGTACTCTCAGATATTTGTTCAAGCTTAACACCTTTAGCTGCCCGGACCTTGAGCAGCACAACCGAGAGTTTCTTGCAGATTGTCTAGTGGCGATCTGAACTCTTCTCCCCGATACACTGACAATACTCGAGTGTTTTCCGGGACAGCCCTGCTGCAGATCCAACCCAAGAAGAAAACAGGAAAAAGAAAACAAAGAGGGAATCAGCTGACATTTCTACAATCAATTGCTATGCTCTGTAAACTAACTAGAGAGAAGGCATCAGCTGGATTCACTAACAATACTCCTTCCAAAACACGTCAATCTGATCACTCTCAAAAATTACAAAACCAGATGAGGGAAGACCAACGCTTAAAACCTGTAAACAAAAAAATTCCCACTTCCAATTGATAATTAAGGTACTCCAACCTATCTGTGTTCTCCTCTTATCAAGCAAACCCTACACCCCGACCACAATCCATGACATGCATGATACACATTAAATTTCCGGCACAACGCAGCGACTCAAGCTCCAGCATCCAAATTCCAACCTGTGCATTGCTGCGTGAAATTAACCGCTCCGCAACGCCATCCCCCGCGAAGAGAGCTCGCTGCGCAACTTCCATGGCTGCTGGCTGAGGTTCCCCTGATGTCGCACACTTAGAATTCTTCTTCTCTCAATAGAAAACAAAATTTTCTCAAACAGTACTTCGAATGGAATCTCAAAACTAACTTGCAGGATCGATTCTGCTGAAGTGTAACGCTCTGCAGAAACAGAATCAAAGCAAAAAACAAAAAGAGGATATGCAGCTCGAAGTGGCGTGAATAGGAAGCGAATGAATCTGCTGCAATGCACAGATTTACGAATTCAGCGACGTATCGCACTAATACGAAGTCTAAATAAAGCGTTAATCCATCAACTGAGTTAATCCAATCCAGTAGCCGAGATACCCAAATTGTTGGATTTCTTTCGATGCAAATGAAGCCGAGCTCACGAAAAGATGAGCAATAGAGTCGCACCACAGGAACAAAGGAATGGCCAGGAAGAACACCTGCTTACATGTGGATGAATGAACGAATACGTCTTCTTATTCATTCATCTTGGCTGGCGTGCCCGGTCTGCCGGGCAGAGCCTTACCTCTGCCCCGAGGGGTTTGGGGCAGCAGGGTTTGGGCAGCGCTGGGCAGAGTTAGAAATAATATATATATATATATATATATATATATATCTGTTCTGGAAGCAGTTGTGATGGTTATTAAAATTGATTATTTTTTTTTATTTTAGTTTTTTTGAAACTTTGTGTGTTGTTTATATTATTTTTAAGATCATTAATGTTGTTTAGGATATGATGTGTTAACTTCATTACTTCTAAGTTTTATTTTATTATATTATATATATATATATATATATATATATATATATATATATTTTTTTTTTTTTCTTGTTTGATTTCATTGTAAGTTCCATATTATTGTATCATGAAAATTTAGGTAAAAAATGAGGGACTGTAATATTTGGATGCTGGGTCGATTGGCCTTGTGTAGCATGCTGTGAGATACAACGTGCATAATTAAAAAAACAATATATGAAAATTACATAGTGAAATTTGGAGTGTGGAATAGTTGAAAATTCTGCCTCCTAAGATTATTCACTGAAATTGAGTATAGAATATCTTCCTTACAAATAAACATAGTTTTAAGATGAATTGCTTAGACCATCGCAACTACCATCTTGTTTAATTTTTTTTTAAAATAATAATAATAATACTTTTTTATTATTATATTATCCTACATAGAGAGATAAATAGTGATAACAACATCTTTAAAGTGTTATAAAAATCAATTAATTTTTTATTTAGTTTTTATTTAATTTTTATTTTTTTTGATACTTTTTTGTTAGAATACATTACCACATATTCAGTGCACAACAGTAAGGCTTAGTATAGTGGTTAGCATCCTGATTTGAATAAAATAAATGGTGCAAATCTACCAATGAAAATATATCATATACATGTATATTAATAGAATATTCACAAGAAACTAAGTACCGAAAAAAATTATTAACAAATTAAACAAAAGCCAACAATTTATTTATTAAATAGAAATGTTCAAGAATCAAAATAAGTACAATTTAACAAATATTATGAATGAAGGTCTGAAGGAATTATAAATCAATTAAATTAATTGAATGTGTTCCAGAAAATACAAAAACAAAAAAAACTCTATCGCCTTATAAATTTAAGTGTTTTGTTTTGTTTTGTTTATTTTTGTTTATTTTTACTTTTTTAAAGTAGTCATTCATAGGAAAGACATCGAATCATATGAAAACATTAACTGTAACAATTTCTGCAAATTATACTGGAGTCTTTGTTTTTTTATATATATTTTTATATAATTTTAGTAGTAAATCTCAAAATACATTTTTTTTTTTCATTTTTTTTAGAAAATATTGATAATTCATAACTTTATTTTTTATTTCAGTTCTTTTAAAAATTACTCATTAAAATAATTAAAAACAATAATTACAAAAGACCAAGTACTCTTGCACAATAATATATATATAGTATAACAAGTCATGATTTTTTTACATATTGAAAAAATTAAAAATTAAAACTATGGTGTGTATTTTGATAGCCTTTTTTTTTTTTTTTTTTTTTTAAATAAAAATATACATCATTTATAGTTAAATAGAGAATTAACTGTGTTGGTTTTTTCTAATATTCATAAATACGTATAAGATCTACAATCAATTATAAATGTTATTATTTTTAATATGGGAAAATGAATTACTAAATTTATCCACCCATCATCAATATTTTTATTGGTTTTTGACCAATGAGGATCTTGTAGTGGAGAATTTTTTTTTGATGATGGTTAAGATGGGTGGGTCAATTTTGTAAAAGTTTGGGTCAGTTTAATGATTCCCTTACTTTCATTTAGCAAAATTGGAATCTTTAACAAATTAAATCTTTAAACAACAACTGAAAAGAGGTGATTACTTGCCAAATTCATGACTTTTGGGCTCCTTTATCTTTACAATTAATCTCCTCCCTAAGACACAAATTTCAAGGAGAGTGACAATTTCGTGTCAACTTGACAAACCATACAACACTATTGTTTCAGCAAATGGACAACATTGGTTTCGGTAAAGCAAAGAGTAAACCATGTTTTGGAGTATTCTTTGGAATGAGTGAGTGCGTGAGTTTGTATTCACAAACTGCTCTTTTTCTGTGTACATTTCGCCCCATGCACAGAAGATCTGCAAAACATTACCTTTCACCGCCGAGAACACCGCTGCAAAGCATTGTCGCAAAAGAAGACACTAAGTGCAACCTCAGCACTGAATTCAGACACGAAGACGACGACGACGACGACGCAGTCGGTGCTTAGATCAGAATGCCCCGCGAACCTAGAAGCGATCCACCCGCTGCCCAGCAACTGATAAAACTGAGGCTGCCCGGATGGATGAGTCCTTTTTGCTTGCTTTGTCGTGGGAATGAGTAACTAAGTCCGGTGCAGTCTGGACGGAGTTCTGCGGAACTGGTAAAAGTATTGCTCTTGAAGCAGTGAATTTCATAGTAACTGTGCCACGACTGCAACTGCGGAAGCGTAAAGCGGTCTTTGTAGCGGCACAATGACGGACACGAAGAGCTCTGGATGTTGCCACGTACCTTGAGTTCCTCTCTTTCGTGTTTCGGGAAAAAGAGAGGATCGCCCATATGATTTCTAGATTCGTCTTCGTTGGACCGAACCCCCTGCGCTCCTTCACCTCCGCTGGTTGCTGAGATTCCGGTGACTCTGTTAACGGTTCGGATGCAAAGTGTAGCGCAAAACCAGCAGCCTCCGTTTTAGATTAAAATAGAAACTCGTTGATTGCTACTGCAGTCGGTACGTGAGACGGTTTCAATTAGGGCCGAATCGATTCAGTCGAGGGTAACAGAGTGTGACCTGCGCCGACACGCCCATTCAGGACGGTTGCTTCGTGGGGGCATTCTCATCACCGAGTCCCACGTTACTTTTACACATGGAGGAGCGAGAACTCGTGCAGGCAAATGGGCTAGTGAAAATCGGCGAGGTGGCAAAAGAACGGCAGAAGGAGGTGCCCTCTTGTGCAGCATTAATTGAGCTGTCTAGAACTTTCTCCGAGGTGGACAGTTGCAGATACTTCGATGCGTCTGAAAAGTAGGGGTCGCGATATCTTCATGAAAGATCGATGGATCTCGACAATGGCGTACACAACGGTTGCCCTGCGGACAAGCGAAGTGTGACATCGACCATGGTGCTGATTGCTCCGTTCCCTTGCGTGCGGAGCAATATCAACAAGCAAATTGAAACTTCTTCTTCTTCATCAGAAAGGACTAGAAACTTACACATATAAAGGATACTCAACTCGGTAATCAACGCACAAAAACAGTTCAATCAAAGCGGCGCCACCGCCGCCGACTTCAAAGGTAGACTGGCTTGCGGCCATGGCCATGTTGCAAGCAGAACAAAGGCTCGTTGCGATGCGATGCGATGAGATGCGAGATCGAAGCCACAACAATTAAAAATTAAGAAAGTAACAACATACATGCTTTACAGGTAATTTTGACCTCCTTTATTTTTTTTACATCTTTTAATATTTATTTAAATTTGTAAGTTTAATTATGACATTCAATGATTAATTTTAAAATGCAATACATAATAAAAACCAAGATAAATTAGTTCTACATACATTATATAGTTTGATTTTTTTTAAAATAATTTTAATTTAGATAATTTATATTGTAAGATGTTATTTATTATTACGTTTTTATTAATATTTCTAAATTTTATTTTAAGTTTTTAAATATATTATTTTGTATTATAAAAGAATTTTATCAATTGCTCTATTATAAAATATTTGTTGTCTCTCATCAACCCACCTTCTTCTGCTCTTCCTCTAAATTTATAAACATCAATGTCTTTACTAGCATTAATAAATTATTGGCTAGTTTGCTAAGTTTGGTTAGCTCATAAACAACAACTGTGATCATTTTTTTTTATTTCTCTAAAATTTAGTATAAGGTTTTCCATCAAAATTAAATTCACATCAATTATATCACTTTTCTAATCATTATAGACTCTTTTGATCAAACTAGAACTTTATTATTACTAAGACAAATAGTCTAAAAAATGCATTTTTTTATACTTAAAAGATACTTGAATTATACAATTATCCATGTCTAAGTACATTGTCACTTGTGTATTCAATTCTCATTCTTTGATTATATTTTGTAGAAAGTAGAAGCATAAACTATTAATGGATTGTTAATAGCCTTGCATGTAGTGGGCTTCCACAATCTCAACTTCCATCTTTACTTTCACAAATAGATACCTTTTGATAGCAAAACATGTAAAAACCTAGACATAAAACCAATCCAAGGTTGATATATTAATTCTTGCACTAGATTAATCAAGCTTGCAAGAATCACAAAACCTTGATATATTAGAATTTTGACAAAATAAAAGATAATTTTTTCCATTAAAATTTGGATGATCTCTAATATTGTCATATCCACATTTGAATTTTTATTGCATAAAAAATCAAGACTTAAATGATAGAATTTCTTACCCAATTCTTTTTTTAATATCTAAAATTTAATTTATATTAATTTATATTTATTTATTTAAAATCAAGGATATAAATTCACAATCTTAAAAAAAACTTGCATTTTAGAAAATAATATCAACTAAAAAGGAATATTAGTCAAAAGTTATTAATTATACAAGGTATAATTATACATATAAATTTTTATGTATACATTTTATAAAATATTTGTTCTATTATTTAAGATAAAAATAATGTATTAAGATGTCATAAATAAATTATTAATTTCTTTTATAGAAATAGATTATAAATAAAGAAATAGACTTTATTATCATGAAATACTTTCATAAGATTATTTTGAATTTTCATCATGTTTCATTTTATTCTTAGAATCTAAAATAATTATTTATAAAGCTTATAATGTTATTATATAATCTTTTAGTGAAATTTGTAAAGATTCTATATTTCAACGTTTAAATAATAAATCTAATCAAAATATTTTTTTAGTTAGTTATATGTACAAATTTAAACATCATATATGAAGCATGATAAAAATATTCATGTTTTATAGAAGAATTCAAATTAAATATTAATTAATTGAGATTCAAACACACATTTAATATTAGATGGTTTTTAAAATTATAAATTATAAAAATCATGATAATAATGAATTTAAAAGTCATGTGTTAAATTGTGTTAAGGCTTTTGGAATAGATTGTATGCACATTTTTAACATAAATTTTGATTCAGCATTTGCAAAATTGATAGAGTTGAAAGATCATCTGTATAAAGTTGTGCTGAATAGTTCACATCAGAAACCACTACAGAAATCATGTGAGAAAACCTCAATCTACGAGAGTAGATTTCTCATCATTAATTTGTCAAAATTAATTAATTTCATATGTACGTATCCTATTCCTATCATGCACACATAGTCCATCAAAATACAATTAATTCCTGATAGCAACAAATGACTAAACCAAAACAAAGTAATAAATTCGTACATACTAACACACACACACACACACACACACACAGAGACAAGTGTATCTCAGAAATTTGCAATGGGGTTGCAAGTCTTGCATGTTTTCATTTTTATCTTTTCGGTTAATCCACAACTGTACTATGCATTCACTGAGAACCACTCCCACAATACTTTCACATGTGATTAAGAGTAGTTAGTTGCAATACCAACTGCAGCTGCTCCGACACTTCAAGAGGTTTTTGGATACTTGAGGGATCAACACAGATCTTGAATACTGTCTTTTTTTTTCATCACTTTGCTTTTATATTCTTAGGTTCATTCCTTCAGGAAAAATGGAAAAATAAGAATGTCAATGTTTAGTCATTCATCAGAAAATTGCGTCCCATGTCTCCTCGAGACAATGAAGTTGCTTCTGCAATTATCATTGGTGTGGAAAGCACAACTTTCATCGCGAAGGACCTTCCGCTCCGTTAAACTAGTACTAGTTTTAACGTCACCTAAAATACATGTTCTGACTTATCTATTGATATATATATATATATATATATATATACATACATACATCGAGAAACAGAGAGAAAGTGTTATATATAAACGCGCTTCTAAAGGCTCGTGTGCTTTAATATACAAAATTCAGAGATTCTCTGTCTGTGCTATGAAGTTGTAATTTGAAGGACTGCGATAGTTCCAGTCACCATGCAAACTATCGAACACTTTTTGACGAAGGAACGAGGAAATCACGATATCGATTCTATTGCTGGTGGGGAATCTCTAACCTTTGCTTACTGGCAATGGTCTTGTACTTTTGTTAACCGTTTTTGCAGACTGATGGATCGTGCTTCTTATTAGCGCAAGGTTTTTCATAATCAGCCGCAAATTCAAATAGCTCTCGCCCCTCCACGAGATTTGCCTCAGAGCTGCTCTCGTCCAACGACAGTTCCGGATCCTGCAGTGGTGAGTCTTGCCAAACCGTCACATGCCAACCTTCTCTTGCTGGAATCTGCATATGATTCAAACATGAAGCATATCAATACTGTGGATGTAGTCAAAGGTTAGGAAGAAGCAATGCTAAACTGATGTTCTCTACTCCCCTGCGTTGCTTCCTCTCGGTCAGAACATTGGAGCAGGTGCATACCATCTCACTTCGAAGGTAATGCTTTCTTTGGAAGCCTGCAAAGAAGAAATGCCAGAGAGGTTTTGTTAGATTGGCACGGTGATAGTGTAACGTAGCAAGACAGCGCCCGAGAAAGCGTGCTAGTCTTCGAGATAAATCCGCTTCAGGTTGACTCACATCTAGGGCCAAGATGAAGACCATTGCCTCTGCTCAAGGATTACAGACTGATAAGCAGAGACTCAAATCGCAAGAAGACAACGAATCGACAAATCTTTTAGAAAGACTTCTTTTGTGTTTTTCTCTGCGCACTCCAATTATGCCTCTTCCGTTGCTCTCGACTGCACCAGGCTGTGGAAAGCCCTGCACTCATACTAGTACCCCAAAAAAGCACAAGTAAGAACTACGTTTACCGAGAAATCTAACGGCGTCTACTGTCACATCCCGAGCAGCACCAGAGGCAGGAACGACTTGCGGCAAAGTGACGGTCACGATGCAGAGCGCAATTGTGAATTGACAAGAGATCCACCTCATTTGAGCACGAGCCATCGGAGGCCTGGACAAGCGTCTGAACTGACCTCAGAGCCTGTGGGGGCAGTTTGTCACATGCAGTGACGGTTAGAAAAGATTACGAACAAGTAATGCGACACAGCGCGCACCCTTGTGTGAGCTCCAGGGCCCTGCAACAAACTGCATGATAAGGATCCGGCGTCGCAGCTTCATTTTTGTACCACATCAGGACCCTAAACTTGCTGTAGCTGCAGGTCCATGTAGGTGTCACCCTGAGGATAAGTATCATGCTGCACCCGTCGGGCTAATCGAGCACTGAACGCGCCTAATCTTGTCTTCCGTGACGTGCCATCAAATGTGGTAGTGGTGATGATGGAATTGCCACTCATCCGTCTTCGACACCAGTGGCTAGAAAAATTCCCCGAGTCGTCCCCACCCTGCCTGCTCGTACTGCCGTGCTTGCTTGGCTTACACTGATCAGGATTCTGCAACTGAAGCTCCAGAAACATAGTACGATTTTTGCGGAAAACAACAAGAACAGAATAATAACAATTTTAACAACAATCATATACGTAAAATAAAATAAATAAAAAACAAAACAAAAAACAAAAAACAAACGATGACTAACACTGATATATATATATATATATATATATATGTATATATACATACATACATATATATATGCATATTCATACACTAAAATTGGTTTGAGCAACTTTCTTTCCTATAAGGATACTGTAATTTGTGGTTTTATTTTGCTCACTACAAATTTGATACGTCGATCCATCTGCCGAGCATTGTTTAGTTGAAGTCTTCAGACAAACTTCATAAATTTATATCTATATATATATATATATATATATATATATATTTAATCATATTATTCGTTGCACAGATAAATATATATATATATATATATATCGAAATGCGAATGAAACTTGTTAAATACTGCACCAAATGGAGTAAACCATCAGGAACCAAGAGCCCTTTCTCGATGTCCGAGGTTACGGAACCCAGTCCGCCTGGCAGATCTGACCACAGACACGGCCCACAAGCAACGACAAGAGTCTGAGCAGATCGTGTGTTGACCATGGCACCCACGCAGGATGATCCTCCTGCTGCAGCAGATAGGTGGGCTGAAGCGCAGCTCCATGGACCGATGCAGCGATGACGCCACCCCTCCCACTCTGATCCCTCCCTGTCTGCCTCCCTGCCTCCCACCGCAAGCCATCCATCCCGCTCCCCTCGCGGCGATGTGGGATCCAGCAGTACACCACCGCACTGAGACTGAAACACTGGGCCCTGTCCTGCTTGCTCGTCCCTCACTCGACGCTCGCCTGCACCGACCACGCAATCCAGGCGCCCTCCCTCCCTAAGCTCCTCCTCCTCCATCGCCGTCCTCGTGTGGATTTGATGGAAGCGCCGTTCCGTGGGATTGATCCCAGTGTGTATGTGTACTCACTCCGAGGGGACGAAGAAGAAGATAGGCCAGTGCATTCCACGCCACTGTCGTCACCAAACCTCTCGAATCCCGCATCACCACCACCACCCTCACGCAGATCCCCTCCCTCCCTCAAGCAACCAGTATTATCCTCCTCCACATGCCGCTTAGTATAAATTACATACTTGGTAATAGTATACACACTAAGTGTATGCTCACATAATTAGGGTTAATGTAATTAAGTTGGTGGGTGAATGCCACCAACACACTCTGTATATATGGTTGAGGCTTTGCCTCATGTGATTTATCTTTTACTCTTTTTGTCTGACTATGTGATATTAACATGGTATTAGAGCAATTTTTTATCTAAGGACATCATACTTGCATCAAGAATACTAGTTGGTATTTCAAACTATGCAAAGTGGTGGGATGTTATGATGAATGTTTTGCTAAAAAATAACCTTTTTGATGTAGTTGATCTTGAAGATTTGATTGTTAAGGCCAAACTCATAGCAAGGGTCAATAAACTAAACTCGAAGGCACTTCAACTATTTTTTCATTCTTCTTAAGAAGTTGAAGAAGATGGAGATACAACACAAAGTGTAGTGCTTTTTTATTTGCCTATTGAACCTATTAAGTTGAAAGAATACAAAAGAAAGTAAGACAAGGTATTAGACATATTACGTTTGTCTTTGACAAAACTTGCCAGAAAAAAGATTAAAAGAATACAAGATCTACTTAAGGTATGGATTAAATTACAAACCTTCTTTGAAACAAAGACAATGGCAGATAACATAATAGTTTTGGATAAATAGAATAATATAAAGATGGAAGAAAACATGACAATAGTAACTTACTTTTAACAAATTAATTTGTTGCTAAACCAACTATAGGACATTGATGAATATTTAAAAGAATCTATAATTTTATACAAGATCTTTTGCAGCATGCCAAAGAAGTTTGATATGTTTTGAGCTGCAATTTAAAACAAAGGACATATATTGAATCTTGATAAACTAATTAGCCTACTACTTACAAAAGAAATAATGTTACAAGAAACATTTGATAGAAGAAAAGATAAAGAAGAAGTATTTAATGTACACTTCAAAGACATGATTAAAAAAATTGATGATGAAGTAGATTCAAAAGAAGAAATTACAATAGTTTTAATGGTTATCAAAATTTTGCATCTTGCACATCTTTTGATATAAGTAAAAATATTTGTCACCATTGTTTAGAAAAAAGATATATTGCATGCAATTATAATGCACCTAAATTAGTTTACTTTGCATCAACATCTATACCAAACTATGCATGAACAGGAGCAAATAGAATATTTATTATAAATTTTATAATAGAATTTATTGAAAAAGAATAATCAACACCACTCACCTCAAAAGATGAGATATTTGAATCAATTTTAGATGTTTTTGCAACTGAAGCAACTAGAGGAAATTGGATCATAGATTTAAGTGCAAGCCATCACTATATTAGGCATTTTAGCAATCTTTCATAGATGATTAGTGTAAATGATGTTTCATTAGTTAAATTTATAAGAAATCAATCACATATTATAGCAACAAAAGAAGATGCACAGTTTTGTAATACCGATGAAGAAATAACACAACTTATTGATGTTTGTTATGTATCTAGTTTAAATCATAACTTATTGTTAATAAGACAATTTTTTAATCAAGGAAATATGGTCTTTTTCAATGGCTTAGGCTACATGGTAGTAACAAAAAAACACCATTTGAAGTTCTTTTCAAGGAGGTACAAATATCTAATACATTATATTATATTATTGATTTGTATAAATGAAATGAACATATACTAGTGACTAAAGATGATACAAATGAAAGCACTATAAAGCTTTAGCATTAAAAAATGGATCACTTGAATTATCGAAACCTCATTCATTTGAGCCATAGACTTCATGTTGTAGGTATTCTTCATCTTATACTTATAAAAACAATATGTTTAGGATGTTAGTTCAAAAAAATACATAAAAAAGTGCTACAAAGAAAATCCAATTTAAGGCACTAATATCTTTTGTATTAATCCATGTTGTCTTATGTGGATCAATATAAAGTCATTAAAAGACTTATAATATTTTTTTACAATAATTAATGACTATTTTAGATATATATGGATTTACTTTCAAAAAAATTAAAGACAAAACCATTCATAAATTTGGAGACCTCTTTAATCATATAGAAAACTAATTCAAGTAATATATTCAATTATTTAAACAAATAAAAGGGAATGTATGTCTCAAGAGTTCAAATAATTACTTAATAGTCTTGAGATCAAAATGGAATTAACAACCCTATTCAAATTCCATTAAAATTAAGTTTATAAATAGAAGAATCATATTTTTATCAAAAAGTTGCAACAACATGATAATCATGGCTCAAGCACTAGATTGTTTCTAGATTAAAATTATACTTACACCTACTCAACTAACTAATGTGTCCTCCACAAAAACAACCAATAGAATTATTCCACATAAAAAATTATTTAAGATTAAACCTTATTTTAGATGTACAATCTATATATATAATAAAATCTATCAGCCTAAACTAAAATCCAAAGCTATGATTTATAAGTTTGTGGAATATAATGAAACCTCTAATATATATATATATATATATATATATATATATATATATATATATATATATATTTTGACGTTATAAAGAAGAAGCTGATTCTTTCTTAAGATATTTAATTTGATAAAGGAATTATTTGAGGCAACTTACCTTCTTAGAAAAATAAGTATTATCATATTGGTTTCTTTTGGTATCAATTATATACCAAAAAAAAAAAAACATAAGATTGAAAAGACAAATTTACAACCAACAAATCATGTATCTACATCTAAAGGCAACTTACAACAAATTCTTGAGTCCTTAGATCTATTATATCTAAATGACAATTCACATGTCAATCCAATAAGAAAGAAATCTAGTAAAAATCTTTCAATCTTTAATAAACAAGAATTGTGTGCAATGCTTACATACTAAAAATACCTTAGCATGACCAATACAAGACCTATAAGAAAAAATATATGTATTAATTATAAACTAAATGAGTATTAATAAAGAAGTGATCATGATTATTGGGTGATATTAGTTGAGGCACTTGCAATAGGAATTGAATTTGTTTTCTTTCACAAAACCAATCAAGATAAGAAAAGAGGGATGTTATAGAGATTAAGATAGATGTAATAAGAAGAAATCATACATAGAAATTAATTTACTTACTTATTGGTTATGAATCAATTTCTACAAAATAGATTTATACAATAAAAAAAAATCTTGATGACAGCATACTCCTCAAGAAAATGAGGTTGGTGGCACAAGAATTTGAATAGACTAAAGGAATTAATTTTGAAGAGATATTTGCACCAATAGCATGGTGGAAAATTATTAAGGAACTAATAGCTATTGTAGCTCATAATAAATGGGACCTCAATTATATGAATGTTAAGTTTTTTATTTTATTTTATTTTTTATTTTTTATAGAGACCTTGAAGAAGAACTTTTCATACTTCAATTAGAAAAGAAAATTCAAGTGGATTAGGAAAAAAATGTCATCTAAAAAAAGCCCAATATGGCTTCAAGCAAGTTTTATATTAATGATACAAAAAAATTGACACCTATCTATTTAGCTAAGGTTTTATCAAAGAAAAAGTTACCAATAATCTATATCAATTAATATACAACAGAAGGATTTTAATACTTATTTGTTTTATATTTTTTATTTATTATTTATAAATAATTAGAAAGCATGGGTATTTCAAATTAAAACTCAACTTGAGCTGAAATATGAAATGAATGATTTGAAAGAATGAGGCATAATT
This sequence comes from Physcomitrium patens, assembly GCF_059467195.1. Classification (NCBI taxonomy): domain Eukaryota; kingdom Viridiplantae; phylum Streptophyta; class Bryopsida; order Funariales; family Funariaceae; genus Physcomitrium; species Physcomitrium patens. The sequence goes on along the minus strand of NC_143417.1, from coordinate 1,635,406 downwards.
ATATATTTTCAAGTTGAGTTAATATACTTACTAGGAAGATGAATTTTTCTCACATAGAGACAATACATCACCAAAATCTTGAAAAGATTTAGATTATTAGATGCTACATTTTTTACTATTTTAATGGACAAAGGTCTTTGACTTCATATTATCATGCTAGATGCAGCTCTTATGATAGTATTCGATTTTAGGTCTATTGTCAACAAACTATGGCACATCAATTAAATATAACATGACATAACATAATCCACAAGGATTATTACTTGTTTTTTTATGTACTCCATAAGAACTACATTTGCAAGTAGCAAGAAAAATCTTAAAATATTTAAAGACTATATCTTATGCAAAAGTGAAGAAATGAGTATTTTTTTAGGATATACCAATGTAGATTATGCAATATGTTTGGATGAAAAAAATTAGCAATGGAATACATCTTTCTTTTATAATTGGCTCCTATTACATAGAAATCTAAAAAATAAAGTTGCGTAGTTGTTTCTTCTATAGAATTAGAATATATGACACTTTTAGATGGTTCCAGAGTAATAATTTGGCTTGCAAATCTACTTCATGACTTAGGAAGAGATCAAGTTGAACATATTTTTATCAAGTGTGTTGACACCAACAAAATGAAGATATCACAAAATGATATCTATTATACCAAATAAAATACATACATGATAATTTTTATTATATTAAAAAAAATTAAAAAAAGACTATATAATTAGATTATATGCCAACCAATCAACAAATAACTGATGTTTTTATTAAATTATTTGAAAAGAAGGCCTTAATCAAATTTAAGAAGACTTTTAGATAATATAATTGAACCTACTTTTGATTGCTTCTATCCTAATTGATTCTATCTTTCAGATTTTAAAATATAATATGTTGACAATTATCTATCTTCTCTCAATGAATCATCTTATCAATGATATAAGTTGCATATATGCATTCTTCATTGGAGTCATTGCTCTACATTCTAAACATGCTTTGATTGTTTGTACTTGATTATTTTTATTTGACATCACCTAATCTTTAACTCAAAGCAAAAAGAGTATATAATAATCAAGGTGAATTTCAAAATACTTTGTAAAATAGAAAAGTATTTAGTTAGTATAAAAATTACTCTAGTGCATTCTTTCTGATATATATATATATATATATATGTATATATATAACACAATCTACATCAAGGCCAGTGACTCTTACTATCAACCCCTTAAAGATTGATTCTATCAAGTAGTACTAAGATTTATTCAATTTCATCAAAATACAAATTTTTATAAGATTAAGGTTTTATATATAAATAGTAGTAATTGTAACTTTAAAAAGAACTAACTCACAATAAAGAAGTGATGAAATGATGAAATTTATAAGAAAAAAAAATATAAGATAATAAAAATAAGGTGAACTAGGGAATGTTATAAGAAAGTTTCTCTATACATCAAAGAACTTTGACATAGAGTAGGAACATTTTGCTTTATAGAACTTTCATATAAAGCCAAGGTATTTAACTTCTTTTACTTCATAATTTAATTAATTAATTATTGATATCACAAATAATAATTTCATATAAATATTTTAATTTTAAAAAAAATTATCTAAATCAATGTTGGACATAATATTGGCAATATACTATTGATTGAAAAAAAATTTCCATCTTAGAAGTACTTATGTACAAGAAGGCAACTTAATTATAAAAAATAGGATAATACATATTATCAAATCCTAATAAAAATAACAAAAATTTAATTAAAATTAAGACTAATACCAACAAATAAATAAAATCCATAAAAGAAAACTAAAAATAGCCACTTAAAATAAAAACAAAAAAGAAGATATAAGCAAGAAGCTTGATAATTCAAATTCAAGGGCAAAAACTATAAACAACAAAGATTCAATGATATAGTAAAAAAATTATAATATAAATTATTAATAATTTATTTTTATATTTTTATAAATTTATAATAATAAAATATTATATTATCATTAATTTATATATCTAAATGGCCTAAAATACAACCAAATAGAGGGCCAAGATATATCCAAAGGTGATCTAAGCTTATAAGAGGGTATTAACATAAACTATAAACTTTGTAATTATATATACATTAAGTTTATAATTATCTAATTAAAATTAATATAATTAATATAGTTAATATAATTAAATTGGTGTGTAAGTATTGTCACAAATAAATATAGATATTCTAATAAATATTTATATGATTAAGTAAGAATAGGTAAAAATAAATAAAAGTAAATTAATTTTAGAAGACTTTTTAGAGAAGCTTCTTAAAAGCTTTATAGATATTGCTTGACTTTATATGTGTTTGTAGTTGATTAGTAGATTAGAAACTTAGTCAACAAGTTAACTATGTCTTGGTTGCTTGTGGAATGAGTTAATTATGTGGCACACATGTAGAAAACTTACCTTGGAAGTTAAGATACATATCTTGCAAAGTCAATATATTTTGAAGGTATTATAGAACATTGCTACATAGCTCCTAGTTAAGAGTATATATGGAGGCAAGAATGAATCTTTTTTCACTCTTGTCAATGCCTTTCTAGTCCTTAGTCTTATTTCAAGACTTTCTAGTTTTCTTGTTTTTGGCAATAGCCATTCTAATTCAATGTTATATTAACTTTGAGTGACTTTGTAGCTCCTTTAAGTGATACATGAGTGTATTAAGGATTTTATTTTCTTGAGATTAATGTCCTTCATAGTTTGATAAGAGTACTAATATACTATTTTTATCTTATTTAAAAAGTGAGTGTATTATTCCACTTCTATTATTATATTTTGAAGTTTGCACACTATCTACCTTTAAACAAAAAATCTTATTTTTTTAAACTAATCTTTTTCTTAAAGAAAGTAGATTATCCATCTTTGTAGAATTTTTTATTAGAGATTGTAGATTACCTTCCTCTAATTTAATATTTTGAATTTGTTTGAGTTATCTATAAAAGAAAAGATTATAGATGCTAGTCTTAGTAGAAGTGAGAATAAATTTTCAACTATTGTAGATCTTCATTAGCTTGTCAATACTCTAAGAGAAGAAATCTCACATATTATCAATATAAATCATGGAGATACTATGCCTACGCCTATTGTGAGTCATCAGATTGACTCACTAGTTGTTTTAAGACAAAAGAATGCATGCAAAGTGCCAAAATTACAATTATTAGATGTGCTTAGAAGATGTTAAAGAAAGAAGAATGATATTAGTGGAGAAGAAATGGAGTCTTAGTAAGTCTTGGAGGCAATTATTTTAGTTGATTTAGTATTTTAACTTATTATTGAGGAGTAAGGATTAGTTACTAAAATCAATATCTATATTAATCTTATATCTATATGTATTAATTATACAAAAACTATAAATGTTAGTTAGTAGTTAAAAAAAACATGAGAAAGAATCTCATGTCTTTTTAGTTATTTATATAGAATGTAGAATTTATAATAGATTTAAATTTATTCTATTACTATAAAAAAATCAATAATATAGGAAATTATATCCTTAAATTTCTATTAGCATTATAGAAACATTATAGGAGTTTTTAGAATTTATTTAGAAATTATTTAGAATTTTTAGTAGATTCAAATTAATTTTTATCACTATAAAAAATCATCAATATAGAGAATTATATCTTTATATGGATATTACAATTATAGAAATATTATAGGAATTTTTAGAATTTATTTAGAATTTATTTGGAATTTTCTATGAATTTTTAGGGTAATTTTCAAGACCTTGGTAAAATTGAGTTTTATCACTTGGGGAGCCATTATGAAGACATGGAGCAAGGTTTGAAGGCCACAAAATGCTCCTAGGCTAATTGGGTGTTTTTGAACACCATAGGGAACTAAAAAATACAAAATATTAATTCTATTAGTAGAAAATAGGAGGACCAACAACTAGTATAGTCCTTGTAAGAAGGGAGGTGCACAAGTCCCACATGGATTGTAGCACCTTGGATGTAGGTAGGAAGATAAGACTAAGGCCTCAAGGCCTCTTTAGGCAACCCATATACACTACGTGTGAGCCTTGGTGAGGTTCGAATCCTTGATCTATTAACAAATTATTCTTGAGGTAAAATATTTTTTACTGAACTTTACACTCATACATTTGGAAGAAGTTGTACAATTGAAGCAAGCAAGTAGATTGACCTCACAACCAAATCTATGGAATTTTGCTTCTACAAGAATAATAGGAATAAGGATTAGTATGCATGATAAGTTTGATAGAATAAGATCAAAATTTTGAGGATTTTTGCAACAAGTGAAGCTCTATCTAAGGTTGCACCCTTTCCAATATCTTGATGGATTTACTCAAGTCAGATTTATAAGTGCACTTCTATCAAGAAGTGTTCTCTCTTAGTTTGTACCTTTAATGGAAAAGATTTGTGATTCTTTTATAATTTGAATTCATTCCAAAAAGTATTTATGGCCACATTTGAAGAAAGTGATCAGGAAAGAGTAGCATAGACCAAGTTCTTATCTTTATGATAAAGATCATGGTTGGCCACCATATATGGTGCTGAATTCCAAAATCTCACTTATGATGTGGATTGGAATGATAAAGCCTTTATCAATCAATTTTGATATGAATTGAAGGATATTATCAAAGATTTTTTACTGACAATATCAAAGATAAAATCTTTAAAATAATTTATTTCTCAAGCTATTGCATGTGACAATCGATTATTCAAAAGATATCAAGAACAAAGATATGGTTAGAAAATAATAAATCAAATAATGATGGCAGCTCCAAAGTTTTTAGAAACTTATTTATCAAAGCCAAAATCAATGAAAATTGATACAATATGTTTTAAATCCTTCACAGAGTAAGAAAAGAATCGACAACCTCAAAAGGACTTAAGCTTATATTGTCGAGAAGCTAAACATACTTCTCAACATTATCCAAAGAAATAATGTAATTACAAAATAAGAAGCATGATTGCCAAAGAAGATAATATGTTAGAGAACAAGTTGCTTCAGCTACAATAGGGATTGTGTGATTGGAATCTATATAGTATCTAGCAAAGGTCCTATTTTTTTTTTTGATCCTTTATCTTGTTTTACAATAGAAGTTTTTTTAGGACCAAAAAATCACAAAGTTTTAGCCTTATTGGATTTAAGAGCCTCAACTTATTTTATAGATGAAGATTTTGTCATAAAACAAGACATATTCTTAATTAAGAAAATCAAACTTGTGCATGTAGAAGTAATAGATGGATGTTTATTATCTTTTGGAGATGTTACATATGAAACTATTCTTGTAGGAGTAGCAACTAGTAGTCACAATAGTTTAGTAATATTTAATGTAATTAAATCTCCTTCTAATCTAATTATTTTAGCATTATTATAGTTAGAAAGATATAACCCTCAAATAGACTAGATTTCTTGCAATTTTGATTTCTCTCATAGTTTAGCCTAAGGTCCTGCTAAGCAAGTAGAAATCCATAAGTCTAGTATATCCAAACCTTTATTAGTAGATGCGAGAGCTTTTATGCATGTTGTAAATCCAGAGCTATATTAAGTGATATTCCTACCCAATATTAAGATTTCAAAAAGTTGAATGGAGATATTCTTTCAGAGCATTGTCCTTATGATTGTACCATTGATCTTCAAGAAGAATTTCAACCACTATTTAGACCAATGTATAGCATATTACAAAATAAATTGGCTCCATTCAAAGCATAAATTGATGAAAACTTAGCTAAGAACTTTATACACCATTCTAAATCTCCAACCGACTCTTCTATCTTATTTGTAAAAAAAAAAGATAGATCTTTGTGGATATGTATGAATTATTAAGGATTTAACAAGATCACCATCAAGAATAGGTATCTTCTACCTTTGATTTCAAGACTCCTTGATCAACTAAATCAAGCAAAAATCTATACAAAAATAGATCTACAGAGAGCATACAATCTAGTCTGTATCAAAGAAGCAGATGAGTGGAAGATTGCTTTTCAAACTAGGTATGGATATTTTGAATATAATGTCATGCCTTATAGACTCAATAATGCATTAGTTGCTTTCCAACATCTAATAAATGATATCTTTCATGAATTTCTTGATAATTTTGTTGTTTGTTATTTAGATGACATTTTAATCTATTCTAAGAATACAAAAGAACATGAAGTTCATGTTTGTCGTGTATTACAAAAACTAAAAGATAGAAGATTATATGCAAAGATGGAAAAATATGTATTCTACACTACTCAAGTTGATTTTTTAGGATACATCATTTCCAATGAAGGCCTTATGATGGATCCAAAGAAGGTCCAAATTATCACAGATTAGAAGATCAAAAAATACTAAGAGATATGCAATATTTTTTGTGTTTTGCCAATTATTACCAAATCTTTATCAAGAATTTTTTATTCAAGTTATAGCTTCACTTATACGTTTGATTTATAAAGACAAACTTAAGTGGAATAAAAAAGCCGAAGCATTGTTTGTTCCTTTAAAGAAGGAATTTACTTCTACATTAATTTTATATCATGTCAACTTTTTTAAGGCATTCTTTATGAAAACAAATGTATCAGACTTTGCCTTAGGTGCAATATCATCACAAATGGGAACAAATGACAAACTCCATTGAGTAGCTTTCCATTCCAAAAAAATTTCAGCAATCAAAATTAACTATGAGATCCACAACAAAGAATTTTTTGGAATTGTGGATTCATTTCAAGAATAGCATCATTATCTAGAAGGCACTTCAAGTCTAGACATAGTATATATAGATCACAAGAATTTCAAGCATTTCATATCAGCATGTGTTTTGAATTATCACCAAGCCCATTGGAACATATCATTATCAAGATTGGATTTCAAGATCACATATCAACCCCCAAAACAACAAGATTTATTATATGTTCTTTTTTAAATGCTCTTATCTTGTATCAAAAGAAGGAGTCATATCTTTTTATCAATAAAAAATAATCTAATTGAAACTAGGGTATTTTCAACTTCAAGCAATAAAATCAACATCGACTATTGATTTGACCTTTGTCAAATAAATTTAATCAAGTATGTCCTTTGATCTTCTTATTTATGATATTATGAATCTTTCTTTTGAGTTTCATTATGTTTCAAAGTTTGAGTTTAAGAACAATCTATTCTATTTTAAAGGACGCCTATATGTTTGAGAAAGAAAAGTACATTTACATATTCTTCAAGCTTATTAAAACTTTTCAGCAACAAGATATTTTGGATACAACAAGACTTTAGAGCTTATATCTAGAGATTTTTAGTGATTACAAATATGGAAGGTAGTAAAAGTCTTTTTCCAATCATGTGATGTTTATTCAAGTTTAAAAATTCTTTGTCATCAATCTTATAGACTTTTCCAACCATTGTTTATATTTGGACAACCATGGACTTCTATTTTTATGGATTTTATTATAAATCTTTCAAGTCAAGTTCATATGACTCTATATTCATAATCATAGATTGATTCACCAAAATAGTATATTTTGTATCATATATAAAATTTATTTCAAATAAAAAAATATCTAAGTTTTTCATTGACAATATCTATTGCTATCATGGATTGTCAAAGGATATTATATTGAATAGGAGGATTCAATTTATATCAAGGTTTTGGAGAATCCTATTCAAGATTTTAAAGGTAGATATAAAGCTTTCTTTAGCTTTTTATCCTCAAATGATAGACAAACAAAATGGATGAATTAAATTTTAGAGCAGTATTTGAGGTGTACCATCAACTATCATTAAGATGATTGCATCTCTCTTTTGCCATTGGCAGAGTTTGCATACAATAATTTGATAAATTCTTCTACTCAATAAACACCTTTCTTTACTAATTATGGTTATCATCCATGACTTGATACTTTGAATTTTCAAAAGTTTATAATCGTACAGCAAAAAATTTAACAATTTATTTGTTTGAGTTACATGAAATAATAAAGACATAATTAAAAAAAAGCTCAAGAATGACAAAAGACCAATGCAGATGCCTATAATACAGAGCAACTACAATTCAATGTAGGTAACAAGGTATGGTTACTTCATTGCAATATCAAGACTACTCATCCTTGTGATAAGTTGGACTATCGTAGGCTGGGACCTTTTTCAATTTATAAACAAATCAATCGCGTTGCTTATCAATTACATCTACTAGAGTCTATGAAGATCTATCTTATATTTTACATATCCCTTCTTGAGCCATATAAAATAGCAAATATCTTGGAAAGAAGACAAATGCTACTTCCTCCTATAGAAGTGGATAATAATCAAGATTTTGAGGTGGAAGAAGTCTTAGACTCAAAGCAATTCCGAAATAGGTTAGAATATCTTATTCATTGGTGTGGATATGATATTGGTGAATGGACATGGGAGCCATAAAAAATCTTACAAATGTAACAAAGAGGGTTGAAGCCTTTCTTCAATGACATCTATGAAAACCAAGATAAAAAATAGTAAATCTTTGCTATAAAAAAATAAAACCAAAGGAAGATAACACTATATGTTCTATTCTTTGTTATAACTTGTGTGTAGTTAAGGAGATGGAGAAGCAACAACCAACAGATTCAATTCAAGAGCTTTCATTTATAGACTTATTATATGAGATATTAAAATTGTCACAACCATCAAGACAATGAAATCAAGATAAAGATCCTCAAGAATAACATATATTTCTTTGAATAGATGGCAAAATACAATGTATTTTGTATCATGACCTTGAAAGAAACTCCCAATGTTTGGTGATTTTATTTGATGTAGAAACAACTTCTGATGGTATTCCAAATATTTTATTTGAAAGAAGTTACAAAAGCCTCAACAATGACCAAATAATAGGGTGGTCTTCTTGCCTTGGTATGAAACACTAATGATGGGTGAAAGGACCTATCAACCATCTTGAAAGAAAAAAAAGATCAAAGTATGTGGCAAATAAAATTCGTTGCATCTTAGATTTCATCAATATATGAAGACCGCTCCTCATAGAATTTGTCCTTAGAAGAGGAGGTAATGTCACAAACATACATAGATATTTTAGTAAATACTTATATGATTAGGTAGGAATATGTAAAGTAGATAAAATTAGGTTAACTTTGTAAGATCTTTTATAGAAGCTTCATAGATACTGCTTGACTTTACATGTATTTATAATTGATTAATAGATTAGAAACTTAATGAATAAGTTAACCACATGTTGGTAGCTTGCAAAACAAGCTATTTATGTGGCACACATATATAAAACTTACTTTGTAAGTTAAGATACAAATCTTACAAAGTCAACATGTTTTAAAGGTCTTATATGACATTGCCATGTAGCTCCTAGTTAAGAGTATATATGGAGGCAAGAATGAAGCCTTCTTCACTCTTGTCAATGCCTTTCTAGTCCTTAGTCTTATTCCAAGACTTTCTAGTCTTCTTCTTTTTGACTATAGTCATTCTAGTTCAATATTATATCATCTTTCAGTGACTTTCTAGCTTCTTTCAGTGATACATGAGTGTATTAAGGATTTTCTTTCTTCAAGATTCATATCCTTGACAAGTATTGACAATACACTTTATATATATGGCTGAAGCTTTTTCTCATATAATTTATCTTTTATTCTTTTTATTTGACTACACAATACCAATATTTTCAACACTTCTCAACTTCTTTACCATTGCCATACTTACAACCATCAAATGCTTATATTCTTAGACTACAATGGAAGAAAGAAAGGTTGATAGTGTAGAAATTGAATGACACATAAGACTTGGCTAGAAAGCATGGATGAAGTAGAGCTTGAATTTTTTTTTTGACAAAGTTAGAGGAAGGGGGAGAAAGAAGGTATGGAAGGAGGGAGATTGGTTTTGTAAGTATGTTGTTATGCATGTTGTGACAATATTTATTATGCATACAAATATTGCCATACAAAAGAGTTCTTTTCTTTTATTTTTTATTTTTTATTTTTTAAATTATTTATTATTATTTTATGATGTTGCCATACACATTATGTGGTGATTGTTGGTATGTATTTATTGTTTGAAGTTTAAGATTGTCATATAATTTGAAAGCAATCTTTTTGATAGTTTATTTGTTGCATGTCTTAGAATTAAGAAATTTTCTTTTAATTAAATAAATAAATATATATAATATCTTTCATAAAATTTTATGTAATTAAATGATAATTAATATAAATTATTTTATGAAATATTACCTAATTCAATTAGAATGTATAAAAAATATAATATATTTTTAATTTGAATATATAATAAATAATTATATTTTGGTGAATTTAAAATAATAATTTAAAAAATATTTAGAATTAAAAATCTATATACCTATCTAAAAATTTATAAATTTTAATAGAAATATATTTTTCTATTTACAATAAGACAATAGAACTTCATATAATAAAAAAATTATACAATCTATTAAATTCTATGAAAAATCCCAATTTCACTTTTTATAAATATTAATCTTATATAAGATATATTCTCTACTAATGATCAAATTATTCAATATTTAAATATAAAATTAAATTAAATTAAAATTTTATCCTTAAAGTTATATTTTTTCTTAAATAAAATTATGAATAGACATGTATGTTGTTGTGAAATAAAATCCATAAATTTATATATGTATAAATATTCAAAACAGTTCTAACCTAAAATAAAAAAAATCACAAAACTAAGCTCTCATTAAATAGTAGTAATATTATAAATTTTAATATATTAAAAGATAAAAAAAATTACGTAATTAAAAAATATATATTATATAATTAAGACATCATATAAGAAATTGGATTATAGAATCATTTAAAAAGCATTAGCTCATAATTTTTTTAAGAAATTAAAAAAATATATATTTTAAAATAAATGATAGATATTAGTAAAACAAATCTTTACAATATATAACTAAAAACTTATAGTCATTAAATACAAATTTTAAAATATTTTATCAATTGTCTTTGTAGTTAGTTTGATTTTTAAATGGATTGTATTGTTTTACCTCTAAAATATGTTATCTATATCATTAGTTTTGCTATTTATCTATTTCATGAAATGTTGAGTATCTTTATATAATTGATCAATGGTTTTTGCAAACAAGGACTAAAGAACCATCTTTTTGACAACAAAATTTACCAAGATCATTCCATAACCTATCTTCTATGTGTTGCAAATTAATAATTCATCTGAAATTTCAACATTAGAGATACACAAGTTTTTGTATGCATTCTTAGAATTGGTCTAAAAATCAAAGAATATATTAGATTGCAACAATGTATTTGTTCACAAAATTTGCGACTTCTTTCTTCTCTCTTTATTTTTACATATTTAATCATATTACATTCTTTTCAAATGACAATATTTTAACTAACTGACATAAAAAGAAAATCAAAAGATGACATTTTTTATATACCATGCATACAAGATGGTAATAATCATAATATTGCTTAGGTACTACTTTGGTCTTTTTGCTTAGTTCTAATTTTTTTGATTTTTTTTAAATCAATTTTCACTTTTGTGTTGGTGCAATATTTTATATGGATTGAAGAATACAACTAAGCATCCATTATATAAATCAATATATATGTATATATATATATATATATATATAGATGAAAGGCAAGTATGTATATGTGTTGAGGCAAATAAATTGTAAGTTAATCTTGTAGTCATGTCCACGTATTCATGAAAAACGAGGTGTTGCCAAAGAGGTGTTGCCAAATGCAAGAACAAAGTCCAAAGAAACAATTGATTATGAATCCAATGTACCAATAAATCCATTTTATAATGACACCTTGTTGTTTCAATAAAGAGAGTTCTCATAAAGAGACATGTTTAGAAACAAAAAAAACCCAAAATATTAATCAAGATAATTGATAATAGCTGAATGGCACATCAAGATTTTTACAATTGTGTCTTGCATTATTAGATTTCGTAATGGAAGTAGGTGGGAGGAGAACAAGGAAAGGAGGAGGGAGGAGGGAGGACAAAAGTACTGTGCACCGGCCGGGAATCGAACCCGGGTCTGTACCGTGGCAGGGTACTATTCTACCACTAGACCACCGGTGCCAGAGGTGACGATAGTCGGACTGAAAACAGTCCATCCTTGTAACTGGTAGGCACACCTTTCACTACACTACAACGACAACTCGGTTAACAGTGGATCGCATCCGATTTCCAGGGCCCTGATGACCACACCGATTATAGTCCAATCCTCTTCCCGCACCGACCCCCCACCTCCACTCTCCCCCCTCCCTTCTCGTGTTGTGTAGACTGCAAAAACAACACAATAGACTTCAAAAGATATACAACGACATGTACTACTAATATGAGTCGACGATTATTGTATGACAAAACTCTCTCGCATCACAATTGCTCAATGGGGTCGTGATCATCAATCTAATATGTATAATATCAAAGTAACATTCCTTAACCCTCCTCGAATTTGCAACTGTGCAAAACATTACCAATCACGGTGGTGACTTAATCTAGATTACAAACACACGCAGCTCAGATGGAGCAACCCGAAGGATCAAGTGTCAAACGATGCATTCCCGCATCGAAAATGTCGCCAATCTCCCGCAGCTGAAATTCCGCACCTTCACCGCACCTCGTTGACACTGCTGGATTCACGAGCAGAATGGAGAGGTGGGGACCCGTCCCAGCCCCTTTCCATTCAACACACACCCCCTCCCCTCGACAAAAATTCGGGAAACCCTACAATGCGCAGAGGATGGTGGAAACTGAAGAAATCACAGGGCAGGGCGATCGAGAAGGGATCGCAGGAGGAGGAGTGCTAACAATCGCCCAGCAGGACTAGAATTGCAAACGTGAGTAACAGCAGATTGCCATAAATTGCTCGGGTATCAAGCACAAGGAACACGAATTCTGGTCTGAATATCTTTCTCGACTGGGGTTCAGGGTTAATTGCTGTCCACAGCGCGAACAGCATTGATCCGTCGTTACAGTGGATATGGATTCCTCGTCTTCTCTAGTCACCTTTATGGCAAGCTTCTAATCTTTCTTCCACTTTTGCTGGTGTCATCGACAAAATTTTGTGCACACTTTCGAAAACCTGCAGTTTGAAAGAAAGTTGGAGTTTCTGAAACACACATTGATATTTTTGTGGAAATATGATCTTTAAGACATAATTAAAATACTTTGTATTGGAACACAGTTGGCTCATGTTGGTCGACCTAGTTGAACCAGTGCCATTGTCATTGAAAATACGAAGAAGGAAAATCTTTTTCAAATTTTACTAGGAAAAATATATATATATATATATATATATATATACATATATTCACAAAATTTTACATCTTCCAATCAAATCATAGGAATTGTACACAACTTGCCACTTGGTCTAGTATAGTTGTGCTCTTGTGCAATTTTTTGCATGACAAAAACTCTTGCCTTTTGCCAAATGCTAGATTGTATAGTGCAATGGATTGATGATTTGCTTCAGTATCAATTTTTTTGCTTATGGTGCATTTTTGCTTGCAATAGTGAATCTCTATCAATAGGGGATCTATGAGGTTATACATGCCTTACTACAATACAAACACTTAATGAAGAGTAACAATTTAAGGATTTTTTTTGCAAAAGCTACTTTCTATTCAAAATGCAATTGGTATGCATTATCTTTTTTCCAACTTGTAAGTATACCATATTATGTATCTCCCAATTATTTCAAAATTACCAAATCTACACATGCAACTTCAAGTCTAATGTCCAAATTCAACTTCACATTCTATTTTATATCATTCTTCTTTTATTCTTAAGCACACATCACATGCAAGATGTGTCACCCTACTACTATAGAAGTGAATACAAAGCCACTCACATAGGAGCAAACCAAATATAGAATTGCCTTACTTTACAATCATATAAATGGCAAAGCTTCTCTATAGAAGAGTGTCTTCTTCATTTTACTTGTTATCACAACAAAAGCCTCCATGACAAACTAAAAAAATTCTACTACCAAGTACAACACTAGCACCTAAGACAAATTATTCATTTGTTTGTATTTACATATGTTACAAAGGCACAAATTCAACATAATAGTATAGATTGATATAGGCTAGATTTGTTCTAATTTGAGTTCTAAGTTGTCTTCACCTTTGACTAAGATTGGTTTTGTTAAAGCCCTATAAATTAGCAAATTAAGTTAAGTTTTGATGAAAATGATGATGATTGAGAAATCCAGCCAATTAGAGGGCTAATTTGTCTCTTTGGTTTATCTTATTGATTTATATCCCCCCCCCTTAGTATATTTTATAATAAGGATGGAAATATCAAAAACTTTGGACATTTCTAATTTTTTTTCATTTCTTCTCACTTCTATTTCCGTACATACATACTTACTTACTTAATTACTTAGCCTTGGTTTTATAGTATTATATATTACAATGTCATCTTATAGAATACTTGGTTCCAAATTGCCAAGAATAGTCTTTGTATTTGTTTTATGTTTTATATTTCTTTTATTTATTCATTTATTTATATATATTATTTTAGACTTCTTTCTTTTTATTCTATTATTTCTTTTTATTTTTTTTTAGAAAGAAAATTTTTATTCATAAGTATAACAAATTATGCAAGAAATTATGAATAGAATTCAACCACAAACAACTTAAGTAAGAATGATGTATTATCATTAATATTTAATCATAACAATTCTAAAAGTAAGTATATAGAAAGAATGAAGCATTTATTTTGTTCAATGAAATAAGATATTTTGTTTATAAATATTAATTTATTCATTACAATATTTTTAATATTTCTAACTTCACGTTACTTTCTAAATCACCAAATAAATTCTAATTTCTAAAAAATAATCATACTACTAAATTTAAAATAAAATATAAATTTTTGTTTGTTTAAAAAATAAAATTATGTTTAGTTAGATATGAATGAATAAAGGTAGATTGAAAAATTTGATGTTCAAATAAATCCATAAGAAATTCTTATTGCAATATTTTGAAGAATTTTTAAAAATCAATAATAATAAGTTAGAACAAAAAATTTGCAAGTTTTTTTATAAATTAATTACAAAAATATGAAGTTGCAATTAATTTGTTGTATAGGATGTATAAATAAAGCTTTTAGATTTTAAGTTAGGAATTTGGTGTCTTAAAGATGGGATTCAAAGTTTTAGAGTTGGAAATAAAGTTGTAAATTTTGAGAATGAGATACATGGTTTTAAGTTGGGATTTTATTGGCACATTTAGTGATTGGCATTATTGCAATTAATATTTATTTGTCTTCAATAAATAGTGATTTTTAGCACTAAAGATTAACTTTGATATGATTTCAAGTATTCTTATTACATGAATTGTGACTATAATTTTATAAATTTAATCCACTTGATATGTATATTAGAATCACATTAGGTATGATGTTTGAGTAAACTTTTGAATAATGTTATTGTAATCTTTGCTTTTTTACTCAACATCAATAAATTTCGGTTGGTTTTTTTTTATATAATATACGTTGTTTGGTTTTTATATCTTTTGCTTATAATATTTGAATTTTATAATATGAAATCCATATAATTTAGCTTTAGTAAAGTGCATCTAATAAAGATTGTTTTTTGTAAAAATATTTCTTATATAATTATATAATAGAATAATTTACCTACTAAATTTTTTATTTGGACTCTTAATTTGATTTGATTTGATTTTTTTTCAAATATTGTTGTAGTAATCTTTTAATATAGAAAATAAAATTACAAGCATTATAAGTTTTTAAAAGTAAATATTATATCTAGAAAAATAATTGATTTTTCTCTTATCTATAAGAATTGCAATATTTTTAAGAAGATGTCAAAATATAACTTTTTATCCAAATGAGATTGAAAGAAATACTTTATACACATCTAAATAGATTTTTGTTTGATTTGAAACACAATGACATAGTCAATAGTTAGTCTTTTTGAAGAAGATACACTCTACTTGCTTTCAACAAGGATAATATATTATTACTTTTTGTTATGAATATCCAATAAGAAGATTTTTAGAATATTTTTAGAATATTCTATTAAATTTTAGAAGATTCTATAAGATTTTAAAAGATTCTTAGAATATTCTTAAAAGATTCATAGAAGGTTCTAAAATATTCTAATAGATTCTAAAAAGTTTTAAGAGGATTAAAGAAGTTGTTTGAGATGCTTTTTAGGTTTGCTTCATCTTCAAGCAACATGAAAACTTCTTAAGAAGCTTTCTAAAGTTGCTTCATCTTCAAGCAACATGGGAACTTCTTAAGGTTGCTTCATCTTTAAGTAACATGGAAACTTCTTGAGAAGCTTCATAATACTTAATATATATTGGAGTTGAGGCTGAGAAGATCTTCAATGTTAACAACACATCTCTTGAAGCTCTAATTTACCTTTTTTGGTATTAATCTTATATTCATCTAGTTTAATTAATTTTTTATTAGTTTTTTTGTAAGAACTCTTTTGTTCAACTTCTTATTTCATCTTCTATATAATATATCCATAACATTTTGTCAAGATTGTCCTCTTATCAATACTAGAGCTTGATTCTTCTTCATAGAGAGTAGATTATCTCTCTTCTTGAAGGCATTTAAGTTCTTAAGAAGTCACAAAGTATCTTCTTTTAAATTGATATTGTTTAGAAAATTCTTTTTTTTTTTTTTTTTTTTTTTTTTTATAGAATATCTGGAGGTAAAGATGTTAGCATAGTTGAGTCTTTCAAGTCTAAGTTAGATGTTATTATGAATACACTGAATACTTTAGTTCGTAGAACTGCTGAAATTGAGGATTTTTTTGTGGAATTTCATAATAATGCAAGACTTGGAATAGATCAACTTGTGATGTAACTACTTTCTCAAGATTTTACATCTAAAGAGGTGGTAGCACCTACATTCAATAAGAAAATTTACCTATTCAATAACATGAGGAGCCTCAAATTAGTCTTTCAAAAAAAAATTGTTGGCACATGCTTGAAATTTTGAGGATTTGTTAACCAAATTTAATTAATAACTTTTCTATAACCTAAGCACTACCCAACAAAGGAATTGCAAATTGGTTTAGTTGGAATCTTGCTCACATGACAAGCCTTATGTTGGTTTGTTCTTTATTTAAGAAGATTTTTTTAATTTTGAACAACTTTAAAGCTTTCTTAAAATCATTTGCAGAGGTATTTGGAGAACATGATAAGATCTAATGGGCAGCAATAAAGATTTGTTCATTAAATTAAAATTCTTGCTTTTTAAAATGAAGACTTTTTTAAACTTCATAAAAAAAATTTAGTGTAGAAGTCAAAACTTGTATATGTAGAAGTAATAGATGGTAAATTTTTATCTTTAGGTAATGTTATTCATAAGACCATATTCCTAAAAATATCATTTGACGGCCATAGTAGCAAAATTATATTCAATGTTATTAAAATTCCATCCAATTCTATTATTTTAGAACTTTTGTAGTTAAAAAGATATAATCCATCTATAGATTGGAGGTGTTATAAGATTGAATTTCCTAAAGAATTATTTTAGAAAAAATCCATCAAGAAATCATCAACAAGAGAGACCTTATTTTTGGAAGCAAGGGCTTTTATAAAGACAGCTAAGAAGGAAATGCCATTTGTTATTTATGCAACTTCAGCTTGTAAAGAAGCAAGATTGCCAGTAGCTATCCTAAAGTAGTATAAAGAATTTCAAGATGTCTTTGAAAAGAAAAATGTTAACATATTGTCAAAGCATTGATCATATGATTGTGCCATTGATCTTCAAGAAGAGACTTAACCACCATTTGATCCAATCTACAATCTATCACAGAATAAACTTTTGGCATTGAAAGATAATATCAATAAAAATCTTACAAAGAATTTTATTCAACATTCTAAATTTTCAATAAGTGCACCAATACTTTTTGTGAAGAAAAAAGATAGATCTTTGCAAATATGTATTGATTATTATAGCATCAATAAAATGAAAATAAAGAAACATTACCTATTACCATTGATATTAAGGCTTTTGTAGCAACTTAAATAATCTAAGTTCTATATTGAAATAGAACTTTGTAGAGCATAAAATTTGGTTCAAATTAAAGAAAGATATAATTGGAAGATACTATTTTAGATAAGATATAAACATTTTGAATATAATAACATGCCTTTTGGATTAACAAATGCTCCAGCTATATTTGAATATTTAATAAATGATATTTTCTAAGAATTTTTAGAGAATTTTATTATTTTCTATCTTAATGATATCTGAATCTATTCAAAGATTCTTAGAATATATAAAGAATATGTGTAATTAATCTTACAAAAATTATAAGATATAGATTACATGCCAAATTGAAAAAAATGTATATTTCATTAGCCAAAAGTGAAATTTCTTAGATATATTATATTTAATGAAGGCCTATTGATGGATCCAACAAAAGTTCAAGTTGTAGTGGAGTAGGCAATTCCAAAGTCATTATGAAATATATAATGTTTCCTTGGATTTGTTAATTTTAATTAGATATTTAAGAATTAAATTAGATCTAATTATTTCTAAATTACAGATCTTTTCACTCACTTGACATCTAAAGATAAATTAGAATGGAAACCTCAAGTTCAAATGGTTTTTTAAGATTTGAAGGTAGCTTATATTACAGCTCTAATTTTATTACATCCAAATTTTATATAAAGGCCTTGTATTTAAAAACTAATGCTTTTGACTTTGAACTACAAGCTATACTATTATAGATAAAAAAAGATGAAAATCTCCACTCAATTATATTCTATTCTAAAAAATTATTAGTTACAGAGATCAATTATGAGATTCATGATAAAAAAAAATCTTATAATTATAGATTCTTTCTAAAAATGGTATCATTTATTGAAAAATACTATACATTATGTGATTATATATATAGATTATAAAAATTTAGAAAATTTCATATCAACTCGGATTTTGAGTTGCGACCAAGCTTGTTGAAATATGTCATCATTTTGTTTTGATTTTGTGATTACATATCAATTAAAGAATAATAAAGACTATCAAAGGCTTTATTAAAGAGATCATATTTTGCTCCATAGGTTGGAGAAGCAACATTTGATTAGCAATATACCACTCTTTTGAAGCTAGAACAATTTCATCTATATACTACTTCTATAATTATACTTATTGATTCAAGATTTTTTGAACAAATTTTTGTATTATCAATTAAGGTTTCATTGCTTTGTAATATCAATTAAGGTTTTATTGCTTTGTAATATCAAGCAATATCCTAACAATGACAAGTTCAAGTTTGCGGAAGATCTTTTATATTTTGAACATTATTTATATATTCCAAAAAGATTGATGTGACTTTGTGTTCTTCAATCTCATCATGATTTTTTTAGTTGTAGGATATTTATAGTTTAACAAAATATTAGAGCTTATCTCTTTAGATTTCTAGATTAAATATAAAAGACTATGAAAGAGTTTGTTTTCTTTTGTGACATCTATTTGAGATTTAAGAATTCTTGACATCATCTTTATAAACTTCTATAGCCACTGTTAAATCCAAAGCAACCATGGTCTTTAATATTAATAGATTTTATTATTGATTTACTGCCATCAGCTTCATTTGATGCTATCTACGTTGTTATAGATTGATTTATAAAGGTGGCACATTTTTTTCTATACAAAAAAATAATTTTTGGAGAAAAAATATCAACATTCTTTTTTTTTAATATATATTAATATCATGGCTTCTCTAATAATGTCATTTTTTTAATTAAGGATCTTAATTCATATCAAATTTTAGAAAATCTTTTTTCAAAATATTGAAGATAGATATCAAACTTTTCTTTGCCTTCTATCCTCAAATAGATGGTCAAACAAAATAAGTCACTTAAGTTTTTGAGTAGTATTTGCAATAAACTATCAATGATGAATAAGATTATTGGATCTTGTATTTATCTTTAGTGGAGTTTATTTATAATAACATTCTTTATACTTCAATTTAATAAATATCATTTTATTTTAATTATAGTTGCCATTTGAAGCTTGATTATTTAAGTGCATCAAAGGATGAAAATCTAGGAGGAAGAGATCTTAAAAAATAATTGTTACAACTTCAAATAACTTTGAAGATCTATTAATATATAGCTCAAGATTCTTACATAACATCTTCAGATGAATTTAGAAAAGAATCCCCTACTTTTTAAATTAGAGATAAAATATGACTAATTCAAAAAAATATCAAGATCAATTATCCTTACAATAATTGGACTATCTAAGATTGAAGCCATTTTGTATTCAAAAGCTAATCAATCTAATCACTTATTGGTTGAATTTACCCATATCTATAAAAGTATATTCAATCTTTTATGTTTCTCTTTTAAAGGCTTATTTGAAATCAATTATTTTAGGATGAATATAACCATCATTGCCTTGCATTAAAATAAATAATCATGTAGAATATGAGATAGAAAAGATCATTGATTCTTCACAAAGAAGATACAAATTAGAGTATTTTATTCATTCGTGCAGCTACAATATCAATGAGCATATATAAAAACCAACAAGAAATCTAATTAATGTACAATAAAGTATACAAGAATTTCATCAATACTATCCATAAAAATCTAAATCTATTTTAGGATAACTTTTTTATAAAGTAACTATTAGAATATTATATATATCAAAAAAAGCAAATATGAAACAAATGCTCTTCATAGAACTTGAAGTTAAAAGAAAGAGTGATGTTACAAACATCCAACAAGAAGATTTTAAGAATATTATTATAATATTTTATTAGATTTCTAAAAGATTTTCTAAATATTTCTAAATAATTTTTAAAAGATTTTTAGAATATTCTAATAAATTTTAGAAAGTTCTAGGATAATTAAAAAAGTTATTTGAGAAGCTTTTTAAGATTGCTTTATCTTCAAGTAACATAGAAACTTCTTGAGAAGTTTCCTAAGATTTCTTTATCTTCAAGCAATATCAAAACTATCGAAAGAGCTTCCTAAAGTTACTTCATCTTGAAGCAACATGGAAATTTCTTGAAAAGCTCTCTAATACCTAATATATATTAGAGTCAAGGCTAAAGAGATCTTTAGTCTCAATAACACATTTCTTGGAGTTCTAACTTACCTTTCTTGGTACTGATCTTGGATTCATCTAGTTTAATCAAATTTTTGTTGGCTTTTTTGTTAAAATTCTTTTGTTCAATTCTTTGTTATGTCTCTTATATAGTATATCTTTGATACTTTCTAGCATTCATTAAATTATTATTTTTCTTTTCATTTTTTTATTGCATGTATCTAGAAACTAGTGAATTATAAGAGAAACTTCATTAGTGATGGTGGTTGAAAATTGAATCTGTGTATATAGGTTGCGTCAAGTTTCAAATGTATTTGGCTTTAGCAAAACAAAATAGCCAAACCTAATGCAATTGACAATCTTTAGAAATATTTTGTCAATTTGTATATCCAATTTATACAAATCTTGTATGGTTGGATTTACAAATATTCATAAAGAAATAAATACTTTGAAAAAATAGTAGACCAGATCACAATTGACAAATGACACAAAAACTTGTATAGATTGTTTTTGAAAAATATTAATAGATCTTCTCTATTATAGCTATTGAAACGTTCAACAACAAATTCTTTTGTCTAAATAAAAAAGAGTTGTGAAGCAATTCTTCAAATCTAATACCATGAATACTTCTCCAGATCAAAATTAAATCTTTGTCTTTTGCTCCATCTTTCTTTCTATACATTTGTGAAGAATATCATATTGTTGGTACCATCTAGTTAGAAGAGCTATAGCAAAGAATGTTATGAACATCAACTATGAACAATTCCAGTAGAAAATTGATAGTGTGGAATCCTACAAATAAACCTTTATCCTTCTTAATCACAAATAAAGCATGTTGATTGCACAATTTGAAGAGATAATTCAACATGTATTTATATAATATGAGACTAAAAATTATTGCTCACAACAATATCCTAAACCTTAGTTTGAAGGTTGAATCAAATAAAACATATGCATAAAACATATGTGGGGATGTATCTGAATTTCTTATTGTATATATATATATATATATATATATATATATATAATTTAGTATGATATTTTGCAATTGAAACAATGGCACAAAGCATCAGCCAACAAAAAACAGCAATCATCCAAATTTGAAACCATAGTACCACTGCCACATCAACAATAAAAATATTCTTATTGGATTCTCTTCTTTTTGTGCTTTGTTCTTTCATGCATCTTTTATGTATGATATCTTATTATTATTATTAGAAAATTATTGTATTTTTTATTTAATTTTCTAATTAATTATTTATTTGCTTGAATTAAATGCTTATAAAGCACATGTTGTTCAGGCTACCATAAGTTTTTTTTTTTTTTCTTTCTTTCTTTTTTTACTATTAACCTTTAATATTGAACTAATTGGATAGTCAATTAGCCAAAAAAGTTATTTGAGTTAATTATATATGTCACTACAAACAACGACTTACCTTTCAATGGATCTAAGGTCCAAACTTCCATACTTTAGACATAAGTAGGTCAAGTTAAGTAACACAAAACACATAAGTATTTTATATTATAAATATTTGAATGTTATGGATTTTTAGTTTTTGTTGTTATTTTTTATGTCTTTTACTTTTATTAATTTCTAACTTATCAAAGAATTTGTAGCCATAGAGTATTATTGGTGTGGTATAGGGATGCATCCATGTTATAAAAGGAGACTGTCTACTTAATAGAAGAAATAGGTCTACCTACCAGTTCCATAAAGTTATTTGTGTCTTTCTTATATATCAACCAAGATAAAAAAAAATTAATTCTAAAGTACATTAATTTGGATAAGCTTTACTCATTTATATTTTAAAATATATTTTTAGATATTATCTTATTTTTAATTTTTAATATACATATATAAAATTTTATCTAATAAATTTATTTGAAATTACGTATTCTATAAATTGACATGATTTACAAAATAAAATTAATGCTAAATTATATTTATTAATTAAAATAAAATGAATAAAAATAATAATGATCAAAATTTAATGCTTTCAAATTGATATATGCTTTAAATTTTATTATATTTAATAATATTTTTATTATAAATATTTTTTATTAATTGAAGAGTATTTTTATAAATTCTAAAGATGCTTTATATAAACAAATATATATATATATATATATATATATATTATGTATTATTAAAATTTATTGATATAAAATAGATATAAAGATAAAAATAAAATGTTACGTCTATTAAATTCAAGTTTAGTTCTCAATAGATATCACTTTCAATACAAAAACTTAAAATGATTGTATTTAAATTTTATTTTTTATAGATAAAATAAATTATACTTTAAAATATTAGTTTATAATTTTAAAGTTTCATTAATTATTATTAAATTCTATCATAAATTTTCTTAAGGGTCATCTTAATTTATACAAATTATTTGTAAATTTTGATTTTAATCGAAATAAGTTTCAGAATTTAATTTTTAAAAACCATGTACGTAATATCTTCTATTATGTAGTATTTAAATATTTAATAGTCTTTTAATATAAAAATAGTCACATAAAATATTTTATTAGATGCATTATATATATATATATATATATATATATAAGATTTGATTAAATAAATCATACCAACAAAGTCTAATCATAATATTCGCAATAATAAACTAAAAAATAAAATTCTTTGATTACAAACTAATTTTAATAATATTATGTAAAGGGTATTTATAGTCTCATCATAGTTTACACTAATCACAAGAATGTTGAATGTTTTACCTCCATATATGTCTGAAATTATTGCTAACCTTGTTAGAACATGTTTTTTTAAGTTAAAATTAAGTTGAAATTTATCAATGCATACTTTTAAAATAAATAACTAGTTTTGTAATATTTTTTATTTTTTCACTTTATTTACTACAAGAAATTAATATAATCAATTATCAACATTATTATAAGAAAAAAGAAAAAAGAAAAAACTATTCATAACTTTAAATTGAATGGGTAGTAGTGCCGTTGTTTGTGATTCACCTCCATGTTTCGACTTCTGCGCAGCTAAAAAGGCCCAATTCTTTGAGTCTCCTCATGCTGTTACTAGCTCAACGCCGTCAGTCACCACCACGCAACATCCACCCCATCACCCGGCAGTCGAACCCCAGAACACCACTACATATGAGGCAGCAACACTTCGTGTGCTCAGTATCGTTCTCCATGCCCGGCATCCTGACTACGACGCAGCGATTGGAGCAATTTCAGTGGATCTTGAGCACAAACCCTCGCTACGATGGTAATATTCAGCTGCGATTTCTCTATCTAGATCCAGCCGTGATTGATGCCACCAACTTCGTGGGGCATTACAATCATCTTGTGGAGTGGACGCACTCACCGCATCAAGAGTTGCTAGAATGTCGCATCGCCTGGCGACGATGAACGAAGAGCTCGTTACCTTGTGAATGAGAATTGCATAACTTTGTGAATGAGAATTCCACAACCGTATGAAGATAACCAGACAACTGTAGGAATAAGAGCATTATCACTGTGAGCTGGAGATGAAGAAGAGGGGTTGTATTCGAGTTTTGACCATTTGAAGTGTTTACTTCTACAAGAAAATCCCTCCAACATTTTCAAGTGTATGTTACCAATATTTGGATTCTGAGAGAATTTTCACATTTATCATCTGTGGACATGATTTGATAATTTGTTAGACATATTGTTATTAAAGCTGTTATTATTAGCTGTTATTATTAAAGCTGTTATTAGCTGTTATTATTAAAGCTGTTATTAGCTGTTATTATTAAAGCTGTTATTATTATTAAGATATGTGTGTATATTTTCTGTCTTTTATTTATATATTTATTTTCCTAGTGCCTCTACCAAGCCAACTTTCGGCACTTGCATTTTCCAACCCATCTCAATACATTAACCATTACCTCAACAACCTTGGCTACATGATGGCCTCACATTACATCTTTTATAAATGAAATACAACTTTCTTGCTTCAAGTTTAGAGATATAATATAGTAACAATGGGTTTATGTATCTGGATAACCACTATTTAATTGGTCATTGTATGAGTTGTTACAAAAATATGCTATACATAAATACTACAATTATAATCCTGTAATTCATGTAGATCCCAATTGTAAAAATAATCATTATACACATTTAGCTATAGATCTATCTATCTTACTCATAGGAAGTGGATGTGTTGGTCTTACTTAACATGATACATGAAATATACAATCTGTTGTATTGCTTACAAGATCACAATTCTTTGACATGCTTTGCACAAATATATATATTGCACAAAGCATGTCAAAGAATTGTGATCTTGTAAGCAATACAACAGATTGTATATTTCATGTATCATGTTAAGTAAGACCAACACATCCACTTCCTATGAGTAAGATAGATAGATCTATAGATATATATATATATATATATATATCTAAATTAATTATTTCGGACCATGTGACATAATTATTTATTTTGTTCTTGTTTCAGAGTAACTATGTCCAAGAATGATTGTTTTCTACAACCACACCAATTTATCTTCTAAACTATTGCTAACACAACTATGGCTATACCAATATACAAATAAAATGCATGCTTGATTACCTATATTAATATGTAATCAAACATATATTGGTATTTAATGTCTGTTTTATATAGGTAACTGGTAAAAAAAAAAAAAAAAAAAAAAAAAAAAATGCCACAATTGCAGTAAATGATAAAAATAACTTTCACATGCTAAGTTTTTTTTTTTTTTTTTTTTTTTTTTTTTTTCTAACAATATTAGGAATCATTCATGGTTTATGATTTATACAGACTTATATAATTTTAATTATTTTACCAAAAAATTACAACAAGTGTGTTTTCTTGTTAGTAGTAAAATTTGAGGTCTTATACATTAATGCTTCTCATTTAACAGTACAAGGAATTTTTTATTAAAATACTATTGCAGGACTTGAATCCAATTTAATCATGCTACTTCAAAGAAGTCTATAATTTACACCAGTATGATTGTTAGTAGTTTGCAAATATTGTCAAATTATAGCTAGAAAACAAACTTCTATGGCTAGGACCTCTACTTATACACACCTCATTAGGATTATGTATGAAGAAATGTCTAGTCTTTGAAGAATATATTCTTCTAATTCTAACTACTACAATGCCCTAAAGAATTTTACTCACACAACATTTGGTATCATTTTATGCCACATTTTCTCTCCTCAAATAATCAAAATTATATTTTGGAAATAAAAATTAGAATTTGATTTATAAAAATCTATGTTTTTTGTAAGTTATTTATTTTCAGACCATGTAAGACCAGAAACAAGTTCACGTATCTTTATAAAAGTAAGATAGCAATAAATAATTAAATAATTAAATAAATATAAATATTTAAACATACATTAAACACCAATATAAGTTTATTAGATACATTAAAATTGTATAAAATATCAAGTATATATAATGTAATATTTTTTTAAAAAATTGTTAAATTTTGTAAAATAATATCTGTACAAAGTTGCTGTAAGTATCATCTTAAAATTTAAGTTGCCTTATATAAAAATGAAAATAATTTGATTTGTAGTTATATTATGAAATGAAAATATTTAAATATGAAATAGTAATTGAAAAAAATTCATATATTCATAATTTATTTCCAAGAATAAAATATGCAATAAAGATATGAATGACTACATACGTACGTATGTAAAAAATAAAAATAAAAGTCTATAATGTGTGGTGATTGAAGGTATTAAAATTACTATTGTTTATCAATAATGTAGAATTTCATACAGTTTTATGAAAGGCGTTTACCAAAATTTATCTTTAATCTGTAAGTTTCTCAAAATTTTACTGTCTAATTTCATGGATACAAATGTAGGTTTCTTGGTTATATATATATATATATAAAATATATATATAAAACACACGTGATGACATTAACTTAATATTTTTTATATATTAAAAAACAATTAATTTTATAAGAATAATTATAATTGATCAATACATGTTTTTTTTTCGAATAATAAATGTGGATAAATTAAAAATAACTATAAATAATAGAGTATATTTTTTCCAAAAAATTATTGGTTGAAATTCACAAAACTACCTTTTAGTGAAATATTTAGATTACCTTCTTATTTAAAAAACATTTCATCAAACATTTCAAGAAGGTGTATATGAAACACAAGCACTTTTATTTTTATTTTTATGTACAGCCACTTTTATTGTGTTATATTTAATGCAACACAAATACTTTATAATTAAATTAATTTATCATTTTTCTACCTTTAAAGTAAAATAAGACATACAAAATCACCATTCTAATCACATCCATTCAACTAACACATTTTATTGCAATACAAAAAAAATATTTATAAATATTTATAAATTATAAATTTAAATATTTTTATAAATAATTCATCCAAAGGTTCAAATACAAAACTAATTCCAAGAATGTAATGAACAAGAGCTGTGAGGATAGGGATGCAGAATTGTTCAGAACCAGTCCAGAAAACCAATCACGAGCGTACTTCATTCATCCTCCCGGACCACCGAAACAACGAGAAAGCACTAAATTTTGTCACGGTTTCACAAAACCCTAGACTTCTTGCAGGTATCACAATTCTGTAGACCTAAATTCCAAAGACGTAGATGCGCATCAAATTGAAAATAATGCGGTGTTTAGTTCAAGACCTAAAACCGTGACAATGAGCTAATTTCTAAGAAATTGGGTAGATTATGCTAGATAATTGAGGTTGGAAATCAAGCAGATTGGGGATTGGGTATAGGACACGAGAGCCTTCGTCTCCGTCCTCCATGGGTGCTTTGAGGGGCACTGCTCGATGTCCATGGTCTCGAGAGCTCGAGGTGGAAGAAGCGCGTTGTCGATGCATCATCAGAGCCATGTTAGGGCCAGCGTATCGATTGTTTTCAGGCGCATTTGATGCATTTGATGTGTTGTGTATGTGAGGAGAAGAGCTGTAGACGAGGACGGAAACATTAGTGAGGGACGGAAAGAGTTGAAGTCCCGTTTTGGAGAAAGTCGCAATGGGGCGAGGGCGAGGGCCGAACACGGCCGATTCCTACATCGGTAGTCTTATTAGTCTCACTTCGAAGAGTGAGATCCGGTACGAGGGGATTCTGTATACTGTGGACACTGAGAATTCCAACATAGCGCTGCAAAACGGTGTGGTTTGGGGCTCCTCACTTTTCTTTGCTGTTGTTGTTGTTGTTGTTAGGTAGGTGGAGAAGGGTGTTGATTTGTTGTTGCGACGATTTTAGGATTTATCTTGTGTTGAAGGAAGTGTATGGTGTGATGTCGGTTTTCTCGAGGTGAGATTTGATAGAGGTGGTGGCCTTTTGGTGTATAACTTCGTTCGCGTGTTATGTCTCGATGTGCGTGTTACAGGGCTGACTTGAAGGTCATGTAGAGCACGTAGGGTTAGGTTTTTGAGGCGATTCTGACAATGTGCTGGCTAGATTATTTGTCGATTGTTTGGTAGTGCATTTTCTTTTTCCTTATACGCGTTAGTGCTGGACATCAGAGCATATAGCATTTTATTCCTGAACTTCAGCATGCCCTTACTATGAAGCACGGGCGAAGTCGCTTCTCTATGAAAAAGTATTTCACCTAATTGAGTGGAAAGATGAAACTGCATCTGAAAGTCGAGTCTAATTTATCGTCGCATGTTATGGCATCGTTAGTCGTTGTCATCGTTTAGCTTCAAATAGCATGGGACCTTAGGTTTGTGATTTTCTTGAAACACGTACATCTGGGCAATGGAGAAGGGTGAATGATACCTCTCGAAAAATAATATCCAGGATACTAAGACTTGGAGGAAATCGTCGATTTAACTTAATTTTTAAGTTACGGAAGGGCTATCGAATTGAATATAAAACCTGGTAGAAGTTCCCAGTGGGGTGGTAGGGTCTTTGGGAAGTGCACCTGTTCTCGCGTTCTGTTAACAGCTCAGTGGACTAGAGCTCTGTCGGATCAAGAGTGAATTACCCGGGATTGGGCTACGGAATATATCATTCACGTCTAATGCAACTAGTAGAATCTCTGCTAGATGTAATAAGGATAATCAGAGGGAGTTGAGTGAGATTCGACCACGTTTATTTTGTTACCAAGGTCGCCTCACAGCTCTTCTGTATTGTACATTTGGGCTTGTGATATATACTCTGTCAGAACTTTCATCGTCTCGTGTATCAATCTTGTACTGAAAGTTGATGGTTGGATTCCGTCATGTGACTTGAAGTAGAGGATGAGTTTGGACTTACTTATGGACATGTTCAATTCATTGATCGTTCTTAAACTTATGATTACTATCTTGCGTGTTAATTATATGAGAATCAGTTATGCACTTCTTGTAGGAAAGATCCTTACATTTTTCTGCGTTACCTGAGAAAATTTGGAATAGAGACAGAAGCAAGAAGGCACCACAGTCTGCAATGTTACACATTAACTGTTTTCAGTTTAAGGTTGTCTCTGTACTCCGGGTTTCCATGACGGAGAGCTGGGTTTGGATAAATTGGTCACGTGTAATGATTTGTTTATATTTTTTTATGCAGTGAGATCATTCGGAACAGAGGGGCGTAAGAAGGATGGCCCCCAGATCCCTGCTAGCGACAAAGTTTATGATTATATCATTTTCCGAGGATCGGATATCAAGGTTAGAATTAGGGTTCTAAGGATTTTACACCTCTAGATAAGCTGCCTTAGATGAATTCTTACTTCTACGGGATTGTGTTGAGTAGCAGTGTACTCATGCCCAAGAACCATGTTATTTGGACTGATCTTGCCTCGTATTATGTTATCAGGACTTACAAGTGAAGTCATCTCCACCTCCTCCCTTGCAACCTCCTCCTCCACCCCAACCGGCAGATCCTGCAATCATTTCACTTCAGGTACAGTTGATCTATCTGTGGATGATCCAGAACTACAGGGCTTTATTCTTTATCTCGACCGTTTGTATCTGAATCTGGTGTTCTCAGTTCTAGTATCAGATTCTCGGAATTACTAATTTCTGTCACAAAAACGATTTCTAGTTTATACGCCAAATTTCCTTCATACTCCATTTGTGCTCTAGGAATGCTGGGTTGCCGAGAGAAAGATTTGCGATGGTTCCGTCTCTAATAACCGTGTTATGTCAATTGATCTGCTTAAGCAGTCACAGCAACAATACCCTCCACCGCCCTCCCTCGGGTCGTACAATGGCGGACATCCTGCAGCGGGATCTTCCTCAGAGCCAAGCGCCCCACCTTCTCCTTACATCCGGATGCCATCTCAGTACCCAAGGGCGGTGCCTCCTCTATATCCTCCTGCAGGATTGCAGTCGTGGGGCCCTCCACCTCCTCCTGGTGCCAATGGGTCGGGTCTGGCGATGCCAATGTACTGGCAAGGTTACTATAGACCACCACCGGCGGGACACATGCAGCACCAGCCTATACCTCCCACTTCGTTGGCAGCGCTACCACAGGGTCAACCCCTGCTGCAGCAGTCACCACAACAACACGGACAGCAGCCGGTTCAGCAGGGTCAACATGCATCAGCCTTACCACAGCCGTCACTGGGAGTTCCACATTCCTCAGGAGGGGCAACGGTGCCTGATTCTAGCGGCGAAGTGACTCTTTCTTCGCAATTGCAGCCACAACCTTCACCATCTAAAGCTGTAACTGCTGCAGTAGCACCCTTGGTAGGTTCCCGTCTCTTTCACTGCCTATTTAAGGTTTTGCAATTTTCCTGCATTTGATGGCGTTTTGATGTTAGATGGTTCTCTGTTTAGTGTTTCAAGAGCTGACACTGATGTACTTGCAGTCTTCGACCACGGTGAATCCTACTGTATCTTCGGTGAGCACGACGACCACTCCGGCAGCTTTATCGTCTGGGACACCGGCTTCCGCCTCTGCCTCAGAAGTTCCTATTTCAGCTACTTTCAGTTTACCTTTGTCTTTGCAAGGCGTAAGCGCAGTGATCACGCCAGTTGCGAAAAATCCTCGCCGCATAGTTGGAAATTTGTCTCAGACTCCACAGATTTCTTCATCACAGACCGTGGGGAGCTCTTCTCAAGGATCACAGAGCACATCAAGTGCACCCTCTGTTTCTTCTGGGTCTTTGATAAGTCCCCAAAACGAGGCGGCGCAGACCTCGGGAATCGTAGCGACGGCTGCAAAGCGTGGAACAACTGTTCCACAAAGCCAATTGGTTCCAGATGTGGAGCTCAAACCAGCGGAACCCGCAAATGTTGAAAGAGCATCTTCGGTGCAAACCAGCTCGCAGGCTGCACCTCCGCAGGAGCAACTCAGTCAGCCTCTACTTCCGTTGCCCTCAGTAGAACAGAAGCAACAGGTGTTCTTCATCTCCATATTTTTCTGGTTTAATACGTAATTCATTGTTCTCCATAAGCTGTGAGAAGAATAATTCAGTTATGGTTCCTTTAGTCAGCATTTGAAACAGTATCTTGAGAGCCCTATATTTTGTTAAGTTCATGTAAACCAAGTTCGTTTTGGAATTGTGACATGTATTTCTTTCGAGGAGATATTACGACGTTATAAATGTATAGTTGTAATCTTAGGTATTGGCCTCATTGTATTCTCCGCACTTGTGATGCGGTTCGAAGCATTTCGACACAAATCTTTCTAAAATCTGATTTCTCTTCATTCAGCAGCGAGGACACCATGGCGTACCCGTTGGCCAAAGGAGTCGCTGGCAGGTACCGTACAGTGTTTTTGTAACAGTTAAAGCATACTTCTGCTACTATTGAAAAAGGCTGCTAAATAGACTTTTTGTGAATAATTGTTGGCCGAGGGACAATGATGGACTGCAGTTTTGGTCGCCTGTGCCCTCTTTCATGATTTAGGCGAGAAGGGCTGACATGAATGGTAGATGTGCAGGTAAATGGTTATACGGGGAATGGCAACTACACTCGTCGGGGAAGAGGCCGAAGCAGTGGCAGCGGAAGGGGCATTGGGGTAGGTTTTGGTGATTTCCATTAGGTTCAGAGCCCTCTTTGTACTCTTCTCGTTTTACAGGGAATATTTATATCTATGGAATTTGGAAGTCGGTTGTCAGTGGTTATGGCTTCAGTGGTAGTGCGCTGGTTTGTTGTTTGGTTTCCGATTATAGTACTACTTTCAAGTTTCATACTTTCGTAGCAAGACGAGTGGTCAATGATTGATGTGGTTGTCAATTGTGATAAGCAGCTGGCGAATCCCACACAGCAATTCACAGAAGATTTTGACTTCACAGCCATGAATGAGAAGTTTAACAAGGACGAAGTTTGGGGAACCCTTGGGGGAAAGGATGAAGAAGAAGAATATGAATATGATGATGGAAACGCCGAAGTTGATGTAGCCGATTCTACACAATCAGATGCACCCAAGAAGGTGGTTGTTATTTTTGATTAGAGAATGATTTGGATATGGCTGCTGTTTAATTTCCACTGGAAGATATGCCTGGGAAGACGCGAGAAAGATGTCTTAGTGCTACGTATGAGCTTCTACTTGCGATGAGAGTGTGGATGCGTTTCTTATGTGGCTGACTTGAGGACTTGGTGGTTTGTGTGATAGGCCCTTTATAACAAGGACGATTTCTTTGATTCTCTATCTTGCGATGCAAGTGGAGGCCGCGGTGAACGCACTAAGTTCTCTGAGCAGCGCAAGATTGATACTGAAGTAAGTTGCATTAAGATCACGATTTTGCTTTCTGGCGAGTGTGTAGCTTATTTAGGCTACGAACATATAAATTCACAGGCACATATGCTCCAGGCGATCAGGGTATCATGGTTGAGTTGGCGATAGACAAAATGGTGTTGTGAGGATTCGTGATATGTGGAATCATTCCTTTCTGCGACAATTACCTGAAATTTCTATTGTTGCTGAAGGGATTTGTTAAATTTTCCGTCGAATAGGTAGAATTGTGTACAGGGTACTTGTATCCCATGCTTTCATGGATGTCGGGGAGACTGACTGATAATCCTTGATCTTCAGACATTTGGAGCCTTTCCAATGAGGTCTCGCGGGGGTCGTGGCGGACGTCGTGGAGGCCACAGGGGTGGATACTTTGGCGGTGGGAGTTATGGGATAAGCAGAGGTAGCAGTTATGGCAGGGGTCGTGGTATGGGCCGCTCCGCGTCCGGCCATGTATGAGTAGCTATTCCCATTTGGTGTGGGAATCTACTGTGAGGCAGTCGCCTTTGACATGGGGATGTGATGCATAGCTACTATGCTTGAAGAGGCTTGTTAGGTTGGTGAGGTCTGGAGGTTGTGCATGTAGAACGTTGTGGGTCTGTCTTTTTGCTTGCTGTTTCAGAAGAAAAGGTAGCAGTGGAATGCGATGATCGTGGAGCGCCCTCATTGAAGATTTGGTCTCTAGATGGTGTAATTACCACGTTCTTCACATCACTCTGCGTTTGATCGAACCAATTAGCAAGTATCCATCGGAACGGAACCAACCTAGTTATGGAAGTAGATTGGAAGTCTGGATCCATGGAAGGGTAAAACAGCAATTGCAGATACCTGAATAGGTAGCTAGGCTGTGGGGGTTTCTGTAGAGATGATTTGGAGCGAGAGTTTTAATTCGCTACAAATTCGGAGACAGATTGCTACAATGATGTTTATAGTCGTAGATGGTTCCGTATTCTATGCCGCTCAGATGAACACAAGGCGTTGACTTGACCATTTCATGTGTAAATTTCTTTGAATGTTAGGGTGGTAGAAATCTGTTGGTGGGAATAAACTGGAGCTGTTTGTTGTTTCTGTTTGGTTGTTTTTGAATTGGTTTATGTTTTCTACGAGAATTTCCGAGTGGCTTATTTTGCCGTTTCTACTCTTAGTTGTAAACCTGCACACAGATTGAATAACTGCTTGTAATGAAGATTCAGTACCAAGTTCTGACTTGGTTGTGTAATACTGTTGACCTTTGCTTAAGTACGTCCAACCTAGAAAGTGAAATAAATATGTCCCATCCACCTGACTGATCATAGTGACTATTCACAAGCCGTTCAATACATTTTCATGCAGGAATGGCTATCTTTCGTTTGCTTGTGATTGTGGGTACACTTCAGTGGTTTTACAATTTGCTTCCTTTAAAGTAGTATCGAATTGTTTTGTTCAATAAAATGTTCATCAGGCTATTTGATTTGGAATAGCACATGAAATGCATGTGTTGACACAGTTTAGTTTTTCAATCTATGGCGTGGTGCACATTATTTGTAAAACTAACACTAAATTAATAGTGTGCTGTTGTGATTGATTACCAACTCCTCACTTGTCATTATTCCATAGATGATATGGCATAGCTGTTGTCCTTACTACAAACTCTATGTGGGTGGTTTCTGTGCTAATTCATACTGCATTGATATTGCTTTGCAATGGAGTGCTATTATTGCGCATCAAGCCATTCTTTCAATAAGTAGAATAGAATTACATAAAGATTGAAGTACTTATTTGAAACTAAAAATAAATTTAGTATTTGAAAGTAATAGAAATTATGTTTCGAAAAAACGAATTTATCACACGTAGAAATTTGAAATAAGTGTTGTTTAAACTGACAATTTCACATTTTTGTGTTTAATCCCACAAATTATAAAATGTTATGATTAGTTTTAGAATTATTTTTTGAATATGTACTATAAATATGTAAATCACTCTGTTAATATAAAAAATATTTTGAGCGATTATATTATATGCGCCAACCAATTAAATATGCAATATGTAAAACATTTGTGAAATTATTTATTTAAAATTTGATTTTATAACAATTTTTTTAAATTTATTTAAGTTGAATTACAAATCTGAACCTACTAAAATATCACCATTTAACATCTAATACTTTTTGACCTTTGAATCTAATAAGAAATAATAAGATATTTTCTCATTTCATATTACTATATATATATTTAATTTAATTTAATTTAATTTTTTTAATACCTTTTGAAATTTAATATAATATAGAAACGCAATTTAGTAAATCAAGATTGCATGTAATTTTGGCAAAAATTCTTGTATAACCCATAAAGCAGAATGTTTTAATTTTTTTTTTAAACAAATTCCACTTTCAAAAAAGTAAAAGACATCAAAATTTATTAAATATTTTAATAAGGAATTTTATACACA
Organism: Physcomitrium patens; assembly: GCF_059467195.1. Classification (NCBI taxonomy): domain Eukaryota; kingdom Viridiplantae; phylum Streptophyta; class Bryopsida; order Funariales; family Funariaceae; genus Physcomitrium; species Physcomitrium patens. The sequence continues at coordinate 1,600,299 of NC_143417.1, read as the reverse complement.
CACACACACACACACATATATATATATATATATATAGGGAGAGAGAGAGAGAGATACGTGTGTACACACACAGTCAATTAATAATTAAAATCTAGTTTGATTTCAATATTTGTGGTATAGCAAAGCAAATAAGAAGAGACTAACATCAATCTTATGCCACATTGCATTTGGCTCCACTCGAAGCAGATACTCATCAATTTGCCAAATCTAAAAAGACTTCAAAACATTCATTAACTCCAATACAATCACTCATGCACTCTACGCTACAAATGCACCCTATGCCGGAAAGACGAAGCACCTCTTCTAGATAATTATGATCCAAACCAAACAGTTGAAACCATTCCACTTCTAGGACAAAATATTCCTCCCAATAAAGGCTGAAGAGACATTTTGGGCCATTCTGTAGCACAAATGCAATTTCATGTTGGTCTTGCAGTGTTATGATGTCAAGAAAACGGTTTTGCGAAGCACCTAAGTAAGGTACTCACATGTTGTGTTGCTAGTGGCAACATGTGGCGTATGAGGATCACAGGGAAACTTTATCAGTGCTTGAATACTGAATTCTGATATTGATGCCACTACATGATGTGTGGGATACTCCAAAGGTGCTTCTACAAACTTCAAACTATTTAAGTCAACCAAAGACCGAATATCCTGAAAAATTGGACGATTGATGGCGCTGTGAACAATCCCCCAGCGCTTGGATAGAGTACTCTGAGGGCAATGCTTACAATCAGAAAGCAAGTGCAGTTCCAGTGCAGCTCCCAGTTCTGAAAACGGATGAACAATGGAGGATATTAAGAGTGTGATAAGAATGGCTGTACAGCCGGGGTCCTACCAGATCTGATTGATCTTGGAGGACTTGGCTGAATGGGTGGATGTTCTGGAGGACCGCCGAAGCCAAGTCCTGTTGGGCTCTGGCGCTCGTGGCGGTTACACTAGAAGATCTGATAATGAGATCCTTAGCCCTAACCCGCATTGATGCAAGTAAAATATGGTACTAGCTCAAGTGGCGCTGAAGCTTGGCTCACCATTTAACTTGTGTTGAATCTTTAGCACTCATCACAACTATGTGATTGACTGCATCCCGATACTTGGATGGCCATTCCCTAAACTCACGTCATCTTCTCTATTCTCTCACCTGCTTTCTGGGCTCAGGTTCACTAGCAGAAGTGTGCTCAAATCTTCCAGCTTGGCAGTGTACCAGAAGCATAGTTGAAGTTGTTCCCTAGTGTGATTTATTGTTGTCGCTACTAAATGCTGTTAGTTGGAACACATGTATTCAGGGACTCATCACACAAGATTAATCAGGTTTATTGTCAAGTGGAACCGATGCAGGCCGTTAGGTAATCGAGTTGTAGCGTATCAGTGCTTCAGTTTGCGTGCCAGTGCCACTGACTAATTGGGACTCAATAGCGGCTAGTGGCGAAAGACGAGGGTTGCTTTCATCGTTGAAAGATTTAGTTTGTAATTCAGTGATCCGGCGCTTAAACCATGTAACCGAAGGTCGTCGCAGCAGGTGCATCTGGAGCAGAAGCCCAAGCAGGAGCTAGCGGTGGAGGTCCCGGAGTTTTTTCTATGCCCCATTCACTTGGAAATCATGGCGGACCCCGTGACTCTTAGCACGGGCATGACACACGACTGGATGAGTATCAAGAGATGGCTAGCAACGGGCCATAACACGTGCCCTACATCGAATCAGGTGCTCCAGAGCAAGGACCTCATTCCTAATCGCACTCTTAGCCGCGTCATTCAGAACTGGTGCACGGAGAACAAGGCATCGGAAATCGATTGCCTCCCCACCCTCAGACCACAAGTGGAACCAGACACAACGAAAACGCTGCTCCACGGTTTGTCGACTTAGAGCATTGCGATGGCGAGTTCTTGAAGAACCTCTTCACAGTAGCTGAAGGATGTAGACGCAAGAGGGAGTGCCCTAAAGAGGCTGGGGCGGTGCCCGTGCTCGCCAACGCTTTGGCTAGCACAAGAATGAATCTCGACACCAGGGATGGTAGGAAAGCAGCGGAGAAACGCTGAAGCTACTAAACGGGGTCTCCGGTACGCAGTCCGCTCGGCTAGTGGTGCAATCTGGTGTCGCAATTCAGCCGGTGGCTGGTCGTAGGCGACTGCAACTCCACGGCGAGTTGTGATGCATCTGATCGATGAGAATGGATCAGGTTGCAATGTAGCAACCTGCTACGGTTGCGTTGTGGATTTACCGCTACAACCCAGAAATTAGCTCGATGAGCACTCACAAGGGCATGCGAATGTGCAGGTTGATGTTGATTCTTGTGAGGTACTGGTATTGATCCATGTGTAGCGTAGTCGATCTTCAGACTTTTTACTCGACGTTTGGTGCGAAGATTGTTGTTCGGTGCCTGTAGTTTTGGTTTTTTTTTTAAAATTTTCTATTGCTCACGATTTTGGTTGGGTCACATGTGAATTGAATCACTAGTTTGGCTTGTATGCATTAGGTTAATCAACTATGCACCGGTTTAGCTTGTGGATATTAAGCCCAGCAACTGTGCGCATCTGCGGATTGATCAGGAGCAGAATCTTTGAGGAATACATGTAATCTAGTCGAATTCCTAAAGTGGATCATTCCTGCCCCTGAAAACAAACACACAATCGGAGAACTTGAAGCAATTTTATTTGTTTGCTTGTTTATGAGCCTCCATTTCAGATGTTTTCACGGTGGTTTCCTTGTAGTTAGATTAAAGTGTACAGACTTGTCCCCTTATTGAGATTACAAATGAGCAGTTGTAAGGCAAGACTACGACTATGCCCAACTGAGTGATAACTGTGGATGAAAGTAGAACTGTTGTGTTGATTAAAAAATATGATATGTAGTATGATTAGACCATATGCTATAAAATATTTTACAAAATTAGAACCAACATGTAAATATGTATATATATATATATATACACATCATTTGTTGACAACAGATCCTCGTAGACTAATGCTTTGTTAGTATTTTCAAAATGGTCATAGAAGGCCATTCTACTGGGAAAAAAAAAAAAAAAAAAAAAAAAAAACTTTAAGATCAAAAAAGTATCTTGTACAAATATCTTTGGCTTGAAAGGAAATATAATCTTAAAAAAATTGAAATTACCTCAACAAATAAAAGCCTAAATTGTGTGACATTCAAATATTTGTGCTAAACTTTTGATAAATTAAGCATGCAGTTGTGGATTATTCCAAATATAAATACACATGTGATAATATATATTTTTTTATAAAAGAGTTACAACCACCTAATGGGTATATTTTCTTATAACAGTAAATTCTATACATAGTCACGTAAATAGAGGTAAGTAGTATTGTTTCATTTTTATATTATCTCTTTTGTGAAACATTGTAGAAGCTTTGAAACCTTCTTCAAATCTACATATATTTTTGGATGCACCTTTTGGCTATTAAAACTTCTAAAAAAATGATGTTTAGATCTATAAAACTCCTATAAGAAGATCTAAAACTTATAAACTGGTTCTACAAATGTTTTTGTTCTTAAAACGCTTGTACAATAATTTTTTCTTATACAGTATGTGTAAAAGTAAGGATAAAGTTTTTATTTGCCATATCAAAATTTAATTTTTGATTTTCTCTTAACATGATACCAGTGTCTTTGTTCTTACCAATGGTTGTTTTATTTTATTTTATTTCAAAATGTATCTATCTTTAGTTTAAATTTCAAAATATTATTAACAAGTTTTTATAACTCCATGTCATTTATATAAGTATTGTATGATTAAAAAATTCACAAAATACTAATTTATAACATACATTGAATATCTATCAAATTAAGGTGTATCATTGAATTTATATAATTTATTAGTTTAAAATGTAACATAATAATGAATGTTGGTGTTAACTAAAGCATACAAAGTGATGTATCAAAGAAGAATTTTATAATAATTTTAAATTTTTATTATAATTAGATGGTTTTAGGGTTTTAGGATTGCAATCTATAGCAACATCAAGTCTTAATCATGATGGTTGCCTATTAAGACTTTTGCAATCTATATTTGATAATTTTAACAACCCGCTCAGCTAGGCCATCTATCTTAAGATGATTTCTAGACATGGTACAATGATCTATTAAAGTTTTACTATATAAAGCTTCAAAACTTCTGAGAAATTCTCTTCCTTGATCTATTAAGACTTTAGTAAGTGCTCCAAAACGTGCCAATATTCAATCAAAAAAAACTATAGCTGCAAATTTTGAAGATTTTTGTAATAAAGCTAAAAATTCAATCCACTTGTTAAAATGCTCTACCATCATGAATACATATTTAGCTCCACGTGAGATAACAACAAGTAATCTAGCAAAGTCTAAAGATCAACAATAATACAAACTCATGATAGATAAGGGCTTCAATTGAGGTAATAAGGTGTTAAAGCTTGATCTAATTCAATCACATACTTCACATTGAGAAACATATATAGCTGCTTATTGATATATACTACTCTATTAATATTGATTATGTAACATAGAATGTATCTTGTGCACTCTAAAATATCCAAATTCTTCATGTACTTGTTGTATTAAGGAGGTTCTTTGATTTGGCCTTAGAACTATGTGCCTAGCTCCATTAAGCCTTATATAAAATAAAAAATTGATCTCTTAATAAAATCTTATTATTTAATAATTTATCTTATCTCTTTCTATGTTAGAGATATATAAAAGAAATGTTCTATATTGAAACTTATATAAGATTGCAAGATCTTCGTACTTATTACTAATTACTTGATTCTTGTCAAATTTCTCATCTAAATTCTAATAAAGAACCATGGTTGCAGAACTTGACATTAAAGTCAAGTATGTGGTTGCATGCTATCTAAGAACTACCTTTCCATCAAAATTTCTATGCCATTGAGCTTCACTTAAGTCTTCTTTTGAAGAATATGGATTATAAAAAAGTCCATTAGTATCCAAATTGGTAATGCTTGCCTAATACATAATGTCAAAGTTGTATTTTTGAAGCAACAAAGCCCATCTTCCAAGCTTACTGGTAAGCTTCTCTGATTGATTCAAGCCACTTCAAAGGTTGATAGTCAATTATTAATATGAAATGTTGATGATACAAATAAGGTCAAAAGTGAAAAAAGATCCAAAGCTTCTCCTTCATAAGATAAGTAATTTGACTCTACATTGTTATTACTTCTAAATACAAATGCAATAACATATTCTTATCTTATATCATCTTTTTGTATCAAGACTACTCCCAATCCTATTGCACTTTAATCTATATGTAATTGAAAAGATCTATTAGCATCTAAACATCAAAGCATTCGAATTGAGCCCAACTTTTATTTCAATTTGTTGAATGCATATTGTTACTCATGACTCCAAGTCCATGGTTGATCTTTATCCATGAAAATCGTTAAAGGCTTTGCAATGATGCTAAAGTTTTTAACAAATCTTTAGTAATAGTTTGTCCCTTCTAAAAAAGTCCAAAATAGTGAAACATCTTTTTGTGTTAGAATTTTTTGCAAAGCATCTACCTTTGCTTCTTGTACTCCAAGACCTCCTAGAATAATCATATGATCAAAGTATGGTAACTTCTTATAGAAGAATTTACACTATCTATGATCCAAGTATAATTTTTATTACTGTAATTGCTCAAATACTACTTCTAAATGCCTCACATGATCTTGTAGGATGCTGTTAAAAATGATAATATCATAAATGTAATATCTAACAAATGACAAGCCTGATAAAACTTAATCCATCATGCATTGAAAATCATCTGGTATATTTTAAAGATAAAATAGAAAAAACTTCTAATAATAGATTTGATCTTTATTATCTTGATTAATTATTTAAAATGATATCTTTACCCAATGTTATAATGCATGTTGTCTTATTTGAAAATGCATCAAGTATCTCATTGTGGAAGGTGAAGTTGTGTTTTACAAATATCTAAAAAATCCTAATATGTTTCATCTATATAAGAAGAATGTAATTTTAATTTAAATTCAAAAGTACTTAAAGTTTATATAAAGTACTCAAAAATAATATTTTTAGTAATCTCAACCATACATAAATTCTAATTGCCTTATAACTTTCATAATTAGATAATTTTGATTTTTCTTTAAAAATCCTAATTCTAATTCGTAAGCTTTGGTCAGCTATAACTTCTAATTTAACTATCCACTCACTACAAAATTTTGCATACAAATGCTACTATAAGTCTTTTATATGTTTAGATAAATTTAGCTAAATTCAACTTATAAAATTTGAGAAAAAGACCAAAAAGTGCACTAATATTACTTGGCTATCAACTTGAAAGTTATTGGAGATGTTCCAATAGTGATTTTTTTTCTTCAACTATTAATTTCAAATCAGAATTAGTAAGTAGCTTGATCTTGAAGTCTTCTAAGACCACGCCAAATTTTATATTGATTCAATTAGTAGAACTTTAGATATTATTGAAATCCTATTCAATTCCAAACTACCAACTTCGAATACCCTCTTGTATCAAAATTTAGATATCTTTCAATTGCACCATTAAATTAATACAAAATTTTATATATACTTAGTATACTCAATTAACTAAGTACTATCAAATTTTGAAAGATAGATGTGAGACCAATTGCATGAACTAGTGAAGAGTGCTAGCCCTAATTATATCGCATAAATTCTAAATCAATGATACAAATCCTGATTTTAAATAACTATTGCAAAGTCATTCAAAATCCTATGAAAATAAGCCTTATACTTATAGAATAAAATTAAAGCTAGCTCACAAGTACTAATTACTAATCTTTGAATGCCTCCCTATTTTGTCCTAGGTGACTATTTTAATGGCTAAAGGTCTCATTTTGACCCTATCCTACAAATAGTCAACTTTGAGTATCAATCCAACCTATCTTAGGGATTTTTTAGCCCAATTCTACCATCAACTTAATCTTAGTATCAATTATATTAATTATTTATCTTTTGTATTCTATTTTTATTAATTTATGGCCTTTCAAAGGTAATAAAAGAAATTTTATAATCTAAAAGGTAAAATTATTAACCAATCCTTAATCTACTAACTATTAAGGTAAGAAAATAAACTAAGAAGATTTTATAAAAGCCATGTTTAAATATCTTAAATTATTATTGAATCAAGATGATTAAATATTAATTAAAAATTTATTTTTAATTATATTTTTATTATATAGTTGTGTTATAAGATGACATCAATCTTCAACAAGTAATAGTAATTTATAAAAACCAAATCTTAAATCCAAAGTGTTGAATACTTAAAAGAATCATACTGCATCAAATAATTCTTTTGGCATTGGTATTGGATATCAATCAGACTTGGTTTTGCAATTAATTGAATGGTAGTCTCTATACATCTGCTTCTTTGTTTAATTGCCAGAAACATCTTTTATTAAAGGTATGATTGTAATACAAGCATACTCACGATTAGAAAGTTTAATCAAGCCTACAACCAATAACTCTGGCAATGAACTTAGTCACCATCTTTTTTTGAGGCACTAAATCTATAAGATCATTAAAAGATTGGATGATCATTTTTCAATTGGATGTAAATAAGTTTGCATTTATAACCTTGAAGATCTTCAAGATTAAAGGCAAAACAATTGTCATACAAGTAGATAAAAGCTTGTATCTTTTGTGCTTTGGCATTAATAAGATACAGCCTTAATTCCAATAGCCAACTATTAAACTTTGTAGTCTCCTTCTTCAATAGATTAACAATTAAACTCTATGACAGTATAAATGACTCAGATTCCTCAATCTTAATAAGTTTAGCATTAATTGCCCCTTGAACATTGTTGTTTGGTCCTAGAATACTAACATGGTCATGAAAATACTTTTGAGCACTAAAACATATGCCAAAAATTCATATTCAAGTGTTGAAGTCCATATCTTGGTTTAGAAAAAAAAAACGTTTTCTTTTAGTAAGATCATAAGTAATTGAGGTACCAGTTAAAACGTCCATGGTATGCTCTATTTTATTGGCATTAGGTTCATAGGTTTATAAATAGATATTCCAAACTATGTTAGGTCCATGTGCTCAAAATTGATATGATGCTAGAAATATTATAAATATAGGAAATGTGCCATAAGGTACCTCCAACTTATTAACGAGGGTAAGAAAAGATTCATTAGCCTTAATGAAAACTAAAAAAATTTAATTATCATCCAAGATATCATCAATATGGTATCTAAGTAGTTGATTAATTGTAAAAAGTACTTTTGTAAGGACTTGAGACAATGTCAAGTTGATCTAAATCAAACGATGATATTAGACATAGGAATCCAAAGCTGTAGCATCCACAAAGATTGTAGGACAAGGAATTCGTTAATATATTGATAACTCTCCAATACTTGTGTTTAAATGTCACCAAATGGTGGTACATTTTTAAAAATGTATCCAAGTGGTGTAGTTTGATGCATAAACCACCATTGTATAAGTTGCATCAAATCTATAAATAAATTGGATTGAAGATCATCTAACACATGATTTATTTTAGGATATGAATGACCTTGACAAAACCATCTAGTAATCAATAAGTCTATGTGATCTAATTTCTTCAAATCCTCATCACTAATGAGGGTGACATTCCAAGGCACTTGGCTAAAAAAATCAAGAATAGCTTTATTAAAATGGCTAAAACACCATAGCCAAGCAAACCCTTAGAACAAGTTCTCATACTTTTAAATCACTCACAAGACTTGACTTAATAAGAATGTTAAGTCAAGGATTTTTCTCCACTTAAGTATTTAAATTCTAATTGACATAAACAAGTCAATTGATGGAAAAATTATCAATGGATGAAAAACTACTAATTAAACTACATACATTTGATGAGATTTGGCATCCAATGCCATATCACATGACAACCTAAATAATAGAAATATTATTAATCTTATAGATTAAATGTCAATGTTGAGATTGTATCAATCTAAAAGAAAGCAATACATAATTAGTTTTTATTTATTTATAATTATTATTTTATAAAATTATAAATAAAAGTATATAAATCATTATAATTAAATATTTAAAAGCTCATAAATTAAGTAATAAGATTTAATCCTTTAAAATTATATATTTTTGATAAAATATAATAAAATTATATAAATTAGAAGTAAAAAAATTTATCAACTTTATTATCTATATTAAATGCTTTGATAACACGTGGTCATTTAGTGACATAAGATTTAAATTTAGATTATATTATCTAAAATATAAGAAAATTATTTAATAATAAATTTTAGTAATATATATATATATATATAGAATATATTATTAAAAAATATTATAATTATTAAAATTAAAAAAATCCTAAATTAATTGACTTGACAATATAATTTCATAATTTTGTGATATAAATATGCATATTTTTTGCTAATATAAAATACTATCTACAATTATATTTAAATACCAATACTTAATATAAGAATAATAAAAGAAATAATAATTAATTTTAATAATCACATCATAATGTAATCCAAAAAAATGGTTTCAAATAAATATAATAAAAATATAACTTATTTACTCTTATAGATTAGTACACAATTCTCTTAGATACATAAATCAATCTACCTTTACTTTAATAATAGTTATTTTTATTTTTCCCCTCTTTTATCTTCTATATAGTATCTCACCTTCCAACTTTGACTAACAAATTTGCTTTCATGTATTTTTATTATTATTGGCATCTTTTTCTTTGTTTGTTTATTTATTTGTTTATATTTTATAATTCATTTTAAAAAATAGCTTTGTCTATCCTAAATTGTATATTTTATTATATTGTCTCATATTGGCTTTGCTTTAAACTTATTACTATTGAATCACATTTTTATACATCATGTTTAATTTATTTTTATATATTTAATAATAGTGTTTTGGTAGCAAAAATATTCACAATTATATTATTCTATTTAGGTACTTATAGCATTAAATATTACTCACAATCTTATAATATGCAACTTATCTTTTAATTAATTATTTCTTGGTTGCTAAAATTATTATTTTTAGATAAATTCATTCCTTATATTAATACATGCCCAATTATTGAAACCAAGTCCTCTCACCAAACCACACCAATAAAGAACATTTCATTACGGATGTGAAAAGAATCCTTTGAGTCCATGCAACCAATCTTGCTCTAATGCCATCACAATTTGTTGATTAATTGACAAGTCACTGTTCTTTCTCTCCTGCCCATTCCCTATGACAACACCCACAAATTGATAACATTTATTTTATTTTATTTTATTTGTTAGTTTTCTTTCTGTTCTCTTTTCTCATTCCCAAAGTGCGAGTTTTTAGCATCATTTGTTCCAAACCCATCTTGAAAAAAAACAAACACTGCGGCTTTGAGGACGTGGGTACATGTGGCGATTCGGTCCTACGAAATCGCCCAAAACTGATCCGGATGATAGAAAACGCTGTTGACGCGTTCAGTCTTCCGATGGACAAAATTATCAAAAATTTTAGAAAAAGAAAAAAGAAAAACAAACCAAATCGCACCATCTTTGGAAGATTTCAACTTCCCTCGCACTGCACGAAGCGCAGAAGAATAGAAAAAAAAAAAAACAAAACAAAACAAAAACAAAGGGAGGGCCGTGATTGTTGTCGCCGAGGGATGGTGTCCGAGGAATCGACGCCGGCGCCAAACTTTTGCTGGTGTCGATATTTTTATTCTGAGGGAAGAGCAGGTCTGCATGAGGCTATCGTGTCACACCACCTTAAGGCATGGCTCTAGATGTTGATTTTGACTCACTCATTCTCGATAATATCGGTGCCCATTGCAATCGAACACCCCATCATCCCATCTTCCAGTTTGGTGGCATTCATCGGAAATATGGAAATGCGAAGGCCGGCCTCTGACGTAGGAGATGGTTTCGTGGAGTTTGTTGACAGGTTCTGCTGATAAAACTGAGAGATTCACAAAACACCAGTAATGCAATCAAGAGTACATTCTATTTTACTTCCGCAATTAGTGTGTCGACTGTTCGAGCTTAAGTACAGATTAGCTGAGGCTAATGGAGGTCTTAGTTGTTCTAAATTAGGATTAGGATAACATCTGAACGACTAAGCTTTGTACACATGTCGTTATCTCAAGACACAATGAAACAGTGATTCTCCAGTCCAAAGTGCTGAATGTTCTGGAACGAAACGTGGATGAGTGCGTTTCATTTTTAACACTCCCTCTTGCACTCAACTTTCACACCGGCAACATATTATGACACACATTTAAGTTGTCTGATACCGTCCGAGAGTTGTTGATACAGGTCGAAAATCTATAAATAATAAGCTGCTTGTTCTTATTGTCAAAAACGCTTTTTTTGGATTTTCTTCTCATTTGTTAGTTTATTGGAATTTTGCATTCTTGTGTATTGACATGTGTGTAGTTGGAAGTTTTCTTCATAGGAACATGGATCTTTTTTGTCTTTTTCCATTGTCTTTGAGATCCAGTTCTTATTCAATTGTTTGTTCAACTGTTGCAATCCTTGATAGATTTTTCAAGTAATGAGACTACCAATCAACCTTCAACTCCCTTTTTATTGAGAGCATTAACTTTAGCCAATACTTTCCACAATATTCACTATAGTTACAATAAATATTGTAGCTATAGTGTTTAGAATGTAGTAGGGAGAAACTATTTATCTTCTCTTCTTTTCTTTATATACAAGTAAGACAACCACATCAATACATAGGTTTTTTTAAAAGCTCTCTCTCCTTTTATATACTTTCTTGTATGTGTGTATGTCTGCACATTACTTCTAGCTATTCTTGTGTCTCTCTAAAACATTCTTAATATGTTATCAGTACGACCACTCTTGTGCACTACTCTTGATTCTTAAAAACTTGTGTATACCTTGTCCTTCACCTTTTCTTCATTTTTTTCTTTTTCTACATTGCATCACCATGCCTTCGTGTTGCTTGCTATGTCCTACCACCTACTGCTACTTCTGCCTACCTTCATGATCCTACTACCAATTGTTGCATCTTATTGTCCACAATTACCATTGTCATTACCGTCCTCTGTTTTGTAGGTGTCGTCATTGTCTACTGTTTTGATGTCATTGTCATTGTCACTATCCATTGTTCTGTAGTCGTTGTCATTGTTCATTGTTCGTAGTTGTCATTGCTATCCACTATTATTATTATTATTTATCATTTGTCATATGCAGTTGTTGTCATTATCGCTATTTGATGTTTGCCATCTGTTGCTGCCACCACAATCTATTGTAGATTCTTATTTTTGTAATAAAATAAAATAAAAAATCTCTTCAATTTTTTTTAATATTTTTGGCTTCAAGTTCAATTTTATCATTTATTTGACTTTACATTTCAAGGTGCATTTTTCTCAACCTTTTCTACTTGATCTTGTATTTTCTTCACAAATTTATTTATAATAAGTGCTTCAGCATCCTCAACTATCTCTACTATGTTTCCAACTATCACTACTTCATCTCAACATTTCAAGCTCTTCTATTTCTATCATTGGCTATTGATAGAAATAATTATCTATTATTTCTACAAGAAGTATCTCATGTCTCTAAAATATCCAAATTCTAAATTTTAAAAATCCAAGATATATAAATGTGTCCAATCATGACATGCACACAAAAGAAAAATGGTCTTTTGATGATCAAAATTGTATTTAAGATTCTTCCAAAGCATGGCTGAATCTTCTATTTCTAAATATTGATGTTGCAATGCAAGTACAAGATGACAACAAAGGAAAAAAAGTACTTTCTAATAGATAGCAAGAAAAATAGAAGGACTTACAATAGGAGATTCTTCAAACAAAATTGCATGCAAGAATTATTTTGTAAATAAATTTATTTTTATTATTTTTGTCTATAATAGATACTTCCTTATCTCATATCTTATCTACTTCTTGTAGAGAAAAAAAATGAGTTATTTTTGTAAATATAGAAGCTTGTCTTGTTGGAACCATGATTCCATAATTTCATGTATTTAATATTTCAAAGTCTAAAAAAATATTATATAAACATGAAAAAAGTGCTCATAAGCACCAAGGCAGTCATTGTCATGATCATTTTTCCTCATATAGAAAGAATAAATATTCTACTATTAATTACAAATAAAAAAGAAAAATTAGAGATGCATTCTTACCATAAATATGGCATGATTTGACATTTAGCACATGTGTGCCTTACTTCAAAATAATTTGTTAAAATGTTCTAAGAAAATAAGAAACTTCAAGTTGAGGCTCATGAAGTTCATACCATAGATGTGTCTATAGACTCAATTGGTATTGATGATTGTAGAATAGGTAAATAAACTTTGTAGTAAGTTAATGGTTGATTATTGACAACCTTGAGAATTAGACTGATGGTTAGGCAATTTAGTTGGTAATAATAGGTTGTTAGTAGAATAAATGGTTAAGAATTCAAAGGGTCACAACCTTTGGAATCCGCTGGCCAATGGATCATCTTTTTGGTAGGATAAATAGGTTGAGGAAAGAGAGATCGAGGGCTAGATTATGAGAGTCGTAAGCCGAGAGCCAGATTATGAGAGTCGTAAGCCGAGAGCCAGACTATGAGAGTCATAAGCCGAGATCCAGACTATGAGAGTCGTAAGCCGAGAGCCAGACTAAGAGAGTCGTAAGTCGAGAGCCAGCTTGGTGCTACCTCTTTATTTTCTTTGCTTTTATTATTTGCTTATGAAGAATTTTGATTGAGAGAAGTATTGTTGAATTGATAGTCATAGAATGGATTATGTGTTGAATCAAGATGGAAGTAGTAAGCCTTGGTGTTTTGTAGTTTGATAATTGATTTTAGATAGCCAGAGTACAGTAAATTTTGACACTAATAGACCTAATTCATATAACCAGTCTTTTTCCATGTTCGAATCCACTTCTATTAGTTCAATTGTTTTGGTATATCGAAGCTTGAATGCAACGAGAACAACATTTTGGCACCCATGTCGGGGAAATGATAACAATATGAAATATTAGAAATTAATTGAATGGAAAGAATGAAAGATTATGAGTGATAATTATGAAAGGAAGGATTATCAAAGAATTAATGGACAAGTGAAAGAAAGACCAGAGCGATTATGCATAAGAAAAATCCTACGGGAATGACAAAAAAGAATTGCAGGTCCAAGAAAAACCAAAGGAAGAAAAATTCAGATTCAAATAGTAAAGAGACCAGTGATAACACCAATGGCCACGGGAGTGCCAGAAGTACCAATTGCAGTACAAATGGGAGCAGTAGGAGACCGAACTACAAGTGGCACCATTACCTACTTTTAGTGGTTGGCCGGAATTTGATCCTGATCACCATATAACTCAATTTTTGACAACCTGTGTGGCTAATAATGGTAGAACTGAAGATATTTGCTTGAGATGGTTGCCAGCAACTTTAAAAGATACAGCTTTTGAATGGTATATTCGGCAACCAATGGATAGATTTTTCAATTGGGAGGCCTTGAGGAATGCCTTCCTAATCCATTTTAGACCAATTAGATTTGAAGATCGACTTTGAGAAAGTTTTATGAATAGCAGGATGTTTGCGAGGGAATCTGTAGAGTCTTCTTATGGCTGGATTGTGGATATACTTTGTAAATGGTCAAATAATCAAATGCCAGATGCGTTTATATTGTCGATATTAATTAATGGTTTGCATCCACCAGAATTAAAAATGTTTGTAAAAGAAGCTCGACCAGCTACGGTAGAGGCATCGTTGGCACGAGCAAAGGTGTGGGAAGAATGTCATTATGACCAATTGTTAACAATGGAGGCCACGATGATTTCAAGTTCAAGAAGCCAACAAATACAACTGAGAAATGTGTCGATGGATAATTATCCACAAATGGCTACCTCCAATGTGAAGAATGTTATGTTACAATAATCAATTAATGCTACACCACTCCAAGCAATAGCACCAATAATGATGATACCTTATTTTACATCGCCAACCTATCAACAACAGGAGTTGTTCACAAATGTGATTGTTAAAGATGCAAATGAAGCCTTGTTATTAAATCTAACAAAAAAGATGGAAGAATTGGCCGTAAATTTGGCTAAAGATAAGGAAAAATGACATAAGCTTTTTAATACGAGACCTAATGTATGGTGTAATAATTATAAGGGATAAGTTCATTTTGATATGAAATATCCATCAGCTAAACAAATGGATATTCAATGTACATTTTGAAGAGGAAAGCACCCTATCTAAAACTACTGACATTTACAAAGGTAATAACAATTCAGTAATCAGACCATGATCCCATCGACTCAATGGAAAGTCAATCAAGTTCAATCGGGAAATACATATGGATGGAATGGAAATCGATCTAATCGAAAAAATCGAACATTCAATATTTTTCAAAGTTTGAATTTTAATCAGGGGTCTGCATCAAATCCCAGAACTATGGGAAGGAGCAGCAGAGGTATCAACAATATGCTCTACCGGCGTCATCGATCCAAATATCGTCCATACTACTAGTACAACTAGGATCATTTTATAACCCTATATAGAATAAGCCTAGTAGGTATGTACCAATGGAGACACCCAATATACTGGATGGGGATGCAAGAAGACCACTTCGTTGTTTTCATTGTAGACAGATTGGTTATTATGGCAGAGAATGTCTCAATCCCAAAGGTACTGGCGATTATACGCCAGTGTGTGCAAATTATAAGCAGTTGGTATATACTTATCAATAATATAATGCTCCATTCAATTTTAATAATCAAGATCAGTAGATCCAAAGCCAAGGAAAAATGGAGGAAATAAATCAAGGTCCTCAAGATTCACCAGTTCATCAGGTAGAAGTAGTTCAAGCTGCCCATACAAGAAGTTAATAAAAGGAATTTCCAATTTTTAATATAGAGAAAACCAATTTACCTATGTCGGTGTTTAGGATTGGGAAGAAGAAACAAACATTAGAAATTACCATTAATACAAAACCATATGATATTCTAAAAGATTTGGGCACCATACAGCCTATGATCTCTATGAAGCAACTATAGGTGGTAGTACTTGAATATTGAACTATCTTGAAATCCTCATTAATTCGTCGCAAATCTCAAAATAAAGAAATCCGAGAAGTAAGTTTGAATCTTGATCCAGGTGTACATATGATTGATGTCTCAATTGATGGAGTATTATTATCGGAAGTGCAAGTAGATGGAGGATCTAGTGTAAATCTTATGAATGTTGCTACAATGGAAGAGCTAGGTTTGGATCATTTATTGCCTATTATAGTAGTTTTGAGAATGACTGACTCCAATCGAGTTAAACCTATGGATATTTTACGAAGTATTGATACAATAATTATGGGAATTACTTATAAAATTGATTATATTATTTTTTGATTGTAAAGCTTTATATTGTCATACCCAGTTTTATTGGGGCGACCGTGGTTATAACAAGCTAAAGCTCGAAATGACTATGGCCATGGTAATTAAGCAGAACATTAGTTCAGGGACTCCTGAAATTCTATGATGTCAACCAATTAATTTAGATATAGGAGAGGGTTCTCAAATCATTTAGATTTACGACGATATAAAAGGCAAGGAGAAAGAAATTTAGGTGGATTACTTTTTAATGCATAAAATTGCTTTTGCATGATCGTATGCGGATTTGAAAGGAATTCCAGCTGAAGTTTGTGAGCATCGAATTATATTGGAAGAGAATGCTACACTAATAAGCCAAAGACAATATTGACTTAATCCAAAATATTCACTTATGGTAAAAGAAGAACTAGATAAACTCTTGGAGGTTGGATTTATCTATCCGGTTCCTTTCAGTGAATTCACAAAATTTTATGAAATTTATAAATTGTTACATAACAATTTATCTATCCGATTCCTTTCATTGAATTCATAAAATTTACAAAATTTTATTTTAAACATCCAAAATAAACATAGATTGTTATGGTACTAATTATTATGGTATTAAAAAAGAATGGAAAAGTTTACATCTGTCAAGAGTTCTGAAAATTAAATGCAGCTACCAAGAAGGATTATTTTTTTTTACCATTCACAGATAGTATATTAGATGCTGTCACTGGACATGAATGTTATTCATTTCTTGTTGGATTCTCCGATTATAATCAAGTTAAAATTACAAAAGAAGACTAGTTAAAAATTACTTTTACTACAGATTGGGGAACCTTTGTCTATAAGGTTATGCCATTTGGACTTTGTAATGCACTTGCTACATTTCAAAGGGTAATGATGCAAGCGTTCCAAGATTATCTACAAATTTCAATGGAAATATTTCTAGATGATTTTTGTACATTTAGTACGAGAGTCAGGCATTTAAAATGTCTAAATCAATATTTGAATCAATGTACCAAATATGGAATTTCTTTAAATTTAGAAAAATACCAATTTGGTGTGTCTTCTGGTAACTGTTGGATCATATAGTTTCGATGGCAAGCATTGCTATAGATCCAAATAAAATAAAGATTATAGTAGAATTAAAGCAATCAGATACTATTACGGGTGTTCTAGCATTTGTCGGCCATATCAGTTATTATTGGTGATTTATATATCTATTCGTAGTTATATGCCTTTTCTTGACAAATCTCTTGAAGAAACCACCAATCAATGGGACCAATCCATTTTGGACAAAAGAATGTACAATTGCATTCGAAACATTGAAACAGAAATTGGTTTCAACACCAATATTGGTGGCACCTTGTTGGACAAAACCATTCCAAGTTTATGTAGATACATCTAATGTCACGATTAGTTTTCTGCTAAGTCAGAAAGATGATCGGGATTTTGATTACCCTATTTATTATGCAAGTCATCAATTGGTAGCAGCTGAGAAAAATTATACAACAACCGAAAGAGAAGCATTGAGGATGATTTATTCCGTATAAAAGTTTCGACATTATCTTCTTGGTTATAAATTTGTTTTCCATGTCGACCATGATGCTTTAAAATATATGATTAATAAGCCTCAATTGAGTGGTCGTATTGCATGATGGATTCTTCTCTTGCAAGAATTTGACTTTATTATTCAAGTAAGACTAAGAAAATTAGATTCCAATGCGGACCATTTATCTCGGTTATCCAATATATTGGATAATGAATCCATTAACGATGTACTACTTGATGCGGAACTATTTGCGATAGATGTAATTACTCTGGAGTATAGTGAAATAATTCAATACTTGACATTTCAAACCTTCCCACTCAATTTCAATGAAAAGCTTAAATGACGCTTAATATTAAAATGTGCACCTTATACGATGATTGGTGAAGCTTTATATAAACAAGGCAAGGATGGAGTTTTGCAACGCTGTATTTATCAGACTGAAGTGAGTACTATATTGGAAGTTTGCCACTTGGACAGTTGTGGTGGACATTTTGCAGAGGACATTACGACTCGTAAAGCTTTACAAGCTAGTTATTGGTGGCCAACACTGTTTGCAGATGCCTACCAATTTGTCCATCATTATGATCCATGTCAGAGAATGGGTCGACCTAGTGGAACTTCAGCAATGCCATTCATACCAATTCTGGCTCAAGCGCCTTTTGAAAAATGGGGAATTGATTTTATGGGACCAATTACACAAATAGATAAAAATGGTATATATATTGGTAGCAACGGATTACGTAACAAAATAGGCTAAAGTAGTAGCTACGAAAACTGATAATGCAAGTACAATAGCAACCTTTTTGTATGAAAATATTATTATACGATTTGGTTATCCACGAGAATTGATTAGTGATCGAAGAACTTATTTTATAAATAGTACAATCGAAGCACTTACGGCTAAATATGAGATAAAACATCGTAAGACTACACCGTATCACCCTAGAGCCAATGGACAAATGAAAAGATTAATAGAATTTTATGTAAAATCTTAACAAAAACAATTTCAGAAGCAGGAACAGATTGGAATACTAAGTTGTTCGCAGCTTTATGGACATACAGTACTGCATATAAAGTTACTACCAATGCTATCCCTTTCCGATTGATTTATGGCTAGGAAGCAATCTTATCTATTGAATTAGAAGTCCAAAGTTTATGAATTGCTATAAATACTAGATTGGAAGATCAGGATTCATTATGGCACTGTTTAGAAGAATTGGAAAAATTAGATGAAATTAGAGCCAATGCATTAATAATAATGGAAACTACACAAAAACAAAGAAAGACTTATTATGATAGTAAGCTTAGACCAAAGGCTTTTATGCCAAATGATTTGGTACTTCTTTATGATAGTCGATTTAAAAATTTTTCAAAAAAATTTCAAATTCGATGACATAGGCCATATCGAGTTATTAACGGATTTTCAAATGGTTTAATACAATTGAAAGATTTTATGGGTACTAAATTTTCAACATAGATCAATGGTAATTGGCTTAAAATTTACTATCTATAAATCCAGGATGGATTTTTTGTTACAAAAGTGGGAGTTGACCCAATTGATTAGACCATAGTAAGAAGTAGGAGGGGACTCTTGACAAGCATCATGTTTTCTTTTGTGGTTAAGGAGAAGATGGCAAACATGGTATTTGAGAAAGTAAGGATGGAGACCGATTAGAAGAAACGGCAAGAGCGGCTGCAAGTAGAGGTTGCGATATTGTAGACTAAACTAGTCGTATTAGCGAAGGAGGCCAATAATTTAGTACGGACCAATACTCCAGTTTTAGCGACAACACCTTCAGAGATATCTTTGAAACTGACAAAAGAATGGCAGAAGATGTTGGAGGAATGTAACAACCAAATTGCCCGACTTGAATCTCAGGGACAAAAATTGGGTTTGTTGAATGAAGATCTAACAGTGCGTTTGGATAGAGAACCATTGAACACCGAGGCAGACAATGAAGATGTAAAGAGGAGAAGATTACCAATTCAAAGGATAGTAAGCCAATGCCATTGACTGAAGAAGTCAACGTTGCTACATCTTTATAAGTTGAGGCTAAATAATGTTTGTGAGGACGCTGCATAATTAGGAGTGGGACTATGTAGAATAAATAAATAAACTTTGTGATAAGTTACTAGTTGGTTATTGACAACCTTGAGAATTAGACTGATGGTTAGGCAGTTTAGTTGAAAACAGTAGATTATTAGTGGAATAAATGGTTAAGAATTCAAAGGATCATAATCTTTGGAATCCGCTAGCCGACAGATCATCTTTTTGGTAGGATAAATAGGTTGAAGAAAGAGAGATCGTGGGCTAGACTGTGAGAATCGTAAGCCGAGAGCTAGACTGTGAGAGTCGTAAGTCGAGAGCCAGACTAAGAGAGTCGTAAGCCGAGAGCCAGCTTAGTGCTATCTCTTTGTTTTCTTTACTTTTATTATTTGCTTATGAAGAATTGTGATTGAGAGAAGTATTGTTGAATTGATAGTCGAAGAATGGATTATGTATTGAATGAAGATGGAAGTAGTAAGCCTTGGTATTTTATAGTTTGATAATTGATTTTAGATAGCCAGAGTACAGTAAATTGTGACACTAACAAATCCAATTTATATAACCAGTCTTATCCCATGTTCGAATCCACCTCTATTAGTTCAATTGCTTTGATATATTGAAGCTTGAATGAAAGAGAACAATAATGATTTAGAGGCTTATATAAATGATACAACTTCTAATGATGAGTCAAATGATGTGCTCATTGGTTTTGCAACAATATATATTATTCTACAGGATAGATGATTTTTTATTGAAAAATCTTTAACTTAGCAAAGTAGAAATTTAATGACCATGGTTGGAACAAATGTGTTTTATTTTCAAGATAAAATAGCAATGGTAAAATTACTTGCAAGCTCTATCATAAAATATAAATATATAATATTTACACCTTTAACACCTCAGAGTCTGATCACCTACCGAGATGTACATGCTAATGGTTATCACTTTTCAACCGCCATTCTAAATAGGTGAGAGGTTTTGATTTTTATATAGAACCATAAAATTGTTGAAAAAGCCTTTGTTGTGATAAATAGTTTATATCAGATTTTATTTTGGTTTTTTATTATATTTAATTTTACATCATCTAATATAAAGAATCACATTTTTCTCTAGCATAGATGATTGGAATACTTAAGATCTAAATTATTTTAAAAGATAATTCTATGTATAACTAGACATAATTTAAAACTTATAGATGCATATTCTATAGAATTATGTTGTGTATGTGTACAAGAGAAGATGATTTCTTGGCCTTTAATTTAAAAACTCCTAAGAGAGTTATTACCAATGCTTGAAAGATTGTATGGTGATATTTGTAGTCCTATTAATTCAATATTTAGACCATTTTGTTATTTTTTGGTCTTTATTGATGCATTAAATAAAAAATTACATGTTTCATTATTATTAACTCAAAACATGGTATTTGCCAATCTTATATCTATGCTTATTTATTTTTGGGTATATTTATTGATTATTATATTAATATATTATATATAGACAATATAAAAGAATTTACATCAAAGTCTTTTGAAGACTATTGTATTGCAATAGAGATTGAATTGACATATTATGTTGACATATTATATTACATATGAACATGCTTAAAATAGACTTATAGAGACATTTATAAAGCATATTCAATTCATTATCCAACCACTCCTTCTTCAAGAAAATTTACCTACATCTATGTAAGATCATGTAGTTTTACATGGTGCAACATTAATATGCCTCTATCCTTTTTTTTTTGAAATTATTACACTATAAGAGCTTATTTCAGGTTGTGTTTTTAATATATTTCACCTATAAGTGTTTGGGTGTTGTGTTTGGATTTCAATACCAAAATACCAATGACGTACCATTGGAGCTTATTGACAAGACAACATATATGTTGGTTTTGATTCATCAAGTATTATTTGTATTATTGATTTATCAATTAGCACATTATTATATGTATTTTTTCAAAATTACCATTTTGAAGAGAATGTATTCCCATCTCTTTGAAGAAGATTATTTAATCAACAAAAAATTTAATATTTGTATTTAGAGTACCAAAAATATCTATAATGAATCTTGATCCTAAAACATCTTTGCTTGAAACTTAAGTTGCAAAGATTTTGTATTTAAAATAGATCACAAATAAAACATTTGATGGCATCAATGATGTGCCTTGGATTACAAGAATTCCTATTAATAAGACTCAAAATACACTTACTTAGATTACAATACTACTAATTAATATACCTCAGGTTATAACATCAAAAACTAAAAGGATTCGTGGACCAAATAAGCAATCACATAAAAAGAAGGCTATAATATGTGCTGATTTTAATACTATTTTTATAGATACTTCTACTAAACCTATAGGACCATCAATTAATGATAATATGTCTATGAAAATTATGTCTTTACTTCATGCAATAGAAAACCTTGATATTAGGAGGAAAAAAATCAAGTTGAATATAGAAATATTGTACTATATGTGATATTTGAGATAGACCATCTATTACAATAGATGAATCATTTGCATGCATGATTACAAAAGTTATTTTTTACAAAGAAGAAGATCTTGAAACTCAAACCATCAAAGAAGCGATGCATTGCTTTAATTGGTTAAAATAGAAAAATATCATTGAGAAAGAATATGCCTCTTTGCATAAGAAGAAAGTCTTTGGTCCAATTGTGGACTTTCTTACAACTTTCCTTGTAGGATATAAGATGATATTAGTATATAAACAAGATGCTAAGAGTCAAATAACGTGCTATAAAACTAATCTTGTTGCTGAAGGATTCATTCAATAATTTGGTATCGATAATAAATCTACATATTCTCTAGTCATGGATTCAATTACATTCCAATATATTATAGGAATGTCAATTCATACTACTCTTGACATTTATCTTGTGGATGTAATAATTATATATTTATATAGTTCTCTTGATGCAAATATTGATATAAAAGTTCTATTTGGTTTGAAAACAAGAACTTCAAATGTACTTGCTTCAAGACAATATTGTAGTATTAAATTACACAAGGCCTTGTATGGTCTAAAACAATCTAGATGCATATAGTATCAATGTCTTTAATATTATTTAATTACAAATAAATGTGTAAGTGATCCACTAATTCTTTGTTTGTTTATCAAACAAGATAAAATTGGTTTTGTGATCATTGATGTATATATTGATGATCTTAATCTAGTGGATATTACATTTGCATGCATTACAACTACTAACCTACTTATTTGTAAATTTGAGATAAAAATATTAGAAAAAATAACTTTCTACAGTAGTCTTCAAATTAAGCATCTTATAAATAGTAGCATTTTTTCTATTAATTAATATATATTAGACAAATATTGTAGAAATTTAATATGATTGATACTTATCTATTGTCAATACCAATATTTAGATGTGGTCATGATGGTGACAATCCATATTGACTACATAAAGAAGAGGAGGAAATATTGAGAGATTAGTATCTATACCTCACAGCAATTGGAACACTTTTACATTTAGCTACATCTATAAAAGTAGATATTACATTTATAATTAGTGTTCTTATAAGATATAATACATATCTAACACTATGACATTAAAATTACATCAAATACTTATTACATTATTTAAAAGACACTAAAGACTTGGGAATATATTACACATGATTTGTAAATCTAAAATTGGTTGGATATTATAATGCAAGATATAAATCTGATATTGCAACATCTAAATATAAAATATGCTACATATTCTTAAGATGTGGAGTTTCAATATCATGGAAATCAATAAAATAAACTATAATTGTAACTTCATTCAACCATGTAAAAATTATTGCCTTACATAAAGCATCTTGAAAATATATTTGGTTGCAATCAATTCATAAATTCATTTAGATAATCTATAGACTTTAATATGATGATTCTCTAATTATTTTGTATAAAAATAATAGTACTTATATTGCACAAATGCAAGTTGATTTGATTAAAGGTGACAAGTTAAAGCATATTGATTCAAAATATTTTAGTTATATACATAACTTGGTTATTTATCAAGCACTTAAGATTAAAAAAATTGAATCTATAAATAATCTTGTTAATTTTTTCACAAAAGCTCTCTTTTTGTGTAAACATTGCCAACTTATTTGACTTGTCACATGCTTTTTTTGAGTAAAAAAGTTAATGGAATTTTTAAATAATTAAAAAAAATGATGTTATATTCTTTTTTTTCATCTATGGTTTTTGTCCTTGAATGTAATAAGGTTTTTTTAAATAAGATTTTAATGAAGCAGCAACTATTAATCTTGTAAGATTATAAAAAAGTATAGATCATAATTCTATATAAATTTTATGTAATATAAATATTATAACAAACAAAGAGGAGTGTTGAAAGCATTAAATGTAGCCAACGCTCTCTACAACATTCGTTGTAATTATAAAAAATATTGTAGCTATAATATTTAGAATATAGTGGAGAAAAACTATTTATTTATTTATTTTTATTTTTTATATACTGAAAAAATCACATCAATATATGGTTTTTTTTAGAAGCTCTCTTTCTTTCTATATACTCTCTTCTATGTGTATGTGTGTATTTTGTGTATGTATATACATTACTTCTAGCCACTCTTGTGCCTCTCTAAAATATTTTCAATACTTTTAAAGCAAAATTTAGGATTGAATTTATTATAGAAAATGTTTGGTAAGTGCTTTATAAGTTTAATATTTTATTTCTTCTTTAATTGAAGTAAATTCTCTTTATGCTACTTTCTAAGTTGAGACTAAAAGTTATACATCTTTTGATCTATTTTGGTCTATGCAATCAAAGTCATATTTTTTGAAGATAAAGTTTTGTAATACCTATTTTTGGAAAAAATATTTTAGTAATCATAAAAAGTGATGGAATAATAGGTTCATTTAGATAAATATTAGAACTCTTAATTTCAAATATAAAGTTATTAAGAAGGGGCTTTATATTGATAGCTCTTTTATAACAAAATAGGTTAGAGGTAAGTTTCTCTAATTTCCAAATAAGTTTTGTTTTGTACATTGAGTATTTTTTTTGAGCCTTTAGAAGTTGTCTTGTAATCAACTTAATAAGTATATGAGCCTCTTGTTGGAAGGTATGAACATAGTTCACTTGAATGTTTCCAACTTTACTTTTCCTCTCAAATAAAGTGATATTGTATTTTAATATATTTTATTTTGGTATGTAATATCAAATTATATATTAACTTTATACAACTCTAATTGGAGCTTAATATTTTTGATGGTTTATTTTCGATGATTTGTAACTCTCAAAGCAAGCATTGAAGATAAATTACATTACAAGAAACTTCACATGATACTTTGTATTTAAATTTTATTATATTAAGAGCTATTCTTGATTATTGTTATTAAGAAGTTTTTTATTGGTCCAAAAAAATATAAAGCTTATTTTTGTAGAGATCTTTCTTACTTATGTATGTCTTAGTTTATATCCTTGTCTTTGTATTAGTTTGTACTAAGTTATCAATTAAATCCAACTTATACCTAATCTAATATATATCTTTCTTTTTGACCTCTTATAATTTAATGTAAAATTAATGGAATGATTTGAAATCTTTTGCAATAGATTATATATCTCATCTCTTCTTTATAATTCAACTTTTGAAGTGATCTATGACTTAAATAATTTATAGCAAACAAATCCTCTAAGCTAATTTTTTGGTTACTGCTTTTTTTTTACAATCCTATATCTGATTACTCTTTTGTGCATATCTCTTAAATCAAAAGTTACAATACCTTAAAAATTAGTGAATGAGTTTTTAATTTCACAGAATAACTATATTTTAAGTTTCATAACTATATTTTTTATAAACATTAAGATAAGACTCTTGAAAGTTGCTGCCTTTGATTTATAAATTTGCTAGACTCTCTTTGTTTTAGCACTTTGTTTTTCCTTGACCTATTTAGTTTTTGCCTTCAAACTTTGCATACAAGTTGCTAAGCTTGTTTTAAATATTTTTTTAAAATATTTTTTATATCAAAAATTCCAATCAATTACAATAGATTCTAATTCAAGATACAAAATCTGTCATCTTTATTAACCAAAGCATAAGTTACAAGAAGCATATTAATTATATCTTTGTGCTTCTCCTTTTTTTCTTAAATCACTTTGACACCTCAAAAATATCATTAAGATATTTCTTCAATGAAAGTTCACCACATGTAGTTTATCCTAACTTTATTCTTATCTTCTAATCTTCTTGATTATCAATCTTATGGCTATTTTTTTACTAATAAATAAATGAGTATATAAATTATAAAAATTAAGTTAATTAAAAAAAATATGTGAATTAAAAAAATAATCACTAATATCAATCTAATTATATACTTAAATTAAGCATAATATATGTAAATGCCTATTTTTTAACAATTAAATGATTTTTTATTACAATACCGCTTTGAGCTCTAGTTGATTACAACATCTTTAAGTTTGTACACCAATTCAAAAATAGATCTTTTGATGTCCAAACACCTTCTATAGTTGATATCAATAAATGTTGTGAGTTTTATTTCTTTGTACCTAAAAAAGAACAAATTGTAGTCTAAAGTTCCTTTTAGATATCACAAAATTCTTATAGCTGTAATGAGATGAGATTCTTGCAAAGTAGTAATGAATCTATTAATAAATCTTATAATATAGGCAACATCAATTCTTATGATTGTAGTATAGATCAAACATCCATCTAGGACTTCATATAATTATTTGTCTATCAATTTTTTTCCTGTATCTATATTGAGATTATTCTTTGCATACATTGGAATAGATGCAAGTTTATAGTTTTCTATTCTAAATCTTTAAAAGGGTAGAATAATGTATATTTTTTTAATAAATCCATAGTTTGTGACTTATTTATTCTACTATACTTCTAAGATAGAATTTTGCATTGCTTAAATTTGTCATATCAAAGGTATTCAATAAGTGTTGAGGAATTAATTGATTTCTTTTAAATTATCTTTGATTATAAGAAATTTATCTACATATAAGAATATAGTGGTATATTTCTTATTGAATATTAAATAATATAGATTGGAATCAGCTGAGCTTTTTATGAATCCTCACAAGAAAAAAAAAGAGCTGATTTGTGAGTATCAAAACTAAGGAGCTTGCTTTAGTTCTTAAAAAGCTAAAATAAATTTAACTATTATCTTTATATTGTCTTTTTCATCAAATCCAAGTAGAATGTATATATAGATATTTTCAATTAATAAAAGTATTGTTATTACATCAAATCAACAAAGACTCCATCTTTTATAAATTATTAATTCAAGAATGACATTGATTGTGTTCTAACATACCACAAGTATAAATGTGTCAAAAAAGACTTTTTATTCTTTTCTTTTGATAACTTAATACAACTAATCTTATTTTTTTCCTTAATAAATTATCTATTTATGTTTCTTTTTATTTTAAACATCCATCTACCTTAAATAACTTTTTTGCATGGAAGAAGATTGTATTCTATCTAAGTTCTATTTTTTTAAGTAATTAATTTTTATTTTATTTTATTTTATTTTTTAATTATATTTTTGCACTCCATTTATAATCCAATTTTTTTTTTTTTTTTATAGTTAATAGATTCTTCATCTCTTTTGGTGATCAATGCATAGTAGTCTTTGAATTTGCTTGAAGAACTTTGATTTTGAATTATTCATGGATTTAATATCCAATATTTGATATTCAAGCCTTTCTTCTTTAATTTCTTTTGTACAACTTGACTATTGTTTTTAACTTTGATGAGTTCATGATAGGAGTTTTTGACAAGTTATTCTATTTAAAATTGAGAAGTTATACTTGTAGGCTTATATTTATGAATTTCAATATTGATTCTTTTATATGTAAGGAAATTTAGAAACTTCATCTTGCAAATGGATTAGATCATTTTTAATAGAAATATTCAACTTTTTAGTCAACATAAGAAAAAGTGCTAGATTTTTTAGTATCTTAATGAGAGATAAGTGAATCAATCTCAATTTTCTTTCATTTTAAATCATATCTTTATTTATTATAAATTTTCTTTTGTTTAGTTTAAATAATTTATAAGTTTTACTATTAAAATAATAACTCATAAAAAGATATTTAAAATTATTTTTTAAATTAATTTATTTTATCTTTTTTTTAATATATATAAGAATAATACAACAAAAGATTTTTAAAAATTAATATTAATATTTTATTTTTTGATTTTAATTGATAAAAAATGGCTATATTCATGGCTTCACTATTAAAGATAAAAATTATAAAAAATAAAAATTTAATATACTTTTGTGTTATTCAAAAAAATAGACATTTTTTCGAAAGTAGTATAGTATTAAAACTTGAATGACAATTGCTTAAGATAAAAAGATTAGAGATTCTTAAAACAAGACTAAAGACAAAAAAAAAAAATTAATAAGAATGAAGAAGGCTTTACTTTTGCCTTCATATATATTATCTAAGTAATAGCTATGTGGCAACATTCTATAGGATCTTTGACATGTGTCCAATTTATAAAACATGTATCTAATTTATAAGACAAGTTTTCTACATATGTGCTACATGGTCAACTTGTATCACAAGTTTTCAATACATGCAATATGTGGCCAATTTATTAGCCAAGTTTCTAATCTACTAATTAATTACAAATACATATAAAAATAAATTTGTATTTATGGAGCTTTTATAAAGTTTTTTATAAGATATTATTAAGTTTATTTACATTTATTTTCTATTTAATACTTCTAATCTACATAATAAAGTATGCTTGTGACACTCACTCCACAAGTATCTAGGTAGCTTACATTTCAATATCATACTTCATGCTTGTACAACTATGTTGCAATTTCTTCTTTCAACCATTCTATTTTGTTTTAGAATAAGAATATGAGGTGATTGTCTTTGAATTCTGTGTATGTTTTAATAATTCTTAAATTCAATAGATATGAATTCTTTGTCTTGTTTTGATTTCATTTGGCACATTTTCCTTTGTGTTTCATATTCAATAAGTTCTTTGAGTAGTATAAATTTTTTAATTAATTTTGACTTTGCTTGTAGAAAAAATATCCAAAATTTTCTAAAAAATTTATTTATAAATGCTATAAAGTATTGTAAAACTTATTAAGCTGTAAAAAGTTGACCAATGTGGTCAAAATCTATCATTTTTAAGATTTTGGTAGCTTGATGAAGTTTTTATGACAAATCTTTCTCTATATATTTTTTTGGCTGAAAAATCTTTACAAATGTCTTTTGGTGGTTCTAATCTTGATAATCTTTGTGCTCTATTTTTTTTGATAGGTGGCTTAGATTCATATTATTTAAATACCCAAAATATTGATGTAATAATTTTATTGATTCTTTAATTTTTTGCACACTTTATAAGAAGATTTATAGTATAAATCTTGTAAAGTCTATTATAGGGATTTTAATTTTGAGTAGCTAGAACTTTTTTTTCTATATAATTTTTTAATATCCAATATTTATTATGGATATACATAATTACTTAGATTTAAAGGAGTTAAATAGAAGTAAGTAGAAGTAAGTAACTTTAATAATATCTTATAGAAAAGCTTCTTAGAAGCTTCATAGATATAGATTTAAGTCTATATATATCTATAGGTAATTGATAGGTTGAAAATTTGGCCAACAAGTTGACCACTTATGGTAGAAATTTTCCACATGGTGCATATATGAAACTTATTTTACAAATTAGACATATGTTTTGTAAGTTGGAAACATATTGGATGTCTTATAGAATATTTCCATGTTATTATATTATAAAATAATTAATGTATAGAAAAAAATTATATTATAGAAAATCTTAGTTTAAAATATAATAATAAATTATTTAAAAAATAAAAATATCAATTAAAGAATTATTAAAAAAAATAAATGCTATAACAACCTTTTGAAAAAATAAGCTATTATTTATTTTATAAGGCTATATACAAGACAAAAATAGATTAAAAAAATTATTGTCACAAGAATCTTAAGATAGAAGTAAATAGTAGCTTTTAAAAAATATTACCAAGAAAAATTAAATGTTAATATCCGGAGAAGATCAATTATGAATGTGACTCAAAATCAAACTTTAAGAGACAAAACTACACCTTTATGGCAAATTCATTCTTTTGTTGATTAAAGAGCAAGATAAAAGAAAAAACTTTCTAATATTTGGTTGTACATTTATTTTGAGAGATTTGGCTTAATATTAAAATATTAATATTTTTAAAATAAAAGATATTTTAGATGATATGGATTTAAAAAAAATAAAAGAGACTTTAAATTTTTGAAAATTTTATAAGCATTTTGAGCATATTGACAAGTAAAAATTTGTAAGAAAATGCATCTACTTGTCTTAATTTATTTTTTTATGAATTTAAATTCAATTAAAATACTAATCCAAAGATTATTGAAATCCAACTATGTCAAGATTGTGGAATTTGGATTTCAAAGATCAATAAAGATTTCTTTGATCTTGAATAATCGTTGAAGATATGAATCAAAAATAATAAAATCCTCAATATATTGTTTTCTTAATAAAAAAAAAATATAGTATTAATATTAAAATTGCTATTGCCAAAAGAAAGAAGATAAAAAATTCTTAAAATAAGACTCAAGAAAGACATTGAGAAGATCAAAGAAAGCTTCACTCTTGCCTCTATATATACTAACTAGCTAAAAGCTAGGTGACAATATTCTTTAGAATTTCCAACACGTGTCTAATCTACAAGATACATATCTAACTTGTAAGATAAGTTTCCTACATGTGTGCTATATGGCCAACTTGTACTACAAGCCACCAATATATGTAACATGTAGCCAATTTTTTAACCTACCAATGAATTATAAATATTTTTAAAGTCAAATCTGCATCAATGAAGATTTTAAGAAGCTTCACCAGAAGATATTATTAAATCTATCTTTATTTACTTTCTACCTAATATTCCTTATTTAGATAAATATATATATCTATGATATTAATTTACTAATTGGATTAAAATAAGTCTTTGTAAGCAAATTTCAAGCTTATTTTTTAATATATTTTTTTAAATTTTGATTGGTAATGAATGATTCAATGAAAAGTTAATATTGGTTGAAGATCAACATCAAGATTGGAAGAAGATAAAAACTACCACCTGAGTATATAAAGAGCATTTTCTCTCAATTGAAAAATTAAATTTTTATTTAAATTATTGTAATTATTGTTAATTATAAGATTGTAATATTTGTAAAATTTTAAGTAAGATCAATAGTTTAATCAATATTTATTGATATTTAAGATAACTTTAGAATTGATCAAGATTGATTAAATTTTAATAAAGATTTCATTAGGATTTATAAGAAATCTTTAAAGTTTTATTGAAATTTGGTTAAGATTCACTTAAAATTTATTAGAATTTTTATGGTCTTTATTAGGATTATTAAGATTTATTTTTAATTTGATTAAAAAATAATTAGGATTTCATTAGGATATTTTTAGGATTCATTTAAAAATCATTTAGGATTTATTTATAATTCTTTTAGAATTTTCTTTAAGAATTTTTAAAGGATTTTTTACAACTCTCTAAGAGGTTTTTAGATGATTTTTAAATTTTTTTTTAATAGTTTCTTTAAAATTAATTTTTAAATTTTTTTATAGTTAATTTATGAATTATTTAATATTTTTTTAGAATTTCTTTTAAATTTTTTTTATAATTTTTTTGATGTTATTTATAAATCATTTATTTTTTATAGAATTTTTTAAAGATTCTATAAGACTTAATTGAGATTTAATTCTAAATTTTAAGGTTTAATTAAGATTTACATAAAATTTTATTAAAATTATTAGATTCTTTGTTGTGAATATAATTTACCTTCTATGATCAGATGTCTAGTGGATTCTTAGGTAATTTTTTTATAGCAAAATAATATAACTTCTTATTAAGTAATATATATAGAAGCAAAGATGAAGCCTTTTTTACTCTTGTTAATGCCTTTTTCGTTCTTAGTCTTATTTCAAGAATTTTTAATCTTGTTATCTTTAATAAAAGTCATTCAAGTTTTAATATTATACTATTTTTGAATAAATATATATTCTCTTTTAGCTATTTGTATATCAGAATACAAAGACTTTTTGTTTCTTTGTGATTTATATAATAGACAATGGTTTTTATTCGAAAACTTGACTACATGTCTTGAATCCATAACACAACCAACTTAGATCAAATTTTATTTTAAACTTCGCATGAACAAGACTTTAGTAAGATTTATATTACTACTTTGACCTATGATTATTACAATTTTACCAATATGAAAAATTTAATGAATATTTCAACATGTAATTTGTATATTTTTTTATAATTAATTTTAGATATTTTAATTTATTCCAATATTCAATTATATGACATATTAATAGTAAATCAAAATACTAAGGTTTTTTTTATTTTCATGTTTGAACTTTCAATGTTTTTGTAATCCTTGGCATATATTGCGTTCACTATAAGGGTTGAGATTTAAGTAGAAATCATGGCTACTTGAGCTTTTATTGTTAGGATATCTACTAATTTGTAGACCAACATGTCATATAGAAATAAGTTTAATTTTGTGATTTGTCTTGTTTTTACTTAAAAATTATAATGCAAATTCTTAAACTTGATGTTATTATGGATATATATATATATATATATATATATATATATATATATATATATATATATATATATATATATATATATATATATATTATATATATATATATATTTATGTAAATAAGAAGTACTAAATATAATTAGATTTGATATTATCTTATATCAAAGCTTCTTAGAAGCTTTATAGATGTATATTTGACTTTATACATGTTTATAATTCATTGATAGGTTAGAAATTTTGCCAACAAGTTGATTATATGTCGTATGTATGGATAGTTTGTAGTACAAGCTAATAAAGTGGCTTATATTTAAGAAACTTGCTTTGCAAGTTAAAATACATGTCTTGCAAATTAAACATGTATTGGAGGTCCTATAAAACATTACCATGAACTCTTAGTTAGATAATACATATGAAGGCAAGAATAAAGCCTTCTTCATTCTTATCAACACTTTTTTAATCTTTAGTTTTATTTTAAGTCTTTTTAGTCATTTTTTCTTTAATAATAGCTATTTAAATTTAATATTATATCATCTTTGAATGATTCTTTAATCTTTTTGAGTTATACAAGAGCATATTGATTTTTTAGTTTTCTGAAATTCATGTTCTTTATACTTTGATAAGAGTGCTAACTCATTGTTCTTGTTTTATTTTTAAAAGTCAATAAATTTTTCCACTATTATTATTATATTATAGATTTTCTACCTTTAAATTAATACTTAGTTTTTTAATCCTAATTTTTTTTATTAAAAAAATAAGATTATCTTTTTTTATAGAAATTTCTATTTTAAATCTTAAATCCAAAATCCTAAACTTTCTTTGTAGAAATTTGATATTAGAGGTTGCAAATTATTTTGTTTTAATTTGAATTATGTATTTGTTTGAGTTCTCTATAGAAAAAAAAAAATTATAGATATTACTCTTGATAGAAGTGGGAATATATTTGCAACTATTGCAGATTTGCATGAGCTTGTCAATACTCTTAGGATAGAAATTTCATGTACTTCCAACATGAATCATAAAAGTATTATTTCTACACCTATGGAATCATTCAAAAATAAAGTTTAATGACTATGTCAAGAAATTGTGCAATGAAGAGAAGTACGTAAATCAAATTCACATTC
Source organism: Physcomitrium patens (assembly GCF_059467195.1). Classification (NCBI taxonomy): domain Eukaryota; kingdom Viridiplantae; phylum Streptophyta; class Bryopsida; order Funariales; family Funariaceae; genus Physcomitrium; species Physcomitrium patens. The sequence goes on along the minus strand of NC_143417.1, from coordinate 1,566,641 downwards.
AAATCCGAGAAGCCTTGCTACTACAAATATGATAGAAGTAAAAATAAGTAAGTCAGAGAAGTTTGATAGAACAAGATCAAAATTTTGAGGGTTTCTACAACAAAATTCTATCTAAAGTTGCATCCTCAAAACTAAAGCTTTAATTTGATAGAATAAGATCAAAGGTTGCATTTTTTAAAATATCCTAATAGATTTACTCAAGTTAGATTTATAAATGTACTTCTATTTGAAGTGTTTTTTTCTTAATTTTTACCTTTGATAGAAAAGAATTTATAATTACTCTATGATTTGAATTCATTTTTGGAAGTGGTTGAAAAAGAATAGTAGAAACAAAACTTGTAACTTTATAACAAAGATCATGTTTAGCCACCATATATGCTATTGAAATCCAAAACCTTACTTGTAATATAAATTGAAATGATAAAATCTTTATTAATAAGTTTTTATATGAATTAAAATATAATTTTAAGAATTTATTATTGATGATGTTGAGCATAGACTCATTGAAGCAATTTATTGCTTAAGCCATTACATGCAACAATTAATTCATTAAAAGATGTCAAAAATAAAGATTTGGTTGAAGAGATTTAAATCAAGTCATAGAAACACCTTCTAATTTTTAAAAAGCTTATTCATTCAAGCCATAGGTATACAAATTGACATGGTATGTTTTAAACTTTTTATTAATTAAAAAAAGATTCAAAGTTGTCAAGAAGGTTTGTACTTATATTATAGAGAATATAAGCATACTATTCAATATTATCTAAAGAAGCAATGTAATTACAAAATGAGGAGTATGGTTGTCAAAAAAAATGATGTATTAAAAAAATGAGTTTCTCTAGCTACAATAGAGATTGTGCAATTGAAATCTTATGCAACACCTAATAAAGATCTTATTTTATTTTTAAAATTCCTCACTTTATTTTATAATAGAAGTTTTTTTAGAATCAAAAAATCACAAAATCTTTATCTTATTAGATTCAAGAGCTTCAACCTATTTTATAGAAAAGGATTTTGTCAAAAAATAAGAAATATCTTTAGCTAAGAAAATCAAACTTGTGTATGTTAGAGTCATAGATAGTTATTTGTTGTCTTTTGGAGACATTACCTATTGAAATAATTTCTTTAGATGTAACAATTAAAGATCATAATAGCTTAAAAATATTAAATATCAATACATTTCTCTCCAATGCAATTATTCTAGGATTATTGTATTTAGAGAAGTATAACCTTCAAATATACTAAATTTCTTATAACCTTAATTTTTTCCATAATTTCATTCAAGATTCTATTAGTCAAATAGAAACTTAAAAGTTCAGTATAACCAAAATCTTATTAATAAGTACAAGAACTTTCATACATAGTACAAAAAAAGAATCAAATTTTTTTATGTATGCAATATCTATTTTTATAGAAAAAAGACTTTAAATGGCATTCCAAGCCAATATTAAAATCATCAAGATGTTTTTAAAGAAAAGGATGTTGATATTCTTTGATAGTATTATCTTTATAAGTGTTCTATCAATCTTCAAGAATGAGTTCAATTACAAATTTGGACCAATTTATAGCTTATTACAAAAAAAAATTTATTTCATGCAAAGAATATATTAACAAGAACTTGGTTAAAAACTACATACACCATTCTAAATCTCCAGTAGGAACTTCTATCTTATTTGTGAAGAAAAAAGATGGATTTCTGCAAATGTGTATTGATTGTTGAAGACTCAATAAGATCACTATAAAAAATAAGTATTCTTTATCTTTGATTTCATGAATTTTTAATCAATTCAATCAAGCAAGATCTATATAAAAATATATCTATAAGAACCATACAACTTGATATGCATCAAAGAAGGAAATAAATAAAAAATTATATTTTCAACAAGATATGGGTATTTCAAATATAATGTCATGCCTTTTGGACTTATAAATTTATTAATTACTTTTCAAAATCTAATGAATAATTGTTTTATCAAAGTTTCTTAATGAATTTATTATTTATTATTTAGACAATCTTTTCATCTATTCTAATAATAAAAAAGAACATAAACTTCATATTCATTATATACTAAAAAACTAAGAAATACAAGATTATATGCGAAGATGAAAAATTTTGTATTTTATACTCTTCAAGTTGACTTCTTAAGATATATCATTTCAAACAATGGCCTAATAATGGATCCTAACAAAGTTTAGACTATTTTAGATTAGAAGATCTCAAAAATAATCAAAGATGTGTAATATTTTTTAAAATTTGTAAATTATTATTAGATCTTTAGCAAAAAAAATAAAATTTTGGCTCTTCTTACAAATTTGACATATAAAGATAAATTTGAGTAGAACAAAGAGACAAGAGGATCTTTTTAAATCTTAAAAATAGTATTTATTTTTATATCAATCTTATATTACATTGAATTTTTGAAGGATTTTTTTTTAAAACAGATCTATCATATTTTATTATGGATGTAATATTATTATAAATAAAAATAAATAGAAAGTTCTATCTAATAGCTTTTCATTCTAAGAAATTTTCAATAACAAAGATCAATTATAAGATCCATAACAAAGAACTTCTTGTAATCATGGTTTCAATTTAAGAATGATTTTAATTATCTAGAAGGTAATTCTTATCTAGTTACCGCATATATTAATCACAAGAACCTTAAATATTTTATAGCAGTACATATTTTTAATCATTGCCAAGCACATTGGAGCATGTTTTTATTAAGATTTGATTTCAAGATTATATATCAATCCAAAAAATAATAATTTTTATCAAATATCTTTTTTAGACATTTATATCTTACATTTAAAGAAAGAAATATTATTTTTATTTAATAAAGAATGATTTGCTTGAAGCTGAAGAATTTTCATCTTTGACTAATGAAATCAACATTGACTATTGATTCAACTTTTTTCAAGTAAGTTCAATTGAATATATCATCTAATTTTTTTTATTTATGATATTAAAAACAATATTTTAAAGTTTGAATTAAAAAATAATCTACTCTATTTCAAATGATAATTATATATTCCAAAAGGTGAAATACAATTACGTGTTCTTTAAGCTTGTCATAATTTTCTTATAGCTAGATATTTTGGATATAATAAGACTTTGAGCTAATGTCTAGAGATTTTTGGTGGCTTCAAATGTGGAGGCAGTTAAAGACAGTGTACAATTATGTGATTTTTTTTTTAAGATCAAAAATTCTTCATCATCAATTTTATGGACTTCTTCAACCATTATTTATTTTAAAACAATCATGATCTTTTGTTTCTTAAGATTTTATGACAAATCTTTCAGTCTCAAATTCTCATAATTCTATATTTGTGATAGTAGATCATTTTATTAAGATATTATATTTTATATCATATATAAAATCTATCACAAGTAAAAAAATAGCTAAAATTTTAATTGATAACATCTATTGCTATCATGGTTTTTTCAGAGATATCATATTAGATAGGAAGGACTCAATTTGTATTAAGTTTTTAGAGAATTCTTTTCAAGATTCTAAAAGTGAATATAAAGCTATCTTTGAATTTTTATCCTTAAATTGATGAACAAAAAAAATACATAAATCAAATTTTGGAACAGTATTTAAGATATACCATCAACTACTAACAAAATAATTAAACCACTTTTTTATCATTGGCAGACTTTGCTTATAATAATATAATATATTTTTCTATACAATAAATATCTTTTTTTATTAATTATGGTTATCATCTATAATTGAATGCTTTTAACTTTTTAAAAGTTGATAATCATATAATAGAAGATTTAGCAAATATTTATCTCAACTACATACAACAATGAAGGTATAATTAAAAGAAGCTCAAGAACAAGAAATGACCAATATGGATGCCTATTGTAAAGAACGACCTTAATTTTATATTGGAAATAAGGTATGGTTACTTTGTCATAATATCAAGACTAACCATCCTAGTGACAATTTGAATTATCATAGGTTTGGACCATTTCCTATAAGAAAAGAAATAAATCTTGTTGCTTATCAATTACATCTACAAGAGTTTATGAAGATCCATCTTATATTCCATGTGTCTATCACAATATTATAATATACTTAATTTATGTATATCAAATATATTTAGAAGGTAACTAATTTTACTTCTAGAGGAAGAAAAACATAATGGTAATATATTTATAAATTTAAATGAGATTTAGAATATAAAATTTTTATTTCAAAGCTTTGAAGGTATTGTCTTTTAAGATAGATACCTAATTCTATAGTGGTTCAAGATGGATATTGAAAAAAGATTAGGATAGGAATTTTTGACATCAAAGGGTTTTTTTTTTTTTTTTTGGATTGGAATTTGAAGGTAGAAGGTTGCTGAAATTTTTGGGTGGCAAGTTTCAAGATTGGTTTGAGATTTTTGATGCTTTTTATTTATTTATCTATTTATCTATTTTTAACTTAAGATTTAAAAAGAAATTAGATCTTATATTAGATTTTTAACAAGCCTTAGCATGCAAAAAAAATAGTTGTGATGAAAGAAATCTAAGCTAATTTGTAGACAAGGAGTTTAAAGGCTGCAACTACAATAAGTGGCTAATTTTTTTTCTTTGCTTTGGCTCTTATTTCTTAAAATTTTATTTATTGACTTTAAAAATTTGAAGTTTATAACTTAAATTAAGCTCAATGAGCTAAACATTTTTTTAGATTGAATTAGTAATAAATAAATTATAGATATTTTAGTGAAAAGAGATTTGGATTTGAAATTAGAATCAAAAGTTGGTTACATCTTGGCATAAGAAAGAAATTAATCTAAATTTTGTATTTAATCTTTTGTTATTTTTTTATTTTTGAGTTCACTAAGATAATATTGTGCTTTTTATAATCCACATACAATTGAAGACTTTATATTCTCCTAAAGAGGCTTACCTTTTTGACATAAATTTGATGCTTTCATTGAAAGCATCCTTGGAGAAGTTGAAAGTACAAGTAGAGTAAACTAGAGTTATGGAATTAGGATGTAAGCTTGAAGCATGAGGAAGTGTTAAAGAGTTAAAAGAAGTTAGACATTTTTGACATTTGAAGATGATGGATGATTTTAAAGAAGCTAGTACAAGTGACATTAGAGGAGCAAATGCCAATGATTTGCTTTTGGCTTTAAATATATTTATAGAGAGACAATAAAAGATACAAGTAAGTGAGAAAGAAGTGATTAAAGAATTGTAAGACATGATCAATAACTATGAAAGATTTGATAGAAGGAACATCATTAAATTTCTCTAAACATATATAAGAAAAATAGAGGTACATCAAATCTTCAAATCTTGATATATTTTTAATTTTGAATTGGCATGCATTCTTAAAATTAACAAGATGGTGAAGAATTTATATAAAGATGATTCAGAAGATGAGAGTGACTTTGAAAGGATATTGAGAGATAAATTTTATGAAAAAGATTTTGATAGAATTATCAAGAGGTCATTTTTGGACTAAATTGAATAGCAATTAGGAAGGTCTATAGTGTCCAATGAATTGCTTAGGAAGTTTGAGAAAAAAGTCTCTCAACTTTCATCCTTAGAGAGACTTTTATTGGATGCAAAGAATAAATGAAGTTCTAGAAAATATGCTCTTTATGCTCTTAGCTGAGAAGTCCATTGTGAAAAATTTAACTAATAATTAAGAGAGAGTGGAGGATACTATATTATTAGTAATCAAGCAATGATAGATGAAGATAAGAAGAAGGACTTTGAGGTATAAAGTTCTACCACCTATGATGCCAATGACTCTATCAAGTATAATTTCATCTATTTCAATCTAAAAGATATGTAAGACTCTCTCCAAAGATACTCTTAAAGAGTTGGTTAAAAGCATGAGAGAATTGAAAGTAGAAATGAATGAGTTGAAGAAGAGCCAAAGAGCTATCTTTTTATGTGCATCCAAGGAATTAAAGATATTTATGAAGAAGTTCATATATTGTGATAGTCTTGAATATGAAAGAAAAGATTGCTTTAATTATAATGAAGACTTAAAAAATAAATTTATCTTCTTTAATAAAAGTAGAGTGAGGCTTACAGCTATGGAACAACCTTTTGAGTTTAATTTTTAAAGAGGAGGCATAAAAAAGTTTATAGAGAACTATGTAGAAATAACAAGTCAATTACATATGAAAGAATTTGAGTCTTATCTCATTGAAATAGGAACTAAGAGCACAATGGCTACTTTTAGGCCATTGAAAGAAGCTATAGTTAAAAAAATAGAAGCCATTACAAAAAAAAATCGGTTAAGATAATCCAATTGATGCTATTAGCATTAAGGTCTTTTTAAACAACAATAAGGATTTGGAGGACCAAGTTGCCATTTTGGAAGAGAAGATAACTAGATATTCTCAAGAAGATGTGATAGAGCTTTTCAAAAAGAAAAAACCACTAAGAATTAAGAAATCTATTCAATGAAGAAATGAGCCTTTCTATCCACAAGCTCAAGTTGTGCCTTCATTTCAATTAAAGAGTGGAATTGGAGCTTAAAAAAATAAAATAAAAGATAATAAATAAATAAATAAATAAATAAATAAAATCTTAAATAAGCCTAAAAATAAGGATCCTTCCTATAAGCTTCAATTAGACATTGAAAGCTCCATGGATATGAAAGAAATTTTGAAAGAGAAGATTTTTGATGCAAAAATTGAATTTATTCTGAGAAAGGTACTTGGTATTGCAAAAAAAGGACTTTTATGAGCTTATTATCAATGATATGAAGAGAAAGAGACAAATAATAGTAGAGGCAGTTATAGTAAAAGCATTAAATTCTTATTTAATAAACCAAGAGATAAGACAAGTTTTCTCCCAATTTTGTACACCTAGGTTTAAAAAGATACCACTAAAAAAAATAAAAAATAAAAAATAAATAACTACTCAAGTCTATGATAGAAGCAATGAAGTAGAGCATGGAATAGATATTAATAAAATAAATATATTTAATTGTACTTTCTATGAGAGATTTGAAGATTAGAGAAAAAGTACTCAATTTGCACAATTTTTTGGACTAGGACTACCACAAAGGCTTAAGTGAAGCTTAGAGATTTTAAGAAACATATCCTGTTACTTATTGATTATAGATCATAGATCAACATCATGTCACATAAGGTTTATGAAATGGGAAAATGATCCATTGATATTAATCATGGATGGGTATTAAAGGTTGCCAATAATGAGCAAGGTCATTTGTATGGAGTGTATTTGGGAGTTAGGATAAAAATTAGAGATGTAGAGGTAGAGTAAAATTTCTTTGTATAAAATTTTGCTAATTATTTAGTGATTTTAGAGCAACCTTATATTATGGCTACAAAGATGGAAACTAAAGTCTTAGATGATGGCTCTCATTATGCAAGCATTAAAGACTATGATGGAAAAAAGATTGATACAATTCTTTATGATTAGATTGAATTATGAACAAAATAGAAACCAATTGAGAGAAGCTCTTTTAAGGACCAATGAGGATTTTTCAGATTTCTAAGGAGCATCAATGTAGCATAGAGGTACAAACATATAAGTAAGTCTTTTATCCATTCACTTCGTAATGTAAATAGTTTTGAGTGTGGATTTTTGGATTTGATAACTTTGAAAGTTTTGAGATTTCAAAGGATTAAAAACTTAAGTCATGTGTATAAAAATTAGATAAAAAAATATTAAAAAAAAAAATTAAAAAGTTGGATGTGATTTTTAGTGAATGAATTTTGAATATTATTGAAGAAGAAAGATTTGAAGATGATTATGTAAAGGTTTTAGAAGATTGGCTTTGCATATAGGTAGAAGTAAAGCTAATTTTATTATAGAGCTCCATTTAAGGTAAATATATGAAGAGATTTTGAAGATTTTAAAGAAGCTTGGAATAATTAATAGTCATGTAGTATTGCAAGAGGCTATGGTGCACTCTTAATATAATATTGTTGCCAAAAAGATAAAGCCCATGGCAACCTAATTGCCTCAAGTTACTAAAAAATACATAATAAAATAACTATCAAGAATATGGCATTTGGATTAAAAGAAGGTGCAATAGAAGACCATATCTTTTTTAGATAATTTTTCAATCAAGGATTACAAGGAAGAGGCTAAAGATTTGACTTCAAGAAAAGATGGATGCTATATATTTATAAAAAAATATATTGAAAATATGGATAGTATTTTAAAAAGACTTATGGAGGTAAATTTTACTTTATTCCTTAAAAATTCTATATTTGAATTTAAAGAAATTATGATTGTTGGATATTTATGCAAAAGCTATAGAAGATTATCAAATCTGAATAAGATAGATCTTATAGCAAGGATGAAGTCATATAAGAGCACCACTAAGGTAAGAAGATTTTTACATACTTATATATTTTATTATATATAGATTTTCTATTATGTTCATATTGCAAAGCCTTTATATTAGTTATTGAAAAAAAAATACATGGAATAAGAAGCAAGAATTAGCAATATATGAATTAAAGGTGGTTTTAAAATCATTACTAGTATTAAAGCAAGTAGATTAGAATTACAAAAGATTAGTAATAGTGATAGTTGATACAAATTCTATAGCTAGTAGGTGGACTATTGGAGAAGATGATAAGAAAGATAATTGATTTACAATTAGGTTTGAGCTTTTTCATAAGTAAAAAGAGAGCTTTGGAGTGAACTTATCATATTGAAAGCTAAAAAGAATTATTTAATAGGTACTCATGTAGTATTAGAGATCTATTTCTTGCTTTTTCTTAGAATATTTTATAATTGTACTATACCAAATATTGCTATGCTTAGATAGATTTCTTTTATTAAGACTTTAAATTTTATTTTAATATACATCATGGAAAAAAAAACTTGGTGGTGGATATGTTGTCTAGGCCTAGATATTCAAAGAAAAAAAAATGATTGCATAAAAAGAAGATGGAGACTTAATCTAAGATTTTACATTTACTACAAATAGAAGACACTAAGGTGATGAGGTTCTATCCTTCAAAATTGATGTGTATGAAGGGAGGTTGAAATACATTGGCTTGTATTTGAGCACAATGAAGAGATAAGATGATTGGTTATATAAGACCTTTAAAGATATTAGGTACAAATCCTATAACTATCTTTTACTTGATAAATTCTTTTAGAAGAAGCCAAAGAGGAGAGATGGTGTATCATTGAAAGTAGTAGATGATTTCAAGACCAAATACAAGATATTAGGTGAGTTTCATGATACATTATGGAGTGAGCATAGAAGAATTTGGGCTACCTATATCAAAATTAAAGAGCACTATTGATAGGACTTATATAAGAATGTAAAAGAGTTTGTAAGTTCTTGCAAAGAGTGCCAATTATAATCCAAAATGAGGTACAGAGATGATTTATGCCTTATATATCTACTTACCATTCATTTTCAATGGATGATTGATTTGGTTGCTATGCCAATGGAGCTTTGAGATATAAAATATTTAATTTTGATAAGAGATCAATTTTCCAATTATGTATAAGGAAAGGCATTGAGGTCAAAGGCTTTAGAAGTGGTATGTTGGTTTATTTTAAAAGTTATTATATGTTTCTATGGGAGCATTGAGTGGATGAGAGTAGACCAAAATGAGCTTGATGCAATAGAAGCACATGACTTCTTTATAAGATATAGAGTGCAATTGAAATTAATCACATCTTGTAATTCCAATGTCAATGATAAGAATATAAGGAGATGCCTTCCAATCATTTAAGCTTTCATTAAGGCATATAGGATTCAATCAAGGTTGTGGCCTAGGCTTTTGTCATTTATTTTATAGATAAATAGAATTAATTATAACATAATTACTATCTATATGCCAATAGAATTGATGTTGGGACAAAAGCCTTTAATACCTATAAAAAAGTCTATTTCTTCTTGGTTGTTTTTGTCTTAAAAAGATAGCATTACTAAAGAGAGATTATTAGAGCTTTGAATTCACTAATCAAAATAATTGTTTAAGGATCATCAAGCTGCTATAAAAAGCTTTAAAGTAGCAAGGTTGAATAACAAAAAGAAGTTTAATAAAACTTGTTGATTAATGCCTAAGCCAATTTAAGAAGGTGATTGGATTTTGATTTATGATAGTAGTTTGATGTACCAATATTCTATTCTTTATAAGTTGTCAAGACATTGGTTTGGATCCTATGTATGGTTAAAGTGCATGATAGTTTAACTTATTCTCTTTGAAAATTAGATAGGACACTATTGAAGATTAGGATTGTAAAAAAGCAAATTAAAGTCTTCAAGCAACAAGATGGAATAAATTATATGAAAGATTTTGAGGCTTTTGAGTCTCAATATTTTAATGAATAATTCAAAAGTGATATGGCTCACAATGACTTTGATTTTGATTACAAAGGTATTGTGGTCTAATTCTTTGGCACATACTACAAAATGTACACATTTGAAAGAGATGAGTGTTGTAATGCATTTAATTTAAGTGCATCAAAGATATTTAGAAGGTAATTAGTTTTACTTGTAGAAAGGGAGGAATATAATGCTAATTGTGAATTCCACCAATGCATCTTAATTGGTGGATTGATTAAAAATATAGTTTTAAATTATTTTATTATATAAATATTAAGGTTAGAGAGTCTTTTTTACTATTTAATTATTTATTATAATTTAGAAGTATTTATAAGTTACAAAATATTTATTAAAAGAAAAGCCATAAAATAGAATCTTTGTAAATCTTGGAGTCAATTATCTTAGTTAGTTTAGTATTTTTTTATTGTTAAATATTAAGGATAATTTATTGACACTAATATCTTCATTGGACTCCTATCTATATTTATTACTTATAAAAATTCTATCAATATTTACCTAGTAGTTAAAAAAAGTATGAAGAGAACTTCATATCTTTTTAGTTAATTATATAGAAAATAGGATTTTTAGTAGATATGAATTGATTTTATTACTATAAAATATCGTCAAGATAGGAAAATATATATTTAAATAGAAATTATTATTATAAAAATATTATATGATTTTTAAAATTTTAATTAGAATTCTTTAAGAATTTTTATAGTAGATTTTAAGACCTTGGTAAAATAGAGTTTTACGACCTTGGGGGCAATTATGAAGAAATGAAACAAGTTCTGAAGGCCATACAAGGTTTTCAGACTAATTTGATATTTTTAAATACTATGCTATAGTCAAAAATGTAAAAAAAGAGTTTTATTATTAAAAAATAGGACGTCCAGAAGCTAGTCTAATCTTTGTAGGAAAGGAGGTGTACAAGTCCTATATGGATTGTAGTACCTTGGATATAAGTAGGAAGATAAGACTAAGGCCTTGTGGCCTCTCTTCACAACTGATACATACTAGTTCTGAGCCTTGGTGACGCTTGAAATCTTGATCTCTTAAAATAAGTTATCTTTGAGGTAAAAACTATTCACTTAATTTTTTTATTATTTACCTTCTATTTTTAATCTATCATAACTTATTCATAGTAACTTTGATTTACATATTTCTTATATCATTGAAAAGATAAAAGAATTATTCATCTTTATATATATTTTTATTTTTATTTTTATTTTTTATTGGATAAAAATCTAATAAATAATTTTTCAGTAGTTTTGTAGTATATAATTGCTTGATTACATTTGTTTCACTTGTTTTGTATGATTCTTCTTTTTTTCTTATTCTTGCTACTCTCACTTCATACTATCAATTATAATTTTTTTTTAATTGAAGCCATCTTGTAATTTGAAAAGAGAGAAATTTATCCTCATACTAATATAATTATAAATTTGAATGGATTTTAGAATATAAAATTATTACTTTAAATAGATTATTTAAATTTTGAAGATATTATCTTTTAGGATAGATATCTAACTCTATAATGAACCTTAGCATACAAAAAGAAGAGTTGTGATAAGAGAAATACATGTAAATTTGAAGATAGAAGGTGACTAGAATTTTTAAAGAATAAGATTAAAAACCAATTTGAGGTTTTTATGCCATTTTTTAGATTTTTATCTTTTTGTATTAAGATTTTGAAAAAAAAATAGATCTCATTGTTAGCTTTCTAATAAGTCTTAGCACACAAAAAGAAGAATTTTATTGAATGATATCTAAGCTAATTTTTAGATAAGGATTTTCAAGATTGCAACTACAACAAGCACTCAACTTTCTTTCCTTTCTTTGGCTTTCATTTTTTTTAAAATAATTTATTGAATTTAAAATTTTAAAGTTTGTAACTTGAATTAAATTCAATGAGCTAAATTTTTCTTAAATTAGATTAGTAATAAGTAAATTATAAATATTTTAATAAAAAGAAGTTTGGATTTAAAATTAGAATTAGAAATTAGATGCATCTTGTCATAAAAAACAAATTAATTTAAATTTTGTTTATAGCCTTTGGATATTTTTTTTATATTTGAGTTTAATTAAATAATATTATGCTTTTTAGAATCCACTTGCAATCAAAGATCCTATATTTTCCTAAAGAGGCTTGCTTTCTTGACAACAAACATACATGTTTATTCCAATAACTATCTATATGATTAAGTAGAAGTAGATAAAAGTAGATTAATTTCATAATATCTTTTAGAGTAGTTTTTTAGAAGATTCCTAGATGTTTCTTTGATTTTGTATGTATTTATAGTTAATTGATATGCTAGATCTCTAATCAACAAGTTAGCCACGTGACACACATGTTAGTAGCTTATGGAACAAGTTAACTATGTGGCATATATAAAGATAACTTCTCTTACAAGTTAAGTCATGTGATAAGCAAAGTCAATACGTTATTGTATAATAATATGACTATATGGTAAAAAATAAAAACATGGATGTTGTTATAGAAGAGCCTTATAGAAAGATGTAGTAGAAAAATAAAGATAAATGATAGGAAGGTAATAAAAGGTTTAATATTAATTTTTTTTTTTAGAGAAGAGGATTCTATTTTCTTTTTAAGAGTATAAATGCCTCAAATCAAAATAAATAAAATAAGTAATTAATATAAATATATTTTTTAAAAATTAAAAATAGATTTATGTAAAAATTACTTCAAATTACTAAATAGTGATATCCAAAGAAGATCAGATGTCAATCTCAATTAAAATCAAACTCCAAGGCACAAAATTGTACATCTATGGTGACTCAAAAGTTCTTTGGTAGATTGAAGAATAGGATTTGAGAGTAGACTTGCAAAGAGATTTTAAAGTATTGATTTTATGTCAATCAAATTAATATTTAGTTTTTGGGAGATTTTTAAAACTAGTGATGTTCTTGGTTGGTTTAGAATTTTAAAAAATAAAACTATGTTTATATATTTGAAAGTTTTTTGAGTTCTATGATATATATATATATATATATATATATATGGATAAATTTAGGAAAAAATTTTGGTGTATTAATTATAAATGTGTAAAAACTTTGAATCATTCAAATGCTTAGATTGAAGTGTGTAAAGGTTTTTGTAGGTTGAGATCTCAAATATTGAAGTTTCAGGATTAGTAAGTATTTTTAAGAACTTTAGCAATCTATTAATTAGATTGAAGTGATTTTTTTTTATAAAGATCATACTTGATTTTTAATAATTTAAGTGAATTTTAGAAGTAATTCAATAGTTTAAAAAAGAAATATTGGCTCTAAAATTTTAATATTCAGATTGAAGTAGGAGGCCGACCAACACTCGAGTAGAATTTAGAATTAATCTTCTAATTGGTAAGTTTGATCATTTTAAAATTTTATGTACTTATTGCCAACTTAGTTGTTAAAAGGTATGTAAAATCTTAAATAAGATCAATGCAATAATTAATAGATATTGAGATTCTAAATTATCTTAGGATTAAATTAATTTAACTAAGATTTGGTTAAGATTTAGGATTTGATTAGGATTTAGAATTTATTTAGGATTTATTAAGATTTGACTTAAATTTTAATTAAGAACTATAAGAATTTTAATTAAGATTAAATTAAAATTTAATTGAAATTTATTTAAGATATATTTAAGATTTTATTATAATACTCCCTTTGAATTTCTTTAGGATTTCTTCATGCTTCTTTCATAATTTATTTAAGATTTTTTTGAATTTAATTAAAGCTAATTAATATTATTAAGATTTAATTGGAATTATTTAAGATTTTATTAATATTAAAATCTTATTATTGCAATTTTCCTTCTACTTTCTATAGCCAAGTGCTCAGTGCATTCTCAAGCAAGGCTTTATATAGTACAATAATATATTGAAAGTCTTGTAGAATATTGCCACATAGCTCCTAATTAAAGAGTATATATAGAAGCGAGAGTGAAGTTTTTTTCACTCTTGTCAATGCCTTTTTAGTCTTTAGTTTTATTTCAAGACTTTCTAGTTTTTTTGTCTTTGACAATAGCCATTTTAATTTAATATATTACCATCTTTGAATAATATTCTAGTCTTTTTGAGTGACAAAAGAGTATATTGATTTTTTTTTTTGAGATTCATATCTTTGATAATTTGATAAGAATACTAATTCATTGTTCTTATCTTATTTTAGAAGTAAGTAGACTATTCTACTTCTATTGTTGTATTTTGAAGGTTACAAATTACTTAGCATTGAATAAATTATTTAGTTTTTTAATACTAATTTTTTCTTTAAAGAAAGTAGATAATTTCTTATTATAGAAATTTTTATTTGATATTAGAAGTTATAGATTATTATCTTCTTATTTGGCTTGTAGATTTGTTAAATTATTTGAAATCAAAGAAAAAATCATGGATGCTACACTTGGAAAAAATAAAAATAGATTTATAACTATTAAATTTTTTTATTAATTTATCAATATTTTTAGGATAGAAATTTTATACATCACCACTGCCAATTAAAGAAATACTAATCATATGCCTATAAAAGAAGTTTAAAGTCTGTCAAAAAGTTATGTAATAGAAAGAAATAAGTAAATTGATTTCACAACCAAATTCAAGAATTTCTATTTCTACAAGTATAATAGGAATAAGGATTAGTATACTTAAGAAGTTTGATAGAACAAGATCAAAATTTCAAGGATTTCTACAACTATTCAAGCTCTATCTAAGATTGAATTTCTTCCAATACTTTGATGGATTTACTCAAGTTGGATTCATAGATGTACTTTTATGTGAAAGTACTCTCTCTTGGTTTGTATCTTTAATAGAAAAGGATTTTTAACTTCTTTATAATTTAAATTTATTCTCAAAAGTGTTTACAATTACATTCACAAAAAATAATCAAGAAAAAGTAGCAAAGACCAAGCTCTTATCTTTACAACAAGGATCACACTCAATGACCATATATGCTACTAAATTCCAAAACCTTATTTGTAATATAGATTAAAATGATAAAGTCCTTACGAATCAATTTTTATTTGATTTAAAGGATAATATTAAATATTTTTTATTAACAATATCAAAAGTAAAATCTTTGAAACAATTCATTGCTTAAGCCATTGCATGAGATAATTAATTATTTAAAAGGTATTAAGAATAAAGACTTGACTGAAGAAGAATAAGTAATGATGAAAACTATCAAATTTTCAAAAACTTAGTCATTAATGCCAAAACCAATGCAAATTGATACGATACATTTTAAACTCATCACAAAGAAGAAAAAGAATCAATGTTGTTAAGAAGATTTATGCTTATATTATAGAAAAGATAAGCATAATTTTCAATATTATTTAAAGAAGCAATGCAATCACAAAATAAAGAACATGATTTCTAAAGAAGACAATATTTCAAAAAATGAGTTTCTCCAATTACAATAGGAACTAAGCAACTAGAATCATAAGCAACGTCTAATAAGATTCTATTCTCTTTTCAAATCCTTCACCTTTTTTTATAATAGATGTATATTTAGGATCTAAAAAAACACAAATTTTTTACATTATTAGATTCAAGAGTGTCAATTTGTTTTATAAACAAAGACTTTGTGAAAAAATATAAAATATTTTTAGTCAAGAAAACTAAATCTATACATGTAGAAGTATAGATAGTTATTTATTGTCTTCTAAAGATATTTTCTATAAGACTATTCTTTTAGATATAGTAATTAAAGATCATAATAGTATGATAATATTAAATATAATAAGATCTTTCTTCAACCTAGTTATTTTAAAATTATCATGGTTAAAAAAATATAACCGTCAAATAGATTAGATTTCTTATAATCTTAATTTTTTTCATAGTTTAATTCAAATTTCCATTAGTTAAATAAAAATATATAAGTTTGATACATCCAAATCTTTATAAGTAGGTGCAAGAGCTTTTATATATGCCACAAAAGAAGGATCATCTTTTGTTATATATACAACATCCATTTTTTATAGTAGAAAGATGTCAAGTGGTATTCTTAGCAAATATCAAGATTTCTATGATATTTTTGAAAAACAAATGCTGATATTTTTTTAGAGCATCAAATTTATAATTTTTCAATTGATGTACAAGAAGAAGCTCAACCACCATTCAGATTGATCTACAGCTTATTACAAAATGAGTTGGCAATATTAAAAGAGTAATTGAAGAGAACTTAGGTAAAAACTTCATATGCCATTTAAAATCTCCAATAGAAGCTTCTATCTTATTTATGAAAAAAATTATGGATCTCTATAGATGTGCATAGACTATCGAGGATTTAATAAAATCACCATCAAGAATAGGTATCATCTATGTTTAATTTCATGACTTTTAATTAATTTAATCAAGGAAAGATTTATACAAAAATAGATCTACTAGAAGTATATAATTTGGTATGCATCAAAGAAAGAGATGAATGGAAGATTTCTTTTTAAACTAAGTATAGATATTTTGAATATAATGTCATGCCTTTGGAACTCACAAATATACCAACTGGTTTTCAACATCTTGTAAATGGTATTTTTTGTAAATTTCTTGATGATTTTACTATCTATTATTTAGATGATATTCTTATCTACTCTAAGAATAGAAAAGAACATAAAATTCATGTTTTTCATATATTACAAAAACTTAGAGATGCAAGATTATATGCCAAGATGGAAAAGTATATATTCTACATTACTTGAGTTGACTTCTTAGGATATATCATTTCCAACAAAGATCTAATGATGGATCCAAAGAAGGTTTAGACTATTATAGATTCAAAAAATAATAAGAGATGTGCAATGCTTTTTGAAATTTATTGATTATTATAGAATCTTTATCAAGAACATTTTTTAAGTTGTAGTTTTTCTTACACACCTAACATGTAAAGATAAATTTGAGTGGAAAAAAGAATCTAAAGCATGTTTTGAAGCCTTGAAGACAAAATTTATTTTTACACTAATTTTATATCATGTTGAATTTTTTAAGACATTTTTCATAGAAATAGACGCATCAAGCTTTGTTATGGCTACTCCTTTGTCACAAATTAGATCAAATGACAAGCTTTTCTCAATAGCTTTTCATTCTAAGAAATTTTTAGTAGCCAAGATTAATTATGAAATCCATAACAAAGAACTTTTTATAATTGGAGATTCATTTTAAGAATAGCATTATTATTTAGAAAGGGCCTTGAGTCTAGTCACTCTATATACAAATCAAAAGAACCTCAAGTATTTCATGTTGGCATATATTTTGCTTCATTGCCAAGCCTATTGAAATATGTCTTTATTAAGATTTTATTTTAAGATCACTTATTGATCTAAAAAGTAAAAAGGTTTATTAAACGTCTTTTCTAGATATTTTTATCTTATACCAATAGAAGAAGATGCAACTTTTGATCAACAAAGAATGATTCTCTTGAAGCAAGAGTGTTTTCATCTTCAAGAAAAAAAAATCAATATTGATTATTGATTCAACTTATATCAAGAAAATTCAATCATGTATGTTTTTTAATCCTCTTATTCATGATATCAAGAATAATTCTTCTAAAGCTCATTATACTTCAAAATTTGAATTCAAGAATAATCTATTCCATTTCAAAAGACAATTATATATTCTAGAAGGCAAAGCATAATTACATATTTTTCAAGCTTGTCATAACTTTTCAATAACCAAAGATTTTGGATGCAATAAGACTTTGGAGTTAATATCAAGAGATTTTTGGTGGCTTCAAATGTGAAAGGTAGTTAAAGACATTTTATAATCATGTGATATTTGTTCAACATCAAAAACTCCTTGTCATTAATCTTGTGGACTTCTTCAATTATTACCTATTTTGGAACAACTATAGACTTCTGTTTTTATAGATTTTATTACAAATCTTCTAGTCTCAAGTTTGTATTATTATTAATTATTCAAAGATATTATATAAAATAAGAAAAGTCAATTTGTATCAAGATTTTAGAAAATCCTTTTTAAGATTTATAAAAAATAGATATAAAGCTTTCTTTGACTTTTGATCTTAAAACTAATGGGCAAATAGAATGGATAAATCAAGTTTTGGAGCAGTATTTGAGGTGTACCATCAACTATCATTAAGATGATTTGACAACTTTTTTTCCATTTATAGAATTTAAACATAATAACTCAGTACATTTTTCTACTCGACAAATATCTTTCTTTGCCAATTATGATTATTATCTATAATTTGATATTTTTGACTTTTTAAAAGTTGATAATTTTGTAGCAAAAGATTTGGCAAATTTTTTGTCAAAGTTATATATAACAATGAAAGCACAATTAAAGGAAGCTCAAAAAAAACAAAAGATGAATGCATATGCCTATTATAAGAAATAACCACAATTTAATGTAGATAAAAATATATGATTACTTTGTTGCAATATCAAGACTATTCATCATTGTGACAAGTTGGACTATCATAGATTTGAATCTTTTCCTATTTGTCAACAAGTCAATTATGTTGCTTATTAATTATATCTATCAAAGTCTATAAAGATTCATTCCATATTTCACAAGTTTTTTTTTGAGCCATATAAGACAACAAATATCTCAACAAGAAGAGAAATGCCACCTATTCTTATAGAAGTAGATAATAATGAAGAGTTTAAGATAGAAGAAGTCTTAAATACAAGGCAATACCAAAATAGATTCAAATAATTTATTCATTGGTATAAATATAATATTAATAAATATACATGGAAAGCACCAAAGAATCTTTTAAATACAATAAAGAAGGTTAAGACTTTTTATTGATAACATCCATTAAAATCAAAATAAAGAATAGCAAATTTTTGCTATAAAAAAAAATAAGTTATAAAAAAGATAGCATTCTACTTTCTATCCTTGTTTGTAGCTTTTGTATATTTGTAGCATTAAAAAAATAGAAAACCAACAACTAATAGATTCAACTCAAGAGTTATCATTTATTGAGTTATCATTTATTGAGTTATCAGATGAGATATTAAGAATAAGAACTTAATGAAAGCAAATAAATAAGTGAGACTTTTTTAAATAAATATGAAAAAATAGAAATAGAGAAGTATATATTAAAAAAAAAAAAAAAAAAAAAAAAAAAAAAAAAAAACTAGAATGACTATTGCTAAAAGACAAAAAAATTAGAGCCTCTTAAAAATAGATTAAAAGTAAAAATGGAGTTAATAAGAGTGAAGAAGGCTTCATTCTTATCTCTATATATACTATCTATCTAAGATCTATGTGGCAACATTCTATAGGACTTCCAAAAATGTGTTGACTTTGCATGACATATATCTTAATTTCTAAGGCAAGTTTTGTATATAGACACCATATAATTAGCTTGTTTTATAAGCTACCAATACATGTGGTACTAAGTTAGCTTCTTAACAAAAAAATTAATCTATCAATAAATTATAAACACTCATAAAGTCAAAACATCATCTGAAAAGCCACTAGAAAGCTTCTCAAGAAGATATTACCTAAATAACTTATTCATATTACCTAAATAATAATTACAGTAGATATATATTTATGATACAAGACATTATAATTGTCACAACCTTGAAGATGATATAATCAAGATGAAGATCTTTAAGAATAATATGTATATCTTTGAATAGATGGCAAAATACAACATGTTTGATATCATGATCTTGAAAGAGATCCATAATATTTGGTGATTTTATTAGAGGTTGAAATGATTTCTAATAATATTTTAAATATTTATTTAAATTTTTTTATAAAAGCCTCAATAATAATAAAATAATAGAATGGTCTTCTTGCTCTGGTATGAGACACTATCAATAACTAAGAGGTCCTACCAACCATCTTCAAAGAGAACAAAGATTAAGGTATGTGGTAAATATGATTTATAGCATCTTGAATTTCTTCAATATATGATGATTTTTCATTATGGAACTCATCCCTAGAAAGGAGGGTAATGCCACGGATATATATATATTTATTTATTCTAATAATTATCTATATGATTAAATAGAAGTAAATAAAAATAAATTAATTTCATAATATCTTCTAGATTAGCTTTCTAGAAGCTTCATAGATGTTGATTTGATTTTACATATATTTGTAATTAATTGGTAGACTAAAAACATAGTCAGCAAGTTAGCCATGTGATACATATATTACTAGCTTATAGAACAAACTAACTCTATGGCGTATATATAAATAACTTGTTTTGTAAGTTAAATCATATGTCTAGTAAAGTCAACATATATTGAAGTTCTTATAGAATATTGCCACGTAGTTCTTAATTACAAAATATATATGGAAGCAAGAATGAAGCCTTTTTTACTCTTTTCAATGCCTTTTTAGTCCTTAGTCTTATTTCAAGACTTTTTAGTCTTTTTGTCTTTTATTATGGCCATTCTAATTCAATATATTACCATCTTTGAGTGATTTCTTAGTCTTTTTGAATGACATAAGAATGTATTGAGATTTTTTTTTAAAAAATTATATCCTTGATAATATCTATTTTTAAATATTATATGATAATGAATATCTCATGAAGTAGATAAATGCCATCTTTTTTTATAGAAGTAAAAAAATAATAAAGAAATGAAGTCAAAAAAGTCTTAAATTGAAGGCCAAATAGATTGAAATATTGTGTTTATTGCTATGGATGTGATATTAGTAAATGCACATGGGAGCTTGTCAATTTTTTTTTTTTTGCTACATTTGGTAAGCTCCTATGTGCATTTACTAATATTGCCACAAATATAGCAAAAAAATATTGATATTTATTATTGACAATATTTATGAAAAAAAAGATAAAAAATAAAAAAATCTTTGTTATAAAAAAAATAAGATCTATAAAATATTAAATTCTACTTTCTATTCTTATTTGTAGTTTTTATATATTTGTAGTATTAAAGAGATAAAAAACCAAATAATAACAAATTCAACTTAAGATCTATTATTTGTTGACTTATCAAATAAGATATTGTAATTGTCATAATCTTCAAGCTGACATAAAAGAAATAAAAAATTCAAAAATGATATGTTCTACCTAAAATAAATAGCAAAATACAATATGTTTGGTATCACAACTTTGGAAAAGACTTCAAATATTTGGTGATTTTATTAAAAGTAGAAATAACTTCCAAGAGAGTTCCAAATGTTTTATTTGAAGAGAGTTATAAAGGTCTCAATAATGATCAAATAACAAAATAGTCTTTCTATATTGGTATGGGATATTATTGATGGTTGAGAGGACCTATCAACTACCTTCAAAAAGAAGAAAGATTAGAATATGTAACAAACACAATTTGTTATATCTTAAAAACTTTAACATATGATGATTGCTCGTCATAGAATTTGTTCATAAATAAGAAGGTAATATTATATATATATATATATATATATATATATATATATATATATATATAGATAAAAAAATAGGTAGAAAATAAATATAAGTAGATTTAATATTATCTTGTGGCAAAGCTTTTTAAAAGCTTCATAGATACATTTTTGATTTTATACATATTTATAATTGATTGGTAAGTTAGAAATTTGGCCAAAAAGTTAGCCATGTATTACATATATGGATAGCTTGTGGTATAAGATTACAATATGGCGTATGTATAAGAAATAAGCATTGCAAGTTAAGACACGTGTCTTACAAATTATACATGTATTGGAGGCCCTATATAACATCACCATATACCTTCCAATTAAATAGTATATATAGAAGCAAGAGTAAAGCCTTCTTTACTCATATTAATGTCTTTTTAATTCTTAATCTTGTTTTAAGACTTTCTTATCTTTTTATTGTTAATAATTATCAATTTAATTTAAAATTATATTATCTTTGAATAATTCTTTAATTTTTTTGAGTTATATAAGTGTATATTGATCTTTTAGTTCTCTAAGATTTATGTCCTTGATAAATGTTTGCTGAAATTGGTACCTTTAATTTTTTTTTCTTGTTTACTTTTTACTTTGGTTTTGTCCAAATTTGTTTTGTTTCAAATTATTTGGTTATCTCAATAAAGGCTACTTTATTGTCCTTGTCATTGCTATTTTCTAAATTTTTAATCTTTCTCATTTTTCAAGGATATTAAATTTTAAAATTAATTCTTGATAAAAGGTTGATATTATTTATCTCTTCATCTTTTGCATGTTGGTTTGCAAATTTTTTTCCACAATGTCAAACTATATGATTATAAACTCTACATTTGTAGCATCAAAATCGAATGGAACTTAAAGATCTTTAATATTGTATATTACTTAATCCAGTTTTTTTTATAAAGTTATTTTGACACATATGCAACCTTCTTCTATAATTATTTTATCTTATTTTATAGTATTATCTACTTTTTCTTCCTTGAACATTAAATGAATTGAACTAAGTTGATAGTGCTTTTTCATCTCAAAGTTGCTTGTTTCTATTTGAAGTTTGGAAGTTATAGATATAAATTTTGGTAGTGTATTAACTGCAAAGATTGATTAGATTAGACCTTCAAAGCTTTGAGATAATCTTTTGAGGATTTATTGAACTAATGTTAAGTCAACAACTCGTTGTCTAAGAACTGTTAGGCAATTCTTGTTGCCACAAGCATTCCCAGAGTATTCTTCTACTCATCCTTGCTCTCCTAATATCATGCTATACAGTTTGGTAGATAATAACAAAACTTAGAAAACATCACCTACTAGGAATTTGCTTTGTAATGCAACTCAGGCATCAATTGGATCATCGTGCTCAGCTATAGTGTCCAGAAGATCATTGTTGACTGTTCAATATCTCTAGTTCTTTATTTTTCAGCTATCAAAACTTGACCTTAGTGTGTTGTACTTCTTCAATCAAAATTAGAAATGTAGCAAATAGAGTTTTGGCTATCTACCACATGTTTTTGCACCTCAATGAGACCTTCATCTTTAGTTTCCACGTGTTGTGATTTTCTCCTCCTTATAGTTTGTTCTCTTTTCTTAAGTAGGCATTCTGACTTTTTGCAGCCATTCTACTTTTTCGTACTTTTTTCTAGTTGCAGTGTCTCAATTGCCGATTCCAATATAAACTTCTCAAGGTCCATCGAATTCAGGACAATTCTGCTCCAAGTATACCCAGAGGGCAACAACTAAGAAAGGATAACAAGCCACCAACTTTTTTTTATTAAGATACGGGCGATCTTGACAGGTTCTTCGCAAATATCTTCATGGACATCAATCCAGATCCCACGTCTTCAAACAAGACCAACTGTCGGATGCTTTGAATGACTTGCCGTGAGGTGGAGCTCGAGCACCAGTTCCGTTTCGCCTGGTCATGCGAGTGACGTGATGGAGAATTCAGTGACAAACTTGAACATACGATGTGACTGTTCTCAAAGTGAAAACGTGATTGAATCTGCTCCACAGCAAAACATATGCAGCGTGAGATGTAGCATCCCAGCCAGTTTCAACACCTTGCGATATACAACACAATTTCCCGATCCGCCTCGACCTTAGTGGAAACGCTCACCATAGAACGGATCTGGATTACGGTCGTCGAGTGTAGAATGGGGGTGCTCAAATTAACCTCCTGATCAAAGTACAACCATGAAGTATCGAATTCATTGCAAGCTAAAGACATCCAAGTTGTGCCCACTTCTAGATACAACAGAGCTGGAACACCAAGCTGGGTTTTCTAAACCAGGATTCTGAACCACCTCAAATCCAGGAAGAATCCACGATCCCAACCTAATGGTCAAAAATCGAGTCAGAAAACTAGAAAGACAGTGCTCATCAGCTTGAAATCAATACAAATACACTAATAATCCAAATGGTCCAGTCTCTTCACCACGACAGACTGAGCCGTATCACTCACGTTTTTTTGGTTTCTGAATGTGAGCATATGTTCGTCTCTTTGTCTTATGTATCTCAACATGCTGAGGCACAGACACCTAGAATACATGTCGAGGCTCTGTTGTGGCACATGCTTATTAGAGTGGCCACGCTGCAGGGTCCAAGTTCTGGTCATGGAAACAGCTTGTAAAGGTGAAGCTTGAAGCGAAGGTTGTAAAAACAATTGAAGATAGTGGTGAGGTGTTTCATTACAACAGGAAACATCTAGACAGTTTGTGTGTTACAAAAATATATATCAATTTTTCTCTTATAATTATTGTATTATGAGTTTTACAAATGGACTTATATATGCTAAGAAATACAAAAATAAATTAGAAGAAAATTTGAAATATAATTTTTTAATCAATGTAATTTATTTATAACTAGTACAATAGAATATAGGATTAATAATATGTTATAAATTAAAAAATATATAACTTGTTTTTCATTTATAAATCATTTGACCATATTATAGCATATTAAAATAATTAGTAAAGCAGTTTGAAATTGTAGTTGGAAGTTGATTTTTATTATGAAGACCATGTTGGTTTTAAACACCAAAATAATTTTTTTTATTTAGTCATAAGAAAAATCAACATCTTTTAGCTATAGGTATTCCAAATTAGAATTCATTTTTATTCTTTTATTCTTGTTTTGCATCACCATGGTCATACTTTTATATAAAATGCCACAAATTATTTTGCTTTAATTTAAAACATGTCTATAAAATGATCTACCGATTTCCTAACCATCATTAAGTTACAAAATTGAATGAAATAAAAAAATATATAAAAAAAAAATTAAAAATAGTTTTTTCTAAAATAGATGATTAAAAGGTGATTAAAATTTTTTAAAAAAAACTTATGAATTGTAATTAGTATTGATAATTAAACAAGGTTTAATGAAAATATAAGACTAAATTTTAAATAATTTAACTTAGTTTTTAAATATAATATGATATTTATATTCCTAAGTTAATACAAATTAAAAATTAAAGTTTTTACTTTTAGTTTTTAATATATTTAAATTATTTTCTATATTAAATTATAATCTTATATTACAAATTAATATTTTTCTTTCATAGTTTATAGTTTTATAATTTTTTAAGTGATTTTTTAAAATATATGTAAAAGAAGATATGTGATAATTATGTTGCTAAAAATATATAATAATCAATTTTTATTTAATCCTTTACGAAATAGGTAGAATAGGTTAAACTTACTAAGAAAATTCAGCAATTGATAACTTTAAAAAGTATTATTATTTTAAACACTTTTTTAATGTAGCTCTTCTTTTAAGGATTTTGTTTTTATTTTTATCATTTTTATTAAGGTTTATCATAACATTCAAAGTGATAGAATTTTATATACTAATAATTCTTATTTGCACAAAAAAATTAGAATATGAAATCATAAAAAACTATTTAATTTGAATCATTTGTTGTCACATTATAAAATTATTAATTATATATTCATATTTTTTTATATTTTGATATTAAAATAGAATTTTTTATTTATAAAAAAAATTAAAATTAAATTCTAAAGCATATTTTTTTAATCAATAGATTTTAAAATTTAAAAAATAAAAAATAAAATAATATTGATAACAAATTGAAAAGTTAATTTATCTTTTATGATATTATTTTGTTTTCGTGGATCTATATATTAAAAAAGAATAAATTATAAATTAAAATTAAAATTAAATAATAACACAAAAGAATACTACAATCATTTTTGAATGGATATTATTTAGGATATTCCTAATGTGACTATAATTCCATAAAAGTTTAGTGTAATTTTAGTCAAAATTAATTTTTTTCTACTTTCATCATAATCATTTTATTGTAGCTTAATGTGTTTGTATATATATATATATAAATATATATTCATAAATTTGCAAGCAGATAAGAGTATTTTTAAAGTAAAAAATTGGTTTACATAAAAGTAAATTTATAAATTTTATTTGATTATAGTATTAAAACATGTATCTGTACAATAGATTTGTATAGTATCATTTTATGTTCCTTTAATGTTGCATTCTATATTCACATGAATTTATTTTTACTCATGCTGTTTTTCTTTGTTCTTGCCTTGTGTATGTATTTTCTTTTTCACACTTTTATCAAGTTTATGTATGGTATTACTAAAACATGTTGGTTTGATTCTTGGTTCCATTGTGGTCCATCATTGTATTGTATATTAATACAAAGCAATAACTCAGTATAATATATTACTTCCAAAGAAGAAGGCCTCAATACTAGCATCAACAAAATTTTAAAGTAACTAGCAGTACCAAAAAGCATTCATGAAACGATAAAGTATAGTTTTGAATAAATAAAAAGAATGCAACTATGATTGTTGTTGTTTGTTATACCTACTTTTCTCTACATTAAACATGCCAGAAACACTCACCCCGATAATAGTAAAAATAACTACATCAATAAATGCAACTACATCCATATTAACAACAGCCTCAGTTGTGACCAATCACAAATCTTCTTTATCGTCCATGTCATATCCTTCAGGGAACCATTCATTTATAAATTATATCTCACACAAACACAGAATAATATGTACTTTATTTAGCCTTCATCACATAGAGTCCATTAGCGGTACAGTGTAGCTTCTGACTGATCTTTGGTAGCCACTGCACAAAATTGCAACTCTCAACGCAAAACCTCACATCTAGAAGTGGGTTATTGTAGAGTCACAACAGAAACTCGAAAACTGACAAGCAGAAGTTTCAAGCCAAGACAAGCAAACGCACGCCTAAGCGGCAGCAACAGTCCACCCGTGCACTTCCTCGATCCGACATCAGGATGGGTAGCAGCAGCAGCAGCAGAATCCACCGCAACGGTATCGGTAATGCAGGGTTGAAATGGCTTTGACAATCCTTGCTACTCATCAAGATGCTACACGTATCTTTCCGTACAGAACCACCGAGGAATCAAACTGTGGGAGCCGGAACAACTCTATCGACATCGTCTGCACAACACCGAAAACTCTAGCTCGTCGAGACAGCAAAGCACTCAAAAAACCAAATGCAGGAGAAAGTTGAGAACTGATCTACAAAGACAATGATGGTTACCTTGTAGATGTACACAAACCCAGACGTAGGAAACTCAATCACGGTGGAAAAGAGCGACCAATTGAGCTCAGAATGGGGAAAACGGCACCCGAGAATCCGACAGTAGAGACCACCAAGCTGAGAACGGAACACAGCAGTGTGTATTGTATTCGATAAAACACACGATTTCACTGCATTGCAGCGCGGAACATTGCTGACTGAAAGAATTGTGTGTGTGTGTGTTGCAAGCAGTTGACTGGGGTTTGCGGGTGGACACGGTGCTATTTATTGTGCATGAAGCCACAGTGTTGCGCCTTCTCGCATGCGAGGTAGCTCCAACATCAGAGTCTTTCTATATTTATATAAGTTAGTTTTTTCTATATATATATATATATAGATATATTTATTTATTTATTATTGTTGGAATACATATGGATCGACTCTGTTATCTTTTAATACATAAAATATGTGTATATAATTCATATTTAAAATAAAAATAAGAATAAATATATTTTTTCAAATTTGATATTTTTATTAAGTGTTTTGCATTGATATCATGATAAGACAGATTTTGATAGTTTAGATATTTTACAGCAATGTGTTGTAACCAACAACTCCAATCTTCAAATGAATCATTATACTTTTTTGAAATTGCAAGTTGATCATAACCTGTTCTCAGGATCATATCCTATTTTTTGGAAACTTGATTTCAAAAAACATTCTTTTATCACAAATTTATGAAAGAATATATATATATATATATATATATATAAATGAATGAAAGTAAAACTATGACAAGGATTTCATTCTGACGTGTTGTTTGTAAATTATGTAGTTGATCATATTCTGTCCTTACCCCCATAAATTGTCTGGTAAATACCCTCATCATTACTTTTCCATTATCATTATCACATTTTAGAAAGATATCAAAAATTTCACATGTCTTACTATACATTCATTTGCACTGATTTTGAAAAAGACATCAACTTTTTTCTTTGTGGCTTCTTTGGGTTGGGAGAAAGCGAGAAAGACTTAGAGTGACATATTTTCAATAACCAGACACACAATTACCACAAACCCAGTTGTAAACAATATTCAACTCATGCAACACAAAAGCATTTATCCAAACACCTATATTTTACATAATCTATCCATACAACTTAACTAAAATCTATGAGGTGTTTTTCATGAAATATCACCCTTGAACACACAATAATTCTAATTTTAAATAGCATTAGAAACTTACCAAAATGCCAATTTTAAATTCTTTGAATTTTACATATTCAGGGGAGAGATCCACCCAATTTTGTGTTCAATAAATTTCTTTCATGTTTGGTAATTTGATTAGAAACTTATATGTGTATATATATATATATATATATATATAAAATTGTTAAAGCCACTCCCCAATGTTGTTGAAACCACATAACTAATATTAGTTATTGTGTTTTTTGAAAGGGAACCCCTCAACAGAAGCTTGAGACACAGGAGGCGTTTCCAACTTGGCTATGTGATGGAGATTCGGGCAGACGTTCGGGTAGCTATGAATCACCAGTGACGATCCCCATGTCCCGTGCCCACGGGCAGGATGGCGCCTGCCCGAAAACCAAACCCGTGATAAGTGCAGCAACCCTTGCCCATGATGTTTTCTCGGTGCAACCTAAAGACCCGTTATTTAATAAACCAATTGGAACTCTCCACGTGGCAGGTATACAGTTCCCGGATACGATCCCCCTGCCAGCAGGCCCATGACTCGGACGAGCTCGACGACGACGGAAGGGAACGAAGTCTGTCGGGAAGGGAGACGTGGACGGAGGGAGGACGAGAAGCGAGAGAGCGAGAGGGGAGCGTAAGAATCGCTAAAGGACTCCGAGAAGATGCTTCTATTCTGGAATATGGTCGCCGTTCTGGGTTGGGGGTAGCTTCCGTATCACCGGCATTGGCGCAGCAGCAGGGAGGGAAGGAAGAAGGAAGAAAGGAAGAGTGATATAAGTTCAGTTCACGTGGTGTGGGATTACTGCAACTCCCCCTCCTCCTCCTAACATCAATCTTCTTCCAGAGTTGGAACTGCGTAATAAGATTGTCAGGGATCTCGAAGGAACTGGCTAATTGCAAACGATGCAGAGAACGTAGTCAGGGAGGGGGGGAGGTAGGGGGGGGGAGAAGAACCCGGAGGTACACTTGCAGCAAGGATCTGGTTTTATTCTCGTGCTACTTGGGTGCGGATGGTGGTCGGAGGAAGACTGGTGGAAGGATCTGGGGCTTGCTCGAGAGTGGAGTCACGATGATTGTGTGTGTGAATGCTTGGATTGGTTTTCTATCTTGAATGCTGGGGGATGAAGTGTTTAGAACCCGGAAATAGTTTAATGATTTCAGGTGGTGTTGTCACGTGAATCCTACGAATCAGTTATTGATCGGATTTAGACGGGGTTAGTCAGGAAGGAGAGTGGGTGGGGTGTAGGAAGTAAGCTGAATTCTATTGGATGCTTGTTAGGGAGGAGCAACTTGACAAGGTCGGCTCAAGAAAAGGGGCTGAATATTGGGGGCCTTTTTTCTTCTTTTTTTTTTCTTTTTTTTTCTTTTATCGTCTTGCCCCGACTCTCCTTACACAGTAGTTCTTCGAAATGCTCGTCGTGTAGTGTCGTAGTGATATGTTGGTCGGTGGGAAACGGTTTTAAGGGAGTGGCTTTATGGGAGTATATAAAATGCCTCTGGTTATTTTTGGCGATGGATTTTGATTTTGGATTTAGGGGACGAAGTTGGGGTGCTGGGTTTATGAGATTACGTGTGAGTGGTGTCACGAGGCACTGCTTGACAAGGGGGTCGGTGGAGTAGTAGCCGTCGTCTTAAGTATTCTGTGTGGAATTACAAGAAAAGAGGGTGTTTCGTGAGTGCTCTGTTTCGTGGGTTGTTTGTTTTTGTTTGTTGTTGTTGTGAGTTGTTGGAGCGAGTTAGCCATGGCATCAAATCAACCTCCGAATCCATTTTCGCTCATTCGAGCGGCTTCCATCACTCCGGCGGCGCAGAGCAGCTTGCAGTCGCTGCTGAGTCAAGGCTCGCAGGACTTGGCAGATTTCGTGTGGCCGGAGGATGAACGTCCGACTATTCCACACAACGATTACCGGCGCGATAGGGAGCTCCCTGTCATCGACTTGTCAGGCTTGCAGGATGGGTCCGACGAGACGAAGATGAAACTGGCGAAGCGGATTGCTGCTGCCGGCTCAGAGTGGGGGTTTTTTCATCTCATAAACCATGGTATCCCCGTCGCTGACCTAGACGAGGTGCAGTTACAAACCCGACGCTTCTTCGAGCTTCCCATGGAGCATAAGCAGCGTGCCATGAGTCTTGAGACTGCCAACGCGAATAATGTATATGGTTACGGATTGAACACTACTGGATACAAGTACGCAGGTCGCCCCTGGATCGAGCGATTTCAGTGTAGCTGGTCCCCCAAGTCCAATCTCCGCGAGCAGGCTCAGCGTTTACTCGATGGTCAAGCCTTTCACGATTTCCAAGCAGCTGTGGAATCCTTTTGCTCAGGAGCAGAGAAGCTGGCGAAGCTTACCCTGGAGTTGTGTGCTCTGGGGTTAGGCCTGGCTCCTGATACTTTTAGCCAACACATGAATCCCAGCCAATCGATTGCACGATTGAATTATTACCCCGCCTGTCCGACCCCGGATCTCACCCTTGGTTTGGGCGCGCACACTGATCCCTACACCCTCACTTTCTTACATCAATGTCAAGTGGGGGGATTACAAGTGTGTAAGGACGGGAAATGGATCACCGTTAAGCCTCGACGAGGCGCGTATGTTGTCAACGTCGGAGACAATCTCCAGGCATGGACCAATGGACGATTCAAGAGCGTGGAGCACAGAGCTGTCCTAAACGACAAAGTGTCACGGCTATCTCTAGTATTTTTTTATGCTCCTCCTCTAGACACTGTCATATCAGCTCCTCAAGAGCTGATCCAAGCTGACGGCAAGCGACGCTACAAAAGCTTCACGTGGGGAGAGTATCTCGATTACTTAAAGAGGCAGAATTTTGAGAAGGGCAAGAATGAGCGATGGGTCGAAGGCTTTGCACTTTGAGTCCAATAGCCTGCTCCGCTTGAATTTTGCGTAGGGGAGGACGATTCTTGTACACTTCTGGACTAGCTGCCACTCATAGGGCGAAGTGCAGCTCCTCTTATTTTCGGACCAGCTTGAGTGTGCCAAAGTGCACTTCGCTGCGATTTTGTCCCACGCACTTGAAAATCCTTCTATGCACACGGAGGCCTAGAAACAATTATGACTATTCTTAAGTGACACTACCCATGAGCTGCGAAGGTGAAGCATTTTGCTTCGTGCACAACTTTTTGGGGGTCAAAAGGTTTCCATGAACGATCTCATTCTTTCTCATCATATCCAGCATCCTCCTCTCCTCTCCCGTCGGCCAGTGGGTCGATGATGTCTTCTTCCATCTCCTATTATTAACTACAGTTTTCCAAATTCAATCTTGCTTCCAATTCCGTCATCTTCTTTCGTCTCCCACATTTGTCTGCCCACCTTCTTCACGCCTCCAGTCGCCTGTGCGCTTCTACTTTGCACGTAACCTTAGATTTCTGCAAGAGTTTGCCTGGAGCCATTCCTACTTATCTAGCTTAGCTACTTGTGGTCTGAAGGGATTCTTCGGGGTTCAGAATGATGACTACGTTCCAGAGCAACAGCTCCTTCAGGATTCAAAGTAGTTTCTCTTCTACGTCGCATCTCTTTATATGTGGGTCGTTTCTCCACCAACATACGTCCCTCTTACAGGCTTTAGAGAAATGGTAACCATGAGCACGGAATGAGGATCAGCACGGGATCAATGTGTATGTATGCCAACCTTGGTTGGCGGTTCTGTTAAATAATAACTTGTAACCGTTAAGAGCAGTCTATGGTTCTCGATGCATTCGCTTGATTCACCTCAGAGTTTCTCGAAATGCCCCCAAGTTTCCAATGTGCTGAGTACAATTCCTACAATGCACATGGGGACCCCTGGATCTGACTTCTGCAACAGCAAAAGCCCAGTTCAACCAGTTTCGTAGTCTCCAGCTGATGCTGCAGCCTCCTACGTTGATGACCTGCTCACAACTGCAGGGTCGAAAACAATGTCTGGGAGTGAAGAAAGGAAACGAGCCTTGCGAAGTGGAGACTGGCGCTGCTGCCCTAAAGACCATAGCTGCCTTGTCTGTGCACCATCAGAACTACACAATCCATCATGAGCTTGCACATGGCGTATCGATTTCAACCTCTTGCCTTGTGGCGTTAGTCTTCGCTGATCTGACAGTGAACTTAAAATTAGAACCATAGAGGACAGTTGTGCATGTGTTCTATCATGAAGCATCACTTCTGTCTTCAATAACCCAATGTCTGAATAGAATATTGCTTCATTCTTCAGAGGATGCCTTGCTTTATGTCTGATTGAATATGTAGTTGCTGTATTATGTTTCTTTATTGCTTGATTCTTTTTGATGTGTATGGAAGTATTTAGTTTGACCCTGAGCTGCAGTAAGTCAATTGGTTGTTACAATGTACTGCTTTTTGAATGACTTCTTTGCTTTACATGTATTTGATGCATGTAATATTTAAGTAGTAGTGATGTCATGCACAAATACCTCAGTGGTAAATTTGTCTTAGATTGTTATGTTTATATATATGTAAAAAACAGAAGAAGATGCATGAATTGTGTTTCCATTCTCAATAAGAACTCTGAATAATTTAATTTTAATATTGCAATATCATGATATCATAATTTTCCCAAATAAAAATAAAGTCATATTAATATTGCAACTACATCTAAACAACCTAAAGGGTGAAAAATATTCAAAAACTAAAATTAAAAATCAAATATCTGCAATCCACACACTCAATCTACGTAAAATTTATATAACATATCACTTACCTCAAATCAAACAAGAATAATAACAATAATAAAAAATCAACAGCAAAAAGCAGGAAAAATTAAAAAAAATAAAAAAAATAAAAAATAAAAAATGAATCCAAGAAAAAAGACCACATAGGTTTGGAGACGAGAAATGACCTCATAAACCTAACAAACTTGGAATAAAAAAAACAATTCTTTGATTCTTAATATAGATGGTGCCACGTCGGCCACGCGCAAGCGGAAGACGGAATAGGCGGCGTCCACCGCCACCGCTATCTCGATCTCGATCTCGATCTCATGGACCTCGCCACTCACTCACTCGCTTGCTCAATCCCAGTTGCTGCTCATCGCATCCCTGCACCGCATTTTCTCCATCCATGTATGCATGCATTCTTAACTTGAAGCCTACACTCCCGGGTCTCTGCGATGCTTGGCAACATCAACTTGTCCATTGTTGCTGAGTAGAGTCGGATTTTGTTGGCAGCTCGGAACGCGTGAAGGATCCGATTCTGGAAGCGCCTTTACTTGTGGGTTTGCAGGCGCAAGTGTGTGGGAACTTAACCCCGCGGAGGGACGTTCCGCTCTACGAAGAGATCTAGGATGAGACCTGGGTATTTCTCTTTTTCTGCACCGATGTGAGTGCGTGCAGCAGCCCCAGCGTGGCACCCATGGACGAGAGCTGAGAGGCTGTCATCGAATGCGGGTCCGCATCTGAAGAATTGTGTGATGGAGTCCGACAGGACGCCCACGTGCCCTTAAAAATATCTTTCAGGGAATCAGCCTGTATGCTGCGAAAAGAAGTTGTGAGGAAGAGTCGGAGGGCGGTGTCACACTTGACAAGACCAGTTTCTGCCAGTTGCTTCGAATCTTATCAGCTGCCCTGGATAATGAGCTGTAGTGGAATCAATTCTCAAGTACGTAGGTGCTACTCTGCATGGCGTAGGTAGAAGCGAATTCGGAAGAGATGGTTACATTGTTCTTTTACCACCACTAAGGGCCTGCAGATCCTGTTATCCCACTAACCATCACTTCGTAGATTATTCAGCTCACTCAATGAGCTCGGAATGCTACAGGCACATGCGCTTCAGTACCACTTGAGTAATGTCAAAAATGATAGATGAGGGCGATAGCGCAGTGCATTCAATTTCACCCTCGATCAACTTTTCTGTTTCGAAGGAGGATGTGTGAAGCTCACCCTCACGGCATGCTCATCTCGCCAGCCAAACCCCTAACGATCACGTCCTCGCAACGTTCCGGGAGGCAGGGGGAGGGGGAGATGGGAATTAGAGAATGAGGAAGCAGGGGAGGATGGTGTGGAGAGGAAATTAGAAGAAGAAAACAGAGGTGGAAGAGGAGGAGGACGGACAGCGCACGCCGAGAGTTCACTAAACGAGCGCAGCATTCAGCGATGGTGGAGGAGACGATGGCGCAAATGCTGAATGACGACGCGAGGCAACAGTGGCAGCAGCACCGAGCGAGGTGAGGCTGATGGCTTCTCCTTCGGACTCCAACTAACAACAGCCATGGACGTCCATAGAACCTCAATCCTTTTCCCTTCTTCTGTGCTTCTCCCTCCCCCCTTGGCATTGCCCTTTTCCCTTCCCGCCCTTCCTCCCTCCTCCAGAAGATGCCTCGCCTATCTATAGAATGTCGGCCGAACATGTCCAGCTCACTGCTCCATCCTAATTATTCTGTAAACAGCACACAAAGTACATTCCAGCAATTTTGGAAGGTAGGTTATGAGTAAAGCGTCCATGCCCTCCCTCCAGCAGCAGCGGCATCTTCTTCGTCCCACTTTCGATTAGACCTCATGTTGTGGTGGACGACGCACATTTCGCGGCTATGGCTGGATTCTCTAGAACTTGGCAAAACGCTGCTTCCGTTTCAGATTGGTTGATGTGTCCGTATGAGAGGTTCGAGCCCAACTGATGGAAGTTGTTCATTTCGTTTCTCCTGCATTTGTTGTTGTGTTGCATTGGTGCGATGGAAATTCTATTTCTGATACTGGCAACGATTGATTTGAACTAGTTTCCTTCACTTCAATGATTTTGTTGCTTTCAAGAAAAGGTTTTGGAAGAACATTTTGTGGTAGTTGAAAAGCACGCATTGAGGCACAACAGTTGGAATCATGCTTACCAACTTGTGCACAAGTACACTTTTGACGATTATATCTATCTTTATCTCTACACAAATTCGTGAAAAAGCTCGAGCATTTGATGGTTGTGTAGTTTTTGATACATCCTTTAGTTTACGTAATATTGTTGAATGCAGCTATTTATTAGCTTCTTC
This sequence comes from Physcomitrium patens, assembly GCF_059467195.1. Taxonomy (NCBI): domain Eukaryota; kingdom Viridiplantae; phylum Streptophyta; class Bryopsida; order Funariales; family Funariaceae; genus Physcomitrium; species Physcomitrium patens. The sequence continues at coordinate 1,531,252 of NC_143417.1, read as the reverse complement.
CACCTTACAATGATCAATAACCCGAATGAAGTTCAAAAGAGCAGCCACGGAACTCACTGCAAAATCGTTGCAATGTATCTCGCTGGATATTTTTCACAAAAAAGTTTCAAGCAAGCATACACATTGATGCACATCTCTACAACCAACAGTTCACAAAAATGAAGCTTTGAGATTCTGAGATCCCATCATTCACAGTTTTTTGTACGAGATGAACCCAAGGTTCAAACTTGCGCAACAGAAATTTACTGCATACTATTCGCTTCATCATACCCATTTAATTGACTGTTGGATATATGTTCTTCTTTGTTGTGGTAGGATACTCTTGCACTTCTAGACCACACCAAATATTCAATTCAACAAGCTTGTATGAACATTCAACTGTCTACTGTGCGCTGCAGCACTGTACACTCGCAGATGTCTCGGAGACGTCTCCTAGACCGTTGCAACTCTGGCCATCCCCGGGAGGGCCATTGTTTAGGTGTAGACAACTACAGCGACTCAAGCAACACGGAGTATCCAGGTCTTTCAATAAGATAATGCAATATGCATACAGCCTAACAACCAAAGAAGCTCCAAATCGCACCTGAATACCCGCGGACTCCAGCACACAAATCAATGCAGCGAGTACGCCACGCCTGTGTTGAACAAACTCAAGATGCAACTCGTCAACAAGATTGAACCATCTCAATATTCAACATGATGACGATAAACCTGAACGAACAGGTTGGGCAGTGAAAAGCGCCAGTTTATTCCCATCAACAGACTCCCGCCACCGAAGACCCTCAAAGCAATATAGACATGAGAGGGTCAACCTGACGCCTGGTGTCAATCTGTTCATCCTAGACTACCCGACCATCTGCAAACCCAACCTTCACTATCCACAACAAGGTTGCCGCATAACCCAGATTTTGTAGCGAATTAAAACTCTCGCTCCAAACCATACTGACCAGAACCACTTACAGCCTAGATGACCTCTCACGTATCATCAACAGCTGTTCTACCTTGGCACATATTGCAGGGGATCCAAGCTTTCGGTCTACCTCCTATCCCAGGTCAGATGCTGTTCCGATGGCTACCTGGCTATGAGTCGGACCCAACAGCAGAGTACTGTAAAGAAAGTGGCACTGACACAACCTGGAGACCCATCATCGCTCAGGGTGCTCCACAACTGTCTCGTTCCTCCTCTGCCTCTTTTCTGGAACAGCAAATCTAAAGCCGGTTCCACAAATCCGCAATCCTCTACACGACCTGCCAAATTCTTACTGCTAACATGCACAACCTACACACCCCACCAACCGAGAAAGCGTCTTAAAGCATAATTGCTGCGCATTCCCTTCGTATGTCCAATGCGGTAGCCACAGCACATTCCCATAACAAATGGGAATAACTACTCATACATTGCCGGAAGAGGCACGGCCCCTGCCATAACCGCCAGCTCTGCCTATGCCGTAACTCCCTCCTCCGCCACCGAAGTAGCCGCCCCTGTGGCCACCGCGGCGTCCTCCACGTCCTCCAGAGGACCTCACAGGAAAAGCCCCAAACGTCTGAAGGCAACCAAAGCGCAGAAAGTTTCCAAAACAACACCAATTTAGGCACAAACCTCAAATACATGTTCTTAACATATGAGAGGTAAAGGAAAACAATGTTCATAACGTCTGATGCGTATTACTGAAGTTGAGCAGTTTTTTACCATGCTGTATTTTCACACACATCCACCTATCAAACAGAAAAAAACTGAGCAAGGATGAAATTGAATGTAGTGAACGAACTCTCTCGTGTATCATCATTTTTTAGACTCTTCTGGTCGCATAGAAGTGAATTTGCCTGTAGCATTCCGAGCTCGTTCCCGCCAGAGCTAGTAAAGCATGCTTATCAAGTGGAATGACATACCTCTGTGTCAATCCTGCGTTGCTCAGAGAATTTAGGGCGTTCACCACGTCCTCCGTGAGTTGCATCACAGGATAGAGAATCGAAGAAGTCATCCTTGTTGTACAAAGCCTGACACAAAAGCCACCGTAACCTTGAGATAACCGCACAGAACATCAAAACATTGTTCAATCTGGTATGATTTCAAGCAATCAAATATCCTTTTACCACAAACTTCAGCTCATAGATGTCACAAACATATGTTGGTCTTTTTTCTCCTAGGAAGTTTTTCACTCAGTGTTTTTTAGCAGCGGTCACAAAGTGTGTTTCCCAATGACAAGTATGAACTACCTTCTTTGATGCATCTGATTGTGCAGAATCAGCTGCGTCAGCTTCGACGTTTCCATCATCATCCTCGTATTCTTCTTCTTCATCCTTCCCTCCAAGGGTGCCCCAAACTTCGTCTTTTTTGAATTTCTCATTCATGGCTGTGAAGTCGAAATCTTCAGTGAACTGATGTGTAGGATTCGCCAGCTGCTTATCACAAGTAACAACCTTATCAGACATAGACCCATTGTATGCTACAGACACACACAGCAAGTTGGAAGTTGCAAAGTGCGCTGTGATCAGGAAGGAAATAACTCAGCAGAATCCAAATCTAGATAGTAATATTCCAAAATGAAAAGGCGAATTAGAAGAGGGAGACCAAGAATCGCCACTTGCCCCAAGTCCTCTTCCGCTGCCACTGCCTCGACCTCTTCCACGACGATTGTAATTGCCGTTACCTTGATAACCATTTCCCTGCACATCATTTTTCATTATCAACTCTTATCAGCCAAGCTACAGAGGAAGGATCGTTCATTTAAAACCATTTCCTCAGTAGAAATCCACATCAACAAGCCGTGATACAATCCCCAACCACGCATCCCGACTAGTGCCCAAATTTTTTTTAAGGGTCATGAACCTAGCTTAACTAGCCTCCGATTAAAGGAATGATGCAAACGTGGAAAATACCCGTGCAAAAGTCATCCATCACCGTTGTCAAGATGACCAGAAACATACTTTAACCAGAACAAAAAGCGGTACAGTACCTGCCAGCGATTCTTTTGACCAACAGGCGCGCTATGACTTCCTCGCTGCTGAGTGAAAAAAAATCAGATTTTAGAATAAGTCCTGTTATAATACGCAAAATGTCCTCACGTTCTGAAAATTCGAAGTACTATTCAGAGAAGTTAACCAAGAGTATAACAATAAACTACTCGACATTTCACCTGAAAAGTTTACACAGTTATGCTTGATGTTTGCTGCTGAGAAAGATCGAAAATAGCATGTTGCATTATCACGTAATCCAAGTCGAATGACAAAACAAAAACGTTGATAGCGCCCCTACACCCGACACAGGAAAAAGAAAGAAGAAATCTCCCACTGGGTATATTTTGCTGAACGTTTCGAAATGAGTGTACCTGTGCCGTTGCCTGTTGCTTTTGCTCGCCTGTGGGCAGTGGAAGTAGAGGCTGACTGACTTGTGCCTGGGAAGTTGCGGTCTGTGAGCTGGTTTGCACCACGGGTGTTATTGCTACATGGGCCAATTCAGCTGTTTTCTGCTCCAACTTTGGAGCCACTTGGCTTTGTGCTATGGTTGGTCCTGGCTTTGCTGCCGACGCTACACTCTCTGAGGATTGCGCTGTCTCAATTTGTGGTGTTATCAAATACTCGGAAGACAAGGTGGGTGCACTTGACGTACTCTGTGTACTTAGCCCTTGGGAAAAGGATCCCACAGCCTGTTGTGATGGAACTTGGGACACACTCCCCACAATGCGCCGGGGGTTCTTCGCAACTGGGGTAATCATCGCGCTGACGCCTTGCATGGAGAAAGGTAAGCTGGAAGCGGCTGAAATGGGGACACCTGAGGCAGAGGCAGAAACCGTTGTCCCGATCGATGAAGCAACTGGAGCGGCAACTGTGCTCATAGCAGATTCTGTAGGTTTCACCGCGGTTGAAGCCTGCGTATACACCAGCATTGGCACTTGAAATACTAAACAGAAAATCATGAGACACTTGAACCACAAAAAAAAAACAAAAAAAAACAAAAAAAAAACAAAAAAAACAAAAAAAACAAAAAAAAAAACAAAACAAAGAAGTAAATACATCATTAAGTAAATATACTTATTTTTTGTAAAAGACAACATTTACCGGAGCTGTAGTTGCTGCAACCAGAGGTGTCAGTGTAATGGCAGTGCTAGAAACAGGAGCTTTGGAGTCACTTGATGTAGAAGGCTGGGTGTGCGACTGCAAAGCCGGAGTAGCTACGCCGCTAGAACTGGGACCATTTATCGGACCTTGAGGGCGTGATGATGGAGCTACCTGCTGTGCCAGGGGTGGTGGTTGTGGTCCCTGCTGACTCTGCTGTATAGGTTGTGGCTGTTGTTGTTGTTGTAGCTGCTGCTGCTGCAGGGGCTGACCTTGTGATGGAACTGCCAACGGAGGAGGAGGTTGAGGGGGCATTGGCTGATGTTGCATGTGCCCCGCTGGTGGAGGTCTGTAGTAACCATGCCAGTACATTGGCATGGCGAGACCTGACCCATTGGCACCAGGAAGTGGTGGGGGGGGACCCCAAGACTGCAATCCTGCCGGAGGATATAGAGGAGGCACAGCGCTTCTGTACGGAGATGGTGGCATTCCCATGTAAGGAGGAGGAGCGCTTGGCTCTGAGGAAGATCCTGCCGCTGGAATCCCACCATTGTAGGGCCCAAGAGAGGACGGCAGGGGATACTGTAGCTGAGAATGCTTCAGCAGGGAAGTGGACATAGCACAGACATTAGAGATAAAAACAAGAAAAATTCATCCTCTCCGAAACTTGGCGTTTCAGGTATGTGATTCGTACATGCAAAAAAAGCCACTAGACGTCATGCATGCTCCAGTCGTTGATGGTAACATGGATGGTCAACATTCCAACTATCGCATCATATAGATAGGGTTTGTCTTACCAGATTCTCTACTCCAAGAGCGAACTTAGGTAAAGTTTGCTACTGTTCAAGGGTAATAGAGTAAAGTTTAAGACAACGTACCGGTACCTGAAGTGATATGATTGCAGGATCTGTCGGTTGGTGTAGAGGAGGGGGATGTAAGGGAGGTGGTGGAGACGACTTCACTTGCAAATCCTGTTCACATAATGCAAGGCAACTCAATATCATGAAACTCTTCGTGGAAGGGTCGAATGCAGAGTTACCACTGAAACATATTCCAAGCCAAATATGGACATATTCAATTCGCAGGTAGATTGAGGCGCTAAGAACCTAAACACGTAGTTTCTTCTTTCATATCAGTCACAGGTTCAACCTTGATATCCGACCCTCGAAAAATGATGTAGTCATAGACTTTGTCGCTAGCAGGAATCTGGGGTCCTTCCTTTTTGCGTCCTTCTGTCCCAAACGACCGAACTGCATAAAAAAAAATCAAGGACTCATTAACCATCACCTAAATTCAGCTCTACTCCACTCAACCCAGGGTGCAGTGTAACACTAAATACGACTCTGTAAAAAAAAGCAACACAATGACTTCAACAAAATACTGTTCCAGAATCATTCTAGTTCCAAATGCCTTGAAGTGGTTGCAATTCTGCAACGCGCTCTTCATTTCAACAAAAACACAAACAATTCCACAAAAAAGGTAAAAGAACAACTATGATGAACGCAAGGCAAGAGACGTGACTTTTTATCACACCAAACACTCATTAGCATGTGACGGAATCTAAAAATCGGATAATACACCTTCACAAATTTGCTTAAGTGTCATGCAGATTTTACCAGAGCTCGTAAATTAAGGTCATACACAATCGATCTAGTTGCTGCTTACCCATCTCCCCTCATCATCTGAAAGTGAAACATTCAAAAAGTTCCAATGCCAAATGACCTTTACATATACGACTACTTTTAACCTTCATCATCAAAGTCCATTTCCGAAGTTGGAAGTGCTCTGGACGTCCGCCGTGACAATGAATGACACCACGACTTTCTTATGAAATTCGATTCAGAAGCTGAGTGATGGTTTTTCTCCGTCCAAAACGTCATGGCAAATGCTTAACACCAGACGACTAACGCATGTCTCACGATTTCCGACTCAATTGGGACAACTACCCCTGCTACTGCGACGCAGAAGTACAGTCCATTATGCTTCGAAATTTGATTAGTTAGAATTGAGAACACTAAATTAATGCTCTTACGTAAGGATATAATTCCATACTTAAACAGCTGCAAACACATCAACAGAAAAGGATTCAAAAGGTCCTCCACACAACATATTATGTGAGTCAATTCACGCATCAAACCCTAAGTAAAACTCTACCCGCAACCTCCAACTGACCCGATTACGCTCAAAAGAGATAATTCACATACAGTGTTCAAATCCAACTCGTCATTAACCCGTCCATAACCTAAGCATAAAGAGAAAATGTACAGGCTGCTGAATAGGACCCAAAACCCTAATAGACCAGATTGACATTCCACCACACCCAAAACAGTACCCTCGTCCCATACCCCAAATTACAAAAATCCATCCCCATTCGAGCTGGAATCCCCCATAAAAAAGAATGATACATTTGGATACCAAACCGTACCGTTCTGCAGCGCTATGTTGGAATTTTCGGTGTCTACAGTATACAAAATCCCCTCATACCGAATCTCACTCTTGGATGTGAGGCTTATGAGGCTGCCAATGTAAGAGTCAGCCGTGTTCGGCCCTCGCCCTCGCCCCATTTCGCCTCCACTCGAAACTCCAACCCTCCCTCGTTTCCCGACACCGTTGTTACTCTCACCTACACGTCTTCTCACGCACGGCACATCGTAAATGCGACAACCAAGCCAGGGAGGCTGATTCTCAGTATGGCTGTTTGCATGAGGCTGTGCGAAGAGGGGGCTGTAAAACACGATCAATTGGAAATTGGATAACTCTTGCCCGACGAAGCTCTTGGTCAGTCAAGTGAGGATACTAGGAACGTAAAAGCATGGCGATGGAATGATCTCTGGCAACAAGATCAACACCAATTAAGCCTGCACTGGCATCACTCATCCGCAAGACCCCACCACTCTCCAACCCACGACCCTAAGCCAACACCTCGCGTGCATCCGCTCTTATGGATATTCTTCGCACTCTCGATATCCACACCACCAGGTCGTAGCGTATGACGCGCCTCATGGCTTTTGTTTTTGTCTAGATGCCGCCTGCATTTGCTCTACTGTGCGGCAACATGCGGTATTGGGTGTCTCGAAAACCTTCGAAGATTTCGCAGATGTCGCCGTGCACAGCAGGATCTTTATAACGCTAAGGATATGTACATGTATATTTCTGTGAATTAGGATTGAAGGGCAATAAGAGACACTAGTGAGTGCATAAGAGGTGAGCTTGTGGGCAAATTAATGGTATTCCTGAGGATTGTGGGTACCTACCTTTCGGTGGTGACCATGATCGCCATGAACCTCTGTGTTTTGAAATGCTCCTTGGCTACATCGCTCACTTTGTTTTGCATGAACTTGTATGAATTTAAGCACTTGGGCATGCAAAGAATCTTAGCTCTTCACCGTCGGTTGGTTGCTGTGCTTTGTGATTAAATCAATTTTACATTTTTCCCATTTTCAATTCACTTCAATTTTTATTTGTGTGTATGTGTGGGGGTATGGATTTATATACTAAAGGGTGCATTTCTAGTGATAGAAAACAATGAAGAACAATGAACACACTAAAGTTGCATCATAGTTCTAAAATTTACTTTTAATTTATCAACTGATGTGTAACATTTCTTTGTTCATTAGAGGTGTCTCTAAACCATGGAAATATTAACTGGGATTTATATGGAATTTACAAGGAATGTTTCTAAAGCAAAAGTACAACTTAAGAAATTTTACCCATGTTGAACAAAATAATATATATAAAATAATTACTACCTATTTTATGTACTATCCTGAATTATAAAGCATGTTATTTAGTGTTCAAAGTACAAGACAGTCTTTTCACACATGAAGAAATAAACAAAGAATAAAATCAAATATAAAGAATGTACAGGAAATCGATCTTCTAAGCATTATGGTAGTTGTGATAAAATACTCAAAGAATATTCAAAATACAGTATCATTAAAATCTAATTAATTTTAAAAAAGATTAAAAATTACATTACTTTTATTTGTGTCTATCTTAGCTACTAAAAGAGACTAAAAGATGCTTTTTAAGAATCTCAAAAAGTAATAGACACAAGATAATAAAATCACAATAAACAATAATAATGATAACAATTATACAAACATGCAAAATAAAGTACTCAAAACAAACTTCTGTGGCAACACAAAAAACTTAAACGGAATTTAATAAGAATTAAATAACTTTTTGATTACAAAAGATTTTGTTGAATGAGTTAAAGTGCATCGTTGATATATTTCATGTTCTTCCTAAACCACATGTTTTATATATTATAAAAACTAATGGTAACTTTAAAATCAATTGAAAGGTTTTATCTATTGTGAAGTAACTTCTTTTTATGAAAAAAACATAGCCACAAAATACAATATTGGTTTATATTTTTATTTTTTAAATTGAACTCAAAATTATTGAGTAATAAATTTTTTAGTCTAATGTCATTTTCAATAATTTAGTAGATTGGTTCTATCATCCATTGAAATCACAAAAATCATTCTTTCATGTTAATTCTTTAATTTTTCATATCATTTAGTTAAAAATTTACAAAGTTTGATACTTTTGTTGTTATTGATTATCACTACATTAATGCTTGTACATCTCTTCAACTGATTTTGCTCAAACAATAAATGAAAAAAGTATTAACTAACATGATAAAGATTTTAATAATTAAAATAACATAATCAAATTGTAAGTAAAATTGAACTAAAAAATAAAATACTAACTTTATTTAAATTAATAAAATTGGTGAATTGATTAAAATTTGTATATACTATTATTTAAATATATTGAAGGTGTACAAAAGAAACTTATAGAATTTCACGTAAATATTAGAAAAATGAATCAAAATAATAATGAAAAACTTAATGTTGAAATATTTTGACCTATAGAGATATGCTTTGTCTTTAAATGAATTCTATCATTGATTTTCATGTTTTTTTAGTTATGAATAGTAATATAATTCCATTGCTAGTGTTGTATTATAAGTAATTTTTTATTATAAAATGTCTTTATAATATATAAGATTTATTTTTGAAATAATATTAGTAATGATCTAATAGATATAAAATATCAAAACACTCTATAATGTTTTTAAAGAATAATAAGTCATACTAATTCTATTGATTTGATACATCTTTTTAAATACTTTTGGGCTTTTTATTTTTTTATTTTTTTAATAAAATATACACATATATAGACACATTTTTTTTGTTAAAAAATAATTGTATATTTTGCTTAAGATGATATTCTTGATAAACCTTAGGGATCATTTCAAATACATTAGAAATTTTGGATATAAACTCTAGTATTTATTTATAAATATTTTAATACTTCTAATATAATAATAATATCAACTTAGTATTTTTTATAATATATTATAAATTATGTTCAATTTATATTCTACTATATTTTTGTTTCAATTTGAAATTTTAATAAAAGACTTACTTTAAGATAGAAGATTTTACAAATAATTATATTACTAAAATAATAGAAATTAAATAGAATAAATTAGAAGTAATTATAAGTATCAAAAAATATTTGGATTTTCATAAAAGTATATATTAATACATATAAATACATGTAAATAAAATCTTCCTTAAGAAAAAAAATATATATCTTAAATAAAAATTAGATTCATACGTGCATTTAGATATAGCATGTCACTAAAAAACATATTTTAAAAATTGTCTATACAAAGGAGTAATAATTGTGGCAACATCTTATAACTTAGATATTTGATGCAAAAGCCTTGTTATTCTTAATAATTTTTTATTTGATATTTTTAGTAGCCAATAAATAAATATATATATATATATATATATATATATATATCAGATATTTTTAATCTTATCAATGTTCTCTTTTATTCTAATTTTAAATAATAATTTTTATTTATTTATATTTAATAATAGATATTCTATTACTTTTTATTTAAAAAATATATGTCTTTTTATATTTTCTTCTTCTTAAATATATATAAGTTTAATATTTTTTATAAGATTGCATAAAATAATTTAATTGAAAAAAAAATCTTATAAATATGTAAAGATTTTTGTAGGTTAAAAAAAGCCACTATTGAAAACAATTTGTCAAGTGATGTTACACTAAGTAATAAATCTTATCAAATATATGTGGTTTAGTTTGGTTTAGTGGTTTTTCTACCTATTTAGCTTTTTTAATTAGTTAACTTTCTTAATGTCAACTAAGGTTTAAATATTTAGTCAAAACAATCCCTTAACTTAACATTTATGTCAATTCAAATCTTCTAAGTGGTTTCAAAAGAAAAAAGCTTGTAGTAAGGGTTTTTCTTGGTTTTATTAATAAGCTATTTAGTAAAGCTATAGAATTTCTCTTCAACTTATACTTATACTCTTAGATTCTCCTTTTGTAGTCTCAGAGATAGTTTGACTTGTTTGTGTAGAGATTCTTCTTCTTTCACTTAACAAAAAATGTTCTATCATCTTTAAGTTGTACTATAGCAAATTAAAATGGAATAGAATTTTTCTTCTTTTTTTAAATACATATATATATATATATTGATTTTTTGTATTATATTTTGAATTATTTTGGTATTGAAGTGTATCTTGGATTTTTTTTTTAATATTGAATTATTGCAATACTATTAATCTTAAATATGTTGCAATACTATGTTGGAGTATATTTTGGATTTTTTTTGATATTGAGTTATTGTATTGCAATACTCCTCGTATTAGATATATTTTTTAATATTATATTGAAATAGTACAGAAGTTGTAAGTATAAGACAAGACAAAACGTAGCTAGATATTGTCAAATTGTGGTGCGTATTGGAATATTAGTTGCAAGTTGTTAGGGACATAGTCCTTAGAACCTTCTAGAGACAAGTTTCTAGAACCTTCTAGAAGCAAGTCTCTGGAACCTTCTAGAAGCTTCCTAGTTGATAGAAGTTGCTTGAGAAGCTCCCTAAATAGGAGTATATATTGGAATCGAGGCTGAAGAGTTCTTCAGTCTCGACAATACATCTCTTGGAGCTCTAGCTCACCTCTCTGGTGTTGTTCTTGTATTCATCTGATTAATCTAGTTCTTGCCAGTTCTTCTTGAACTTCTTGGTAGATATCAAGTCTATATTCTGTGTCCGTGACACAAGTACATAAAGATCGTTGGATACGCCAAGATTATTGCACAGCTTAGGATTTCAACTTTTAGGTGCAATATTATAGTTGTTTATTATTGTTTATTATAGTTGTTTATTAGAAGTGTACTAGCACTTTAGAGGTTGCGGATTACCCTCCTCTAAACTGATACTTCTTTTGTTATAATATTGGAGTCTTATTCTTCTTGGAGAAAGTGGATTACCCTTTTTTTTGAAGCTCTTAAGGCATTTTAGAGGTTGCGGAGTACCCTCTTCTAAACCAATATTGTCTTCTTGTAGAGTCATTTCTGTCCTTCTCTTAGAATGGTCGGGAGCCAAGACATTAGTATGACGGAAAGTTTAGAGTCCAAGTTAGATGCTATCATGAATGCCCTCGCTACGTTATCGCAAAGAACTGCAGAGATTGAAGGAGTTGTGGCAAGGCTTCATAATGATAGAGCATTTGGGATGGCACAATCTAGGTTGCACCAGCCTCAAACTTCTACACTTGGAGAAGCAACTTTACCTCAGGTTCGACAAGCATCGCTAGTTCTACAACATAAGGAACTCCGAGTTAGCCTTGCGGACAAGTTCGATGGTACACATTCCAAGTTTCGAGGATTCGTCAACCAAATCAGGTTGATAATAGTTTTACAGCCCGAACGCTATCCAACGGAGGAGTCACGTGTTGGGCTTGTTGGAACCTTACTTACAGGACAAGCTCTATCATGGTTTGCTCCTTTGTTTGAGAAACGATCGTCCATACTAAACAACTTTGAAACCTTTTTGGAGGCATTTGCAAAAGCATTTGGTGAACACGACAAGGTTCGATGGGCTACAACAAAGATCCGGTCACTACGACAAGGGATGCGTTCTACATCAGTCTATGTATCGGACTTCAGGCAATTAGCATGCGACATCAATTGGGACGAACAAGCGTTGATGAGTCAATTCTATTGGGGTTTAAGGGACGATGTGAAGGATTTACTGTTAACTCTTTCTCATCCGCAAACGTTCAATGAAGCTATTAGCCAAGCTGTGAAGTGCGATAACCGCCTATTCCAACGTCACCAAGACCAACGTTCAAGACAACATACGGTTCGTCACACCCCAACTATGTTGGCAAGCAGCATGAATTCACATTCAGAGGTAGAAGACATGCAAATTGATGCGGTACGTGTCAAATCTCTTACTCTAGAAGAAAAAAAGCGGCACACGGAGGAAGGTCTTTGCTTGTATTGCGGTGAAGAAGGCCACAAAGTTGGAAACTGCCCCAAGAAGCAAAATCGACGTATTATCAAGACTAGGGGCGCGTTTATTCAGGAAAACGAGGATGCCCAGCCACAATAGGAACCGTGCGGCTGGACAGTGAAATATCGCAACAACAACCAAGTTCCTTTCTTTCCACTCAACCTGCCCTTTGTTTTACAATCCCTTTGCTTATTGGCCCTCAAAAACTGAGAACCTTAGCATTATTAGATTCAGGAGCATCTGCTTGTTTCTTAGACGAAGAATTTGCAAAGCGTCATAAGATCCCTTTAGTACAAAAATCCAAACCTGTTCACGTTGAGGTCATAGATGGACGACTTTTATTTTCTGGTAGTGTCATCCATGAATCAGAACCTATAGAAGTGACGTTTAAGGACCATAGTAGTCATATTATTTTCAATATTATTAGAACCCCATCAAATCCTGTTATTCTTGGTCTTTCCTAGTTGAAAAAGCCTAACCCATCCATAGATTGGAAGTTGCGGAAGATGACCTTTCCCACAAAACTACCCAAGAGCAAGCCTAGTAGAAAACCTCGAATAGAAAAATCCTTATTTATTGGAGCAAGAGTGTTTATAAGATTGTCCAAGGGAGGCACACCGTTTGTCATTTATGCGGCTCCAACTACCGGGGAGAAGATCTCGACAACAAGTATACCGGAGCAATATAAGGATTTTAAAGACGTGTTTCAAAAGAAAAATGTCGACATGCTATCGAAACACAGACCATATGATTGCGCCATAGACTTACAGGAAGGACCACAACCGCCTTTTGGCCCAATCTACAATCTATTGCAGATGGAGTTGGCGGAGTTGCGGAAGTACATCGACGAGAATCTAGCCAAGAACTTCATCCGTCATTCAAAATCGTCAACTGGAGCACCCATCTTATTTGTGAAGAAGAAAGATGGCTCGTTGCGGATGTGCGTGGACTATCGAGGCCTCAATAAGGTAACAAAGAAGAATCGTTACCCGTTACCCTTGATTTCTGGTCTCTTAGAACAACTTGGACGTGCAAGGATCTTTACAAAAATTGATCTAAGGGGAGCTTACAACCTCGTACAAATCAAGGAAGGAGATGAGTGGAAGATAGCGTTCCGTACAAGGTATGGCCATTTTGAATATAATGTCACGCCCTTTGGTCTTACCAATACTCCAGCGGTCTTTCAACATATGATGAATAACATTTTCCAAGAGTACCTTGACAATTTTGTTGTCATCTATTTAGATGATATTATGATATTCTCCAAAAATGAGGAAGAGCATGAAAAACACGTTCGTTTGGTATTGGAGAAACTACGCGAGCGAGGACTATATACTAAGTTGGAGAAGTGTTTATTTCACCAAATAGAGATGGAGTTTCTGGGATTCGTTGCGACTAAGGAAGGCTTGAAGATGGATCCCAAGAAGGTGGAAGCAATCGTGTCCTGGGAGGTTCCGAAGACGGTTAGAGACATACAATGCTTTCTTGGTTTTGCCAACTTCTATCGGATCTTTATCAAGAATTACTCTCAAGTTGCTGCTCCTCTCACTCGGTTGACACGCAAGGATAAGCTGGAATGGGGACCTCTAGCAGAGAAGGCGTTTCAAAACTCGAAGACCGCATTTACTACGGCTCCAATCTTGGTACATCCAGACTTTACAAAGGCCTTTTATTTAGAAAGTGATGCTTCGGATTTTGCTTTGGAAGCTATACTTTCACAAATAGGAGAAGACAAGAAGCTCCATCCGATTGCATTCTATTCTCGAAAGTTCTCTGTTGCTGAAATCAATTATGAGATCCACGATAAGGAACTTCTTGCTATAGTGCATTCTTTCCAAGAATGGCATCACTTTCTTGAAGGAGCTGCACATCCAGTGACCGTATACACAGATTACAAGAATTTGGAGTATTTCATGTCGGCTCGAGTTTTAAATCGACGTCAAGCTCGATGGAGTATGTTGCTATCTAGGTTTGATTTTATTATCACTTATCGACCTGGAAAGCAGCAAGGACTATGTGATGCCTCATCGAGGAGATCGTATCTTGTACCAAAGGCAGGAGAAGCAGCGTTTAATCAATAATATATGACATTGTTGAAGCCAGAGCAATTTCAGCTTTGCGCTACTATTATGCCAATTGATGCTGACTTCCTGAATCAGGTACGTGCCGTAACTATTGAAGATTCAGTAGCCATTGATATTAAGCAGCGTGCTAATGACGACAAGTTTAGGTGGAGGGAGATCTTTTATACTTTGAAGAGCGATTATATATCCCAAAAGGACCAGCACGACTCCGAGTTCTTCAATCTCGCCACGATTTTCCAGCTGTGGGACATTTTGGATTCAACAAGACCTTGGAGCTTATTTCTCGAGATTTTTGGTGGCCCCAAATGTGGAAGGATGTGAAAGATTTTGTCCTCTCCTACGACATCTGTTCAAGATCCAAGAATCCTCGGCATCACCTTTATGGACTTCTACAGCCATTGCCAATTCCACGTCAACCATGGTCTCCAATTTCTATGGACTTCATTACGGACCTGCCATCATCGAACTCATTTGATAGCATCTTTGTTGTGGTAGATCGGCTTACAAAAATGGCACACTTTGTCCCTTGCAAGAAGACATCGTCCAGTGAAGTTACAGCAAGGCTCTTTCTCTATAATGTGTATCGATATCATGGACTACCAGATGATATCGTATCAGATCGAGGAACCCAGTTCGTATCAAAGTTTTGGAGATCTCTCTTTGAGATACTGAAGGTGGATATCAAGCTTTCTTCGGCTTTTCATCCTCAAACTGACGGTCAAACGGAACGGGTGAACCAAATCTTGGAACAATACTTATGATGTAGCATCAACTATCAGTAAGACGATTGGACCACATATCTGCCGCTAGCCGAGTTTGCATATAACAACACCCTCCATGCGTCGACTCAATACACACCATTCTTTTCCAACTATGGATATCATCCAAAGCTTGATTTATTGAGTCCATCAACAAATAACAATCTAGCAGCTGAAGGATTTGCGAAACAACTATCAGAGCTTCAAAATACGTTGAAGCCTCAATTACAATCCGCTCAAGAATCCTACAAGGCGTCTGCAGATAGATTTCGGAATCAAGCACCTACTTTCAAAATTGGAGATAAAGCATGGCTTCTTCAACGGAATATCAAGACCAAGCGGCCATGTGATAAGTTGGACTATCGAAGATTGGGACCATTTATCATCCAAAAGTAAATCAATCCAGTGGCGTACCGTCTGGAATTACCGGCTTCTATGAAGGTACATCCAATCTTTCATGTTTCTTTGTTGGAGCTTTATCGAGAGTCATCTTTTCCTGGAAGAGTGCAATGTCTGCCACCTAGTATTGAGATCGAGAACTACGAGGAATACGAGGTTGAAAAGGTGTTGGATTCTCGGCGAAGGTGGGGCAAGTTGGAGTATCTTGTTCATTGGTGCGGCTACGACATTAATGAGTGAACATAGGAGCCAATTGAAAATCTCACCAATGCGCCGCAAAAGGTACAGGAGTTTCATCAACAACATCCTTATAAACCTAAGCCGGTTCGACAATAGCTTCTTTCTGAAGCTTGCTCATCCAAGAATATAAGAAAGGGGGAGAACACCACTAAAATTCGTAGTTGATGTAGTTATTTTCTCCAAGATAAAATAGAATTTTTTCAGTAGCCATAGTTTGGTCTTCTGATATGGATAGCCAAGAGATAGATACTATGCTAGTCAGATTATCTCAACCGACTAGTTCACGAAGGCAACCCCGAGATGAAGAACCACCTGCACCATGACGACGATGGAGGATACCAAGTAACCGATCACTGGTGATTGTATTTGAGTCCGAGCCTGCTTACGATGGTCAACTAGAAGGCATATTTGCAGGACAATTTCACAATGAAGATACGAAAGTTCATGCTTGGTCAGAAGTTGAAGGAGTGGGCCACTACCGTTAGCTTCAAGGGCCGATGAACCACTTACCTCGTGAACAACAGTTGGAGTTCATAGCAGACATTATGCGACAAATCTTCATTTTCTTACGTTGGTACTAATTGACAACAACATTGCTTCTCAGAGACCTCGAAGCTAAAGGAGGGAGTGATGTTAGAAACATAGTCCTTAGAACCTTCTAGAGACAAGTTTCTAGAACTTTCTAGAGACAAGCTTCTAGAACCTTCTAGAAGCAAGTCTCTGGAACCTTCTAGAAGCTTCTTAGTTGATAGAAGATGTTAGGGACATAGTCCTTAGAACCTCCTAGAGATAAGTTTCTAGAACCTTCTAGAAGCAAGTCTCTGGAACCTTCTAGAAGCTTCCTAGTTGATAGAAGTTGCTTAAGAAGCTTCCTAAATAGGAGTATATATTGGAATCAAGGCTGAAGAGTTTTTCAGTCTCGACAACACATCTCTTGGAGCTCTAGCTCACCTCTCTGGTGTCGTTCTTGTATTCATCTCATTAATCTAGTTCTTGCCAGTTCTTCTTGAACTTCTTGGTAGATATCAAGTCTATATTCTGTGTCCGTGACACAAGTACATAAAGATCGTTGGATACGCCAAGATTATTGCACAGCTTAGGATTTCAACTTTTAGGTACAATATTATAGTTGTTTATTATTTCCACAATATTAGAAGATTGTAACATCCAATTTTTTTTATATTGTGATTATAGTGAAGTAAAAAGGTACGACAAAGTTTGAATTGTAATATATTATTTTTATTGTAAAATTATAATTTATTTTTTTACTATTGTAGTGTAATATTTGATATGAGCTATGATAAATAGTACATCATTTTTTCATTATTATTTTAATTTTATCATGCTTTTTGATATTGGATTTTTTTAAAAGAAAGTAATGCAATATAAAAAAGCATTTTGTGACATTGGAAGATTTGGTTGTGTGCCAAAAATTAGTAGTAGTAATGTAAAAAAATTAATTTGATATAAATTGTGAAACTTTTATTGCATACTCTTACGATTTATACAATAAAGGATTTTATTGGCATTCTTGGTTTTTAAAGTAGAGATTATTTGGAACATTGATGTGGCATGTATTAAATTCCAATTTCTTTCTAAGTGAAGTTTTGATTTTTTTTCACTTCTCTATATTTTGTTTTGTTGCAATTTTCTTTTATTATTATAATGTTTGTGATTTGTAACCATCAACATCAAATAAGTAGCAATTGCTTTGATTCACTTTTGATTTTTACATTTGTATTGTTGAAGATGAGGATCTAATGTAGATTTCTAGATTTTGTCTTTGGTGCTTTTTTTAAAATATAGATATTATTTCTAGAGATTTGTTGGAATTCTTTTATTTTGTATTTATATTAATTAATATTAATAAAATATCCTAGGAAAGAGGTTGAATTAATGAGTAGTAAGATCCTTCTATTTTTTGATTTATTAGACATGTAGTAATCTAGAGGTGATTATTGGTGAATTGCAAAGTTTAATAATGGTTGTAAATACAAGTTGTCTTAAAATTTTACATAGTTGTAGATACCTAAATAATATATTTTATAATGTATACTTAGAATCAATGTTATTGATATCTTTTACTAGATTATTTAGATGATAGTAACAACATCTAAGACTTTGAATTAATAATAGATATCAATAAGAATTTTTAGCTTATTTTGGCATTCGATACCATAAGAAAGTTTTGAATCTTGGATATAAACACATTTTATAAGATCAAGGACAATCCTTGTAGCATGATAAGAGATCAATTATTATGAAAAATTAGATACATTTCTTTATTTAATTGAAAGTTTAGATTTCAAATATATATGGAAAAAAATACACCAAAGGTCTCCTACTTTTAATAAGTGATATGTCTTTGAGCTACTATCATAATATATAGAGCATGAGGTACTTCAAATGTATGATAAATAGAATGAAGAATATTCACTTAAATTACAAGAAATATAGCGTTATTAGGAGACAAGAATAAAGCTTATTTCAATTCTTAAAGAAGGTGCTATTTCAAGCCATATATCTATGGTGAAGGAAGAAGACTCAGTTAAAACAAAAGTTGGAATATTTTTGGAAGAAGGAAGAGAAAAAAATAGTAATGGCCTTAAATAATATTCCATCTATTTTATCACAAATAATTTAAGCAATGAAGTCAACTTTGTCTACAATGAAAGAGCTGCCATCATTTAAGCTTATGGAAATGTTTATTAAACATTTGAAGAATAAATATGGAGATTTCAAGCATGACCAAATACAACACATTTAAGACTTTTGATATAAAAAAAAACACCTCACATACTATGCATATTCACTTGGCTTAATTTGCAATAGAATCAAGAAGTAAATAAAACCAAAAGGAATCTAAGAGCCAACTTGTCAAGATTTTCTTTTCTAAGATTGATAGACAACTTTTGAATTTAGCCACATTACAAATTATCCTCCACTACAATGGCAAGATTATGTTGATTCAAGCATTTTTTGAAGTTGAAAAATATAATAGCACTATTTCTCAGTATGATGTTATTGACATGATTGTCTAAATGAAAATGTTGTATTTTGTAAAGTTTTTTTGAGAATATACTAGGTACTTGGCTATGGAAGGTAAAATAGAACTTATAATAAGAAGATCTTAACAACTCTAATAGAATCTTTAAAAATTCTAATTAAATTATAATAATGCTAATCAATCTTTAATTAAATTTCAAAAGAAATTTCAAAGTACTTACAAAAGAATATAACAAAATCATAAATTGATCTTACAATAATATATATAATAAAGAAATTATAATACAAATATTAAAGAAATATTTTTAAATTAATAGAAATAGTCATCTTAATTAAATTCTAATAAAATCTTAATGTAATTCTAAACAAATTTTAATCAAATTCTGAACCAATTCTAATCAAACCCTATTGAAATCTTGAATCTTAATTTTAGACCAAATCTTAATTAAATTCTAATCAAATTCTAATCAAATCTTAAACCAAATCTAAATCAAATTTTAAATATTAATCTTAAAATAAATCCTAATAAAATCTTAAATCAATCTTAATCAAATATTAATTAAATCTTGAATCCTAATCCTAAATTAAATATTAATAAAACCTTAAATCAATCTTAACTCAATTTTAATTATATCTTAAATTACAATTAAATTCTAATTAAATTCTAAGTCCTCATAAAATCCTAAATAAGCTATAAACAACTCCAAGAAAATCCTAAGTAAATCTTAATCAATTACTATAGTTATTTTGGAACTTCAATAAGTATTAATTGAACCATTGATTTTGATTAAATTTTTATCCAAAATTTAATTAAAAATTATTATACAATCAAATGAAATTTGAGAAGAATCAAACTCACCAATTGAAAGAAAAGCTCCCAAAACCTTTTAGATATTAGTTGCCTTCCTTTTCCAACTTGAATGTTGATCTTCTAACAAAGATTTGTTTTTTTAAAAAATATTCAATTATTTTAAAATTAGCTAGTATGTAGATATTTAAGTTTAAATTGTTTTCACAAATATTTATTTCAATTAAACTAGTAAATGTTGTAAGATTGCAAAAACTGTCAGTGACTCTAAATTTTAATTATCTAAGACCATAATCCCCAAAAAATTTCACAACCTTCAATCTAACCATTTAATTGACATCAAATTTTTTACATACATTTATCAGAAGCACAATAAAAAAACTGGCAAATTTTCACTTATAAGTATACTATAATATTCACAAAATCATCAAATTTATAAACTTTTTTTAATTTCTTAAAATCCAATTCTATTAAATACATCTCTGTCTTAGAAAAGCTCTCAAAACCTCAATAGATCTTCAAATCACATAAAATTATCTCTTAAAACTCTTCTCATAAGTTTGTTTTCAAATTCCATTCCTTTGATCAATCAAAGTACCTTGGAATTACTATAGGTGCTTAGTTTTGTGCCTCAAGGTCTAATTTCGACCTTGGTTCATAACTAGTCCACTTTACATATCAATTCTTGATATTTTGAGGTAATATTTATTAAAACCTATTTTTAATTTCTTTTTAAATATACATATATCAATTATTTATCTTATTTATTTTAATTTGGCTTATTTATGCCTCTACAACATAAGTAGAAGTTTATTCTAAAAGAAGGCAGTATTAGCACTTATTAAGTTCTATTATCTCTTTATTTATTATCTATATTTTTAAGATAATGAACTAAAATATTTTTATTTAAGCTCCTCTATTGTAAAATATCTCTTTACTTCTTTCATCTAATGGCCATTTTATTACATAACAATAGATTTATCTAAGTCCAAGTAGGTTGTAATTATTATAAGTATTTTGATAGAAACTCAACTTGAAAGGATTTTATATTATTAGAAGTGTAGTGAATTTGGTCACATCGTAAATGATCTTAATTTTTTCAAGGAGAAGAAAGTCTAATAGATAGAAAAATCTAAATAGAAGATAAAAATGGCTAAGGCTAAATAAAAATCTAAAAAGAAGCAATTAAAATATATTCATTGTAGTAAATTCAATCATATTAAGGATTGTTTTATCTAGCATCCAAATAAGTGGCCTACTTTGGATAAGAAGAAAGCCTTAGAAGCTAGAATGGTTGAATTAACAAAAAGATTCAATACTATAACTTGATTATGCTAAGTTACTAAATCTTACATGATTTCTAAAGTTGAAACAAATTCTTCAACTCAAGCTAATTACATGTTTGGTGCATTAAGACAAATAATTGTTGTACTTGCTACTAATATTCAAACAACATCCAAGAATATAGCACCTTGTGAGTTCCAAAATTGACTTACTTGTGCATTAAGTACAAAAAATGTACTTTGTGATGCTTAAAGTGACTAGTTTAGTAAATTAATGTAGAAATTTTGAAATAAATAAAAAATAATAAAATATTAATTATAAAAAGGATCTCTTATAGAGTTTTTTTTGAAAATGGACGTATTCTTGCCATAAGCAAGGAATGTACTTGATGTACTATTTATCTTGTAATTTTAATTTTTCAAGGATTTTGAAGTTCTCAATTTTTACAACTTGCCTTATCAATGCTAGTTCTTATAGTCAGTATGGTTGCAATTGGAACATTGATGGCACTAGCACATCTTGAATTAATAAGGACTGAGTTGCAGTTTATAAGAATGGCATGTTGTTTGATCCATGATTGATGTACTTATGAATATCTAATATAATAGTTTTGATAAGCTATAATTAGAATCTATAGAATTAGTGAATATTGGAATCCACATCAACCTCATTCTCTAGTATTTTTATTGATTTTTTTGGATATTGTTTGTTTGCTCTCTTCCTACTCAAAGCAGATAGTAGCTATAGTTATTGTTTTATTTTTTCTATTCTATCAGCAGTTAAGTGCACTGGTTTGAATAGACTTACTTCAATTAAGGTAAAATATCATATTACATATATTCTTGCTTAAAAATATAAAAAATACCTAGCTATGGAAGGTAAATAATAATGCAACAAAAATTCTACAAAGTTTAATAGAGCCTTAAATAAACTTCAAATAATCCCTAATAACTCAATCAAACTTAAACCTATTGAAATAAATTTAAAAAAAGTCACAAAAGAAATATCAAGAATTTTAAAAAATATTAAAAATAAAAATATTAATATAATCCTAATTAAAATTTTAATTAAATATTAATAAAATCTTAGGTCAAATCTTAATGAGACCTTAATGAATTCTTAAATTCTAGAAAAATCGTAGACAAATTTTAAATCAAATCTTAAACAAACATTAATCCTAATCAAATCCTAAACCATATCCTAGATCTTAAACAAAATCTTAACAAATCCTATAGTGAAATAGAACGTCAACAACTCACAATCAAATCATTGATATCAACTCATAATTTGTATACTTTTTAATGTCTTAGTAAAGAATAAGTATAAGAAAGATGAAATCAATTGTACTTATCAATTGAAAGAAATGCAAGATAATTCAATTGGATATTAGGTGGCCTCTTATTTGAATTTGAATGCTAAACTTCTATTACCAATATCATCTAAAATGTTAGAAATTAAATCTAATATCTATACAAAAAAAATCTTTTCAATCTAATTGATAAATTTCTGAAGATTTTAGAAACACTCACTAATCATCAAACTCCAATTTTTGAGATCTCAATCCACAAAAACGTTCACATACTTTAATCTAATTATTTGATTAATTTTAAAATTTATATACACATTTACAACTAGTACACCAACACACTCTCCAAAATTCACGTATATAAACACTACAAAACTCAAGAAACCTTCAAATTTACAAACACATTTTTATTTCTAAAAATCTAAACCAACTAAAAATATTATTAATTTTGAAAATTCCTCAAAAATTCAATATTGACTCAATTGATATAAATTTAATGCCTAAAAATTTCTTTTCAATTTTTCTCTCACATCTTATTTTTCGATCTATCAAAGAATCTTGGAATCACTATAGGTGCATAATTCTGTGCCTCAAGGTCTGATTTTGATCTAAGTAAACAACTAGTCTTCTTTGAATATTAGTTCTTGGCTCCTTGAGGTAAATTTTGCTAAAATTTACTCTTAATTCTTTCCTACATATGCCTATATTATTTAATTTTTTAATATATATATATATATATATATATATTATCATATTTATAGCCTTATAAAATGAATAAAAGCATATTTTATAAAAAAATATCATTAAAATCCTTTAATTTTATTTAATTTTATGGAAAATATTCTCTCTTTCATTCATTAGTCATATTACATCATGACAACAATTCCTTTATTGAATTGATGATCAGCTTTGATGTGATTTACTTACATCATTTGCTTCACTTTATTACATTGCAATATACTATTAGAGGGAGAAGGTCGACTCATCCTTGCCTAGGTATCAATTCAAGGCATAGAACAAATTCTTGTTTTACAAAAAAAGGTTAAGTAGAAAATTAGTTTGTTTTGAATAAGAAAAAAATCAAGAGATTGGTGTTTAATAAAGTTCAAAGTGGTGGTTAGCTCACAATGTTAAGTTACTACCAAGCCTTTGAGCTAGAGTTGCTATTGTAGAGGATTAAAGGATCTATTATTGTAGTGTGGAGTTACTTGTATGTCGCATTTCTTTCCCTTTGTAAGCATTCTAAAGACAT
This sequence comes from Physcomitrium patens, assembly GCF_059467195.1. Taxonomy (NCBI): domain Eukaryota; kingdom Viridiplantae; phylum Streptophyta; class Bryopsida; order Funariales; family Funariaceae; genus Physcomitrium; species Physcomitrium patens. Next base: position 1,507,703 of record NC_143417.1, on the reverse strand, counting down.
CAATTAGGTAGATGGAAAATAATTGAATAAATTAAGATTAAAATTGAATTAGGTTAATAGATGAATAATTGAATTTAGATGAAAATATATTTTAGATAAATTTTCTTATTTGAATGAAATATTATACTTGGATGAAAATTTATTTAAAGATGGATTTTTTTTGATGGATGAATTTTAATTTAAAAAATAAATGATTAATAATAAAGATAAAAATTAAAATTAAAAAAATAATTAATTAAAAAATAGATAAATTAATTTTTAAAATATAAATTTTGAAGTGATTTTTTATTGCAAGTATGAATTGATGGTGTAGTTTTTTTGCTTGATTACTTAGGTGATTTAAGATGAATTAAGAATAAATTGATTAAGATATAATTATTAAGTTTAACTTTTAAAAATTGCTTAGTTAGTTCACTTATTATGTATTAGAATAAACTCTCAATTATTAAAGGTTTATTTTAATTCACACACCTACTATAAAAAAATTAATTGAAAGAAGGAATTTTGAATTTAATTGGTAAAAAGACTTTAATGCTATAAATTAACGAAAATAGAGTGGCTTAAGTTTTCACCTTAATTGTGGTCTTATAAGCCCACAAGGTTATTAGAAGCTTGATATTTCAATCTTCTTTAGAATTGATAATGGTCTTCTTAAGGATATTTACCTAGGTTTGATTGACATTTTTTGGATTATCATTAATTTGAAGATGATAGGAGATAGTCTTTTATAATTAATTTTAAATCTTGAACTCAAGTTTTATATTGCTTCATTTACAAAATATTTATTCCTATTACTAATTAATATTTTTGGACATCCAAACTTAGTGATAATTTATTTATATAGGAATTTGATTTCTTACTTTCTATTATTGACTTTAAGTGCCTTTGCTTTAGTCTATTTAGTGAAGTCTTTTGTTACTACTATAACATATTTTATTCCACTTGTGGAATTTGGATGAATCTATTTAATAATATTAATATTATTTTAATATATAAAAATATTATATTATATTATATCAAAGATATTTATTATTATTATTATTATTTTTATAACATTCACTTGAATTTTTAAGTTTTAAAGTTGCATATTATAATCTAAAGGCCAATAACACATGTTTTTAAAAACTCTTTGGTTATATAATAAAAATATTTTGACCTTGAAGTTTTATTGAAAATACTTGATAATATAGATGTACTTTGGATGTTTTGTAAATAATTATATATTTTCTTTAAACCAATTGATTGATAAGCAATATTCTAAATATTGATATTTAGAAAAAATCAATGATAATGCTTCCTATCTTTTGCCATTCTAGTTTTTATTCAATTATTTGGAACTTTTATTTTCTGTAATTGTTGTCCCAATTTATATATTTGCTGAATTAAATTTGAATTTATAACATTGTGTACTCATCTTTGATATTTGTGATGATACTCTTACATCCAAAGTTATTATTAAGATAAAGACATCTAAGACAAAGACATATATTATTTGATTAAAGTAGTTCTTGGTAATTCTTTTTTTAAGTTAGGAAGCTATTTTTTTATTTTAGTTATATGTAGAATTTAAAAGGTGGAAGATGCATAGAAATCAAAAACTAGAAGTAAATAAATGAGTAAACATGTAGTTGGGATATATAAGATATAGAAGTAAATAAATGAGTATATTTGTAGTGCATTATCATATATAGGATATGGGCCATTTTTCTTGGTCCTAAGTAATCACCATTATTATCAAAACTATTATTAATTAAATATATTTTTTATAATAAATTTTTTTGCCATTCAATTATAAAACTTATATTATGTCATAGAAAATTATTACATGATTACATCTATTTTAAAAATAAATGTAATTTTTGACATAAAATTCATAAATAAATGTATTTTATTATAAATAGTATTTAAATTATTCCTTACATTCTTTCTCATCTAAAATTTATGAGCCTAAAAATATAGTTCTTTTATAATGGTGGTTAATTTTGTTAATATGATTTATATTTAAAAAAGCATATGAAGGTTTTATTAACAAATATGAATGTAAATACAATCAGGAGTAATTTAGAAGTGAAGTTTACATATTTGTTATTGCATGAATTTTAAAAATTATTAAAAAAAAAAATATATATATATATATATATATACATATTATAAAAAAGATACTAATAAAATAAAAAATATATATTTCTATCATCAAAAATTATTATTATATTAAAAAATATTATTACCAAAAATTATTATCATTATCAAAATAAATTATTATTATAAAAATATATTATCATTGTCAAAATATATCAATATGAAAAGATATTCTTATCAAAAAGTATTATCAAAATATGGATTTTTTGCTTTTTTGATAATTGACATATCAATTGTTAATTGTTAAGCTATTATACAACAAAGACAAAGAGCACATAAGCATGGTCATTAGATATCTTAGTTGGACATAGAAATGACTTAAACAGTGATGTGCCTATATGCAATCATTTTACAATTAGACTATTAAGATAAAACATACATGACTGTGATAGGTTACATAAAGAATAAAATCAACAAGAGTTGAAAGGATATGGTGCTACAATTAAAAAAATGATGGTGGTCGTAGAAAAATAGCTCAACTTATAAATCTTCAAAAAAATGCACAACAAAGGCAAAGTGCATGTAATCAAGTAATTTTACATGCACAATAAGAAGAAGAAGCAAAAAAATATAATATAGTAAGAAAAATTGGTGAATAAGTTGAGAAAATTTGTTATAAAAATCATAATAAAAGAAAAAGATTGGAAGGCTGTCATAATGTCGGAAATATAGACATTTAACACCCACATTGCAAGGCATTCTATTGGATGGATGAGTGAACTATGCCATCAACAAAACAAAATCCACAATTTGGTACATATTATCTTATTAGAAAGGTTGGACTTTCCCTTCTTAAAAATCTCCTATTATTAATTATATAACTACTTGATAGATAAGATAAATAAAACAAGAAGTTTTAAAAGACTAATTTGATAATATAATTTTGTATATGCATTTATATTTCTTTGTACAAAAGTTGATAATACTATCTTACTAGGATATGGTCCATATAGCTTTTGCATATATAGAGAGCTTCAATACCATATGAATATCTTTTTATCAAAACAAGGAATAGAGATAAATAATATGAAACTTTACTTTTATCATTCCAATATTGCTTATGAAACAAAGTTATTACAAAAAAATAATTTATCAATTCAAATAATATAGAAGCTTTAAGAATGTTTGAAAAAATATCACAAATATTTTTTACTTTATTGACAAGCTTATGAAACATTATTCTAAAGAAAAAAATGGAAGAAAGATATACTTGTTCAATAGAAAAGAGATGCATTGCAACAAATTTATGAAGATTATTAAGCATACTTGTCATTCTACTATTTATTTTATTTTATTTTAATTTTTTTTCCAAAAAAAACTTTGATGACATGACCAAATGAAATATAGATATATAAATGCCAATAAAGATGGAGGTAAAAATACATAGATTGTTTGTCTTATTCAAATAGATTTTTTTATATCTATTTTATTAATGATATAATATATATGCAACTATCTTATGAGGTAGAAAGTTGCTAAAAGAATTTATAGTTGATACTTAAGCAGTAATATAGCAATATTAGTTGAGATACTTTAGTATGAATTATAATAGATTACATGGAGAAGTACATGAAAAGACTAGCAAATATTTTTAGACATGTATAAAAAAGAAGATCCATTTTTATTTAAAATTATTATTACTTGCATGGTTTATGGTCTATGTGAACCTTAAAATATGCAAGTTTTATGCATGAAGGATGGAATTTGTTAAAATAAATACCCAAAAGATTATTGAAAAATAACATCAATAGATGGTAATATGTATTTTCAACTTCATAGAAAAAAATGATGGAAGGACTTTCAATACTAGTAATTATATTGTAGACAATTAATTCGTTGTTCTATACAATCTTACTCTTAGCAAAAAGTATAATTGTCATATCAACATTGAAGTTTGTACTTGAATTTGTGCTGTGAAACATATTCACAAGTATATTTATAAAATGCATAATTGTGTAGCAATATAAATTAAAAATGAGTAGGATGAGGTCAAGGAATATATTGGTGTACAATATATTAGAGCTCTTGAGGCAGCATGGTGTTTGTTTGGAATGAAAATACATGAAGAAGTTTTGAATATGATTTGATTGACATTAAATTTTTATAGAATGCATCAAGTAATTTTTAATTCAAATGATGATGTAGCTGAAATCTTAGCATGTAGAGAGCAATAAAAATAACTCTAATGACATTTTTTAAAATGATTAAATCTATTAAGATTGCTAAGTAATATAAGTATCAAGAGTTTTTATAATATTTTGTGTAGAACAAGACTTTAAAGAAGTGGACTAGAAGAAAAAATGGATTTGCAATTTCAAGGGATTATTTTTCTAATCCTACTACTACAAAAAAAAGATTCTTCTATAGAAAAAAGGTTTTTTTATAATGATGTAGATTATCAATTAACTCAAAATTATAGAACTGAAAGATCAATACAAAGAGATATATTAGATTATAGATTATTTCTTCTTAATGAAATTCTTCAAAAATCAAACAAAATATTCTTAGATTTTCTATTGAAACCTTTTTAAAAAAAGAATTATAATAAAAATACTACAAATCAAATGCTTATAGATCATATATCATAAAATTATAAAAAATTAATAAAAATAATAAAAGAAAGTGTTCTAAAGCTAAATGATGAAAAATACATCATATATTTCAATATTCTTGTTTCAATAGATAACAATCTTGAAAAATGTACTTTTTGGAAGGACCAATAAGAAGTAGAAAAACATTTGTCTACAATATAATAGCAATGAAGTTCCAAAGTGATGGAAAAATTATTTTGTATGTTACTTCTTTTGGAATTGCATCATAATTTTCAAATAGTGGACACACTATACACTCTTTATTTAAAATTGTGATCAATCTTCATAAAGATTTGTTTTGCAATATTACAAAGAATGCACCATATATAGATGTGCTAAGAAAGATAATTCTTATCATTTGAAATGAGATGCCAATGCAACATCACTATTGTATTGAAACAATTGATAGAACTTTTCAAGTCATAAATGGTACTAACAAGTTATTTTTCAAAATTATTATAATTTTTGGTAGAGATTTTTGACAAATTCTTCATGTTGTTGTTAATGACTTAAGAAAAGAGACTATTGATGCTTCTTTCTAATAATTAAATATCTGGTCTAATATTAAAGTTTGCAAGTTGACCAAAAATATATATTTAGAAGATATATCTAATAAAAATTGATTATTTGCTAAATATTTTTTAAAAGAATGGACTATATAAGACTATTACTTTTGAAAGTTTTTTTATGATAGAATGTTTAATTTAATATAGCTAATAAAGAATTTTATTTATAAATTGAAAATAGATAAAAAAATTATAGATTTATTAAAAAATACTATGATTCTTCTAAAATATATGAAAGTAAGTCCAACATCAAATAATTTGATTTAAATTTTTTATTTGAAATTAGATCATGATGAGATACTTGGAGATAAATATTTTACCAATAAGTCCATTTTATTTGCTCAAAATTATGATATTGATGATTTGAACAAGTATGCTAAGTAAATATTTTTTAGAGTTTCATATATTTATCTTAATACAAATATAGCAATTATAGAAGATGGTACCAATAATGATAATTATTATCCAACTAAGTATTTGAATAGTTTAAAACTATGTGGATTGCCACCATTTAGCTTAGAACTTAGGATTAGATATTCTATTATATTATTGTAAAGTATTACTTTGTATTAAGGACTTTATAATAGATCATGCTTGGTCAATATACAATTGATTGATTGAGTTATAGAGGCAAGACTTTTATTTGGAGACTACCAAAGACAATTGGCTTTTCTTCCAAGAATCACATCATGCCCATCATTTGCATAGACTTTGTTCAAGTTGCAGGAAAGACAATTTTTAATAAAGTTAAGATTTACAAAGATTATTAATAAATTTTAAGGATAATTATTAAAAAATATATAAATACATATAAAATATTAGTATTTATATATGGATAGTTGTATATTGCCCTATCATAATATACTTCTTTGAATACGATGAAGATTCTATATTTTAAAAATATTAAAGATAAAATATTAATATAAATATAATTTATCTAAAAAAAATTAAATAAATAAAAATTATATTTATCAATCACAATAAAGAAAATAAATGATTCTATTATTATACATATGTTTCTTTATTTTTCTTTTCTTGATCAAAAATTCTTTAGATGTGGTTAATTTTTGACTTAGCAATTGCAAAATAAACTTTTATATCTTTTTTGTGGCTAACAACATAGATTTCTACTAACACAAATACCTACATAAAAATTATATGATTTTTTAAAGATTTCTTTAGTATTTAATAAATTTATTACTTACCAAATTAGAAATTATATATTAATTTCAAAGAAATAATTTTAAAAATTTAAAAATTTAAAAATAATTAAAAATAATTTTAATATATATATATATATATATATATAGAATGATAATTGAAATATTAATTTCTTCTCATTTAGTATAAAAATAAGAGAACATTATATAGATTGAGGATTTTATTAAATTGACTTATCCATCTCAACTACCATGAAAATAAAAACAACCTTTAGATTTATTTCTCCACTTTTAAATTTGCAACCAATGAAAATTAACCACATTCATCATGATTACTATATTCTTTATCATAGATGGATTGATTTAGTAAAAACTTTGATATATATAAAATTTCTTTAAAAATATGGTATTTATTTTAATTACATTCTTTCTTTATAATATAAAATAAAATATACCTTTATACTTGTTCATCACATGTTATATTTAAATTTTTAAGAAAATTTTTAATTGCAATATATCCTTGTAATATATTACAAAGATGTCCCTTTCAAAACAAGTCTCTTATAAAAATAGGAATTGAATTCAAGTTTAATATACAAGAATATTAAGATCCTCATTGTCATTTTTTTACAATATTAGGCACTACTCTTTTGCTTTTGAGATGCACAATTCTACAAGAAATTAAAAAGAGTGGTATGGTGTATAGAAATAAAGATCTTTAATGAAAAAATGTAAGTCCTATGTAAATTTCATAAAATTATAGAGTCCCTTATGGAGCAAATTAGTTAAGAAATTCTCAACTTGTAATATGGAATACTACAATAATTGTAATAAAAAATATGCTTCCTTGTTGTCACAAAGTTGTCATCAATTCTAACTTCCTTTTTTGAGGTCTTTCAAGAGGGCAACAAATCTTGAGTGGCAAAATTTTATCTTTCATCTCTTCATTATTAGACCACTAACTTTTATTGGGAACTAGATAGATGTTATCTTAGTAAGTTTGGAAATAAACTACAACCAAAAAGTAGTTGCTTATAAATGCTTGGATATTTTGATGAATATGCCAATAAAGAATGCCAAATAGTTGCCATTTTTGACAAGTACATTGTTTTTTTATAGATAAATAAGATTACATATTTTAGATGAAATGTATTCAAAGTCATATTTGCTTGAACAAAGAATCTTATATTAGCAAGAATTTATAGTCTACTTTTTTGATTTTTTCCTCTATTAAGATAACAAAGACAGTAACTGATAACTTTTGTCTATTTATTCACCGATCAAAGATCCAAACTATAAATTGTTATCAAATCTTTTCAATCATGTCAATCAAAGATAGCTTATATGCTTCAAAGATCCAATTATTCAATAATTTTATAATATTAGAGGTTAAATGTCTATATTATAGTTCTTAAAAAAGTGTTGTTGCTCAAAGCTTTAATCTTGTAATATTCCATAGACAACTATATATATATATATATATATATATATATATATTTTATCCCAATAGTTACTTATATGATTAGGTAGAAATAAATAAATATAGATTAATTTCATAAAGTCTTCTAAAGAAGCTTCCTAGAAGCTTTACAGACGTAATTTTGACTTTAGATGTATTTATAGGATAAAAACTTAGCCAACAAATTAACAATGCATTGATAGCTTATGGATTAAGTTAATTCCATATAGTAGCTTGTGGAAGAAGCTAAATATGTGGTGCATACATAAATAATTTGCTTTTCAAGTTAAGACATATGGCTAGCAAAGTCAACACATGTTGGAAGTCCTATAGAATATTGCCATATAGCTCTTAGTTAGAGAGTATATATAGAGGCAAGAGTGAAGCCTTCTTTACTCTTGTCAATGTCTTTTTAGTCCATAGTCTTATTTCAAGCCTTTTTAGTCTTCTTATTTTTGGCAATAGCCATTCTAGTTCAATGTTATATCATCTTTTAGTGACTTTTTAGTTCCTTACAGTGACACAAGAGTATATTGAGGATTTTCTTTTTTTGAGATTCATATCCTTGACAATTTGGCAAGAGTGTGCTAACATATTATTTTTGTCTTGTTTTAAAAGTCAGTGGATTACTCCACTTCTATTGTTGTGTTTTGAAGGTTGTAGACTATTCACCTTTAAATAAAAAATATTATTTTTTAATACTAATATTTTTCTTAAATAAAGTGGATTATCCTTCTTTGTAGAATTTTTTATTAGAGGTTGTAGATTATTCTCCTTTAATTTAATTTTTTAAATTTGTTGGAGTTGTCTATAGAAGGAAAGATTATGGATGTTATTCCAAGCAAAAGTGAAAATAGATTTGCAACTATTGCGGATCTTCACGAGCTTGTCAACACTCCTAGGGTAGAAATTTCATGCATCATCAACATCAACTATGGGAGCACTACTTCTATACCTATAGAAGAAGTCTAGAGTCTATATTAAGAAATTGTGCAATTGAGAGAAACAAATCAATCAACTTCACAACCAAATTCAAAAGGTCTTACTCCTACAAGCTCAAAAGAAGCAAGAATTAGTATGCCCAAGAAGTTTGATGGAACAAGATCAAATTTTTAAGGGTTTTTACAACAAGTTAAGCTCTACTTAAGGCTACACCCTTTCCAATATGCAGATGAATTTACTCAAGTCGGCTTCATAGGCACACTTCTATGTAAAAGTGCTCTTTTTTAGTTTACACTTCTGATGGAAAAGGATTCACGACTTCATTATGATTTAAATTCATTCTTAGAAGTATTTATGGCCACATTTTGAAAAAGTAATTAAGAACAAGTAGCAAAGATCAAACTCTTATTTTTATGATAAAAATCATGATCAACCACTGTATATGCTCTTGAATTCTAAAACCTCACTTATGACATGGACTGAAATGACAAAGCACTTATTAATCAATTTTGATATGGATTGAAGGATAGCAACAAAGTTTTGTTATTAATAATGCTAAAAGCAAAATCTTTACAACAATTTATTGCTCAAGCCATTACATGTGATAATTGATTATTTTAAAGGCGTCAAGAATAAAGACTTGATTGAAGAGGAATAAGTCAAGTAATGGCAATAACTCTCAAGTTTTTTGGAATATATTCATCAAGGCTAGAATCAATTCAAATTGATACAATCCATTTTAAAAACTCTCATAGAGCAAGAAAAGACTTAACTTGGCTAAGAAAGTTTGTATTTATATTGTGGAGAAACTAAGCATATTGCTCAACATTGTCCAAAGAAGCAACACAATTACAAAATGAAGAGCACAATTACCAAAGAAGATAATCTGTTGGAAAATGAGTTTCTCCAAATACAATAGGGACTGTGCGGCTAGAATCATATACAATACCTAGTAAAGGTCCTATTCTCTCCTCAAATCCTTCACCTTGTTTTATAATAGATGTTTGTTTAGGACCTAAAAATCAAAAAGTTTTTACCTTATTAGATTCAAGAGCCTTAGCCTATTTTATAGATAAAGATTTTGTCAAAAATAAAAAAATATCTTTAGTCAAAAAAACTAAACTACTACATATAGAAGTCATAGATGGTCATTTGTTGTCTTCTAAAAATGTTATCCATGAGACTATTCTTTTAGATGTAGTAATTAAAGATCATAATAGTATAATAGTATTTAATGTAATAAGATCTCTTTTCAAATTTATTATTTTAGGATTATCGTAATTAAAAAAATATAACCCTCAAATAAATTGAATTTCTTGTAACCTTAACTTTTTTGGTAGTATAATCCAAGATCGGGTTAGTGAAGTAGAAGTACATAAGTTTAATACATCCAAACCTTTATCAGTAGATACAAGAGCTTTCATGCATGTTATAAAAGAAGGATCATCTTTTGCTATATATACTATGTTCATTTCTAATGGAAGAAAAATGTCAGGTAGTATTCTTAGGCAATATCAAAAATTCTAAGATATTTTTGAAAAAAAATATGCAAATATTCTTCTAGAGCATCGACCTTATGATTGTTCAATTGATCTATAAGAAGGAACTCAATCAATATTTGTACCAATCTATAGCTTATCACAGAATGAATTGGCTGCATTAAAGAAATACATTGATGAGAACTTGGCAAAGAAATTTATATGCTATTCTAAATCTCTAATTGAGGCTCCTATCTTATTTGTGAAGAAGAAAGATAGATCTCTATAGACATGTGTGGATTTTTGAGGATTTAATAAGATCGCCATCCAAAATAGGTATCGTTTGTCTTTGATTTCAGAACTTCTTGACCAACTCAATCAAGTAAAGATCTATACCAAAATAGGTCTACAAGGAGCATACAACTTAATTTGTATCAAAGAAGGAGATGAATGGAAGACTATTTTTTGAATTAGGTATGGACATTTTGAATATAATATCATGTCTTTTAGACTCACAAATCCACTAACTGCTTTTCAACATCTTATGAATGATGTTTTTTTGTGAGTTTTTGGATGATTTTGTCATTTGTTATTTTGACGACCTTCTAATCTACTCTAAGAATACAAAAGAATATAAACTTTATGTTTGTTATATATTACAAAAACTTAGAAATGCATGACTTTTAGACTCACGAATGCACCAGCTCCTTTTCAACACCTTATGAATAATATTTTTTGTGAATTTCTATATGATTTTATCATTTGTTATTTTGATGATATTATAATCTACTCTAAGAACATAAAAGATCATAAACTTTATATTTGTCACATATTACAAAAACTTAAAAATGTATGATTATATGCCAAGTTGAAAAAGTGTGTATTCCACACTTTTTAGGATACATCATTTTCAATGAAGGTCTTATGATAAATTCCAAAAAGATCCAAACTATCATAGATTGGAAGATTTCAAGAATAGTACGAGATGTGTAATGCTTTTTGGACTTTACTAATTACTATCAAATCTTCATCAAGATTTTTTCTCAAATTACAACTCCACTTACACATTTGACTTGTAAAGACAAATTTGAATGGAATAAAGAAGCAGAAGCATCATTTAATGCTTTAAAGAAAGATTTTACTTATTTACCAATATTATATTACATCAACTTTTTGAAGGCATTTTTTATGAAAATAGACAAGTTGTCATATTACATGTTGTCTTCTTTAGGAATGCACCACGCACCTAGTTGTGAAAGGTGAGGTTGTATTTCAAAAGTATCTAAGAAACCTTAATAGGTTTCATCCATATGAAAAGAATATAATCCGAATTTCAATTCAAAAGTGCTAGAAAATACTCTTCTTAGTAGCTTTAATCATAAATAAATCCCAATTAACTTATTACTTTTCTATTTAAGAAATTTAGATTTCTCTTATAAGTCCTAACCCTAATCAATGAGCTTTGACAAGCTATAACTTCTAATTTGATTATTCACTTGATGTATAATTTTGTATGCAATTGTCAATATAAGTCTTCTATGCGCTTGTTGTTCTCGTTGCGTTCAAGCTTCAGTAGACTAAAACAATTGAACTAATAGAGGTGGATTCAAACACGGGGAAAGACTGGTTATATAAATTGGATCTATTAGTGTCACAATTGATTGTACTCTGGCTATGTGAAATCAATTATCAAACTATAAAACACTGACGCTTACTACTTTTGTCTTAATTCAACTCATAATCCATTCTATGATTATCAATTCAACAATACTTCTCTCAATCACAATTCTTCATAAGTAAATAATAAAGAAAACAAAGAGGTAGTACTAAGCTTACCTCAGCTTACGACTCTCAGTCTAGCTCTCGACTTACGACTCTCATAGTCTGGCCTTCGGCTTATGACTTTCATAGTCTGGCTCTCGGCTTACTTTCTTCAACCTATTTATCCTACCAAAAAGATGATCCGTTGGCCAACGCATTTCAAAGGTTATGATCTTTTGAATTCTTAACCATTTATTCCACTAACAATCTACTATTACCAACTAAACTACCTAACCATCAGTCTAATTCTCAAGGTTGTTAATAACCAACCAATAACTTACAACAAAGTTTATTTACCTATTCTACATAGCCCCACTCCTAATCATGCAGCGTCTTCGCAAACATTATTTAGTCTCAACTTATAAAGACGTAGCAGTGTTGGCTTCTTCAGTCAATGGCATTGGCTTACCATCCTTTGAATTGATGACCTTCTCGTCTGCTACATCTTTATCGTCTGCCTCAGTTTTCAAGGGTTCTCTATCCAAACGTGCCGTCAGATCTTCATTCAACAAATCCAATTCTCGTACCTGAGACTCACGTCAGGCAATTTGGTTGTCACGCTCCTCTAATATCTTTTGTCATTCTTCTGTTGGTTTCAAAGGTATCTCCGAAGGTGTTGTCGCTAAAATTGGAGTATTAGTCCATACTAAATTATTGGCCTTCTTCACTGATGTGGCTAGTTTACTCTGCAACATCGCAACCTCTACATGCAGTTGTTCTTGTCATTCCTTCCAATCGATCTCCATCCTTACTTTCTCAGATATCATGTTCGCCATCTTCTCCTTAACCACAAAAAAAAAACATGATGCTTGTCAAGAGCCTCCCTCCTATTTCTTATTATGGTCCAATCAATTGGGTCAACTCCTTCTTTTGTAACAGAAAATCTATCTTAGATTTATGTATAGTAAAATTTAAGTCGATTTCCATTGATCTATGTCATAAATTTAGTACTCAAAAAATCTTCCAATTGTACTTAGCCATTGAAAATCCGTCAATAACTCGATATGGCCCATGCCATCGAACTTGAAATTTTCTTGAAATTTTTTTAAATCGACTATCATAAAGAAATATCAAATCATTTGGCATAAAAGCATTTGGTCTAAGCTTACTATCATAATAAGTCTTCTTTCATTTTTGTGTCATTTCCATTATCATTAATGCATTGGCTCTAATTTCATCTAATTTTTCTAATTCTTCTAAATGGTGTCGTAATGAATCTTGATCTTCCAATCTAGTATCTATAGCAATTCGTAAACTTTGGACTTCCAAATCAATAGGTAATATTGCTTCCTGGCCATAAACCAATTGAAAAGAGGTAGCATTGGTAGTAACCTTATACGCAGTACGGTATGTCCATAAAGTTGTGAACAACTTAGTGTCCCAATTTGTTTTCGCTCCTGAAATTTTTTTTGTTAAGATTTTACATAAAATTCCATTAGTCTTTTCCATTTGTCCATTAGCTTGATCACTAATCAATTCTCGTGGACAACCGAACCATGTAATAATATTTTCATACAAAAAGGTTGTTATTGTACTTACACTATTTTTGTATGAAAATATTTTTGTAGCTACGGCTTCAGTCCATTTTGTTACGTAATCCATTGCTATCAATATATATCGTATTTTTCTATTTCTTGAGGCTCGTACAATTGGTCCCACAAAATCAATTCTCCATTTTTCAAAAGGTACTTGATCGAAAATTGGTACCAATGACATTGTTGAAGTTCCAGTAGGTCGACCCATTCTCTCACATGGATCACAATGACGGACAAATTGGTGGACATCTACAAACAGTGTTAGCCACTAATAACTAGCTTGTAAAGCTTTACGAGTCGTATTGTCCCCCCCCCGCAAAATGTCCATCACACCTGCCCAAGTGGCAACCTTCTAATATAGTACTCACTTCAGTCTGATAAATACAGCATCGCAAAACTCCATCCTTGCCTTATTTATATAAAGCTTCACCAATCATCGTATAAAGTGTACATTTTAATATTAAGCATCGTTTAAGCTTTTCATTGAAATTAGGTTGGAAGGTTTGAAATGTTAAGTATTGAATTATTTTACTATACTCCGGAGTAATTACATCTACTATAAACAGTTCTGCATCGGGTAGTACATCATTAATGGGTTCATTACTCAATATATTAGATAACCGAGATAAATGGTCTGCATTGGAATCTGATTTTTTTAGTCTTACCTGAATAGTAAAGTCAAATTCTTGCAAGAGTAGAATCCATCGTGCAATACGACCACTCAATTGAGACTTATTAATCATATATTTTAAAGCATCATGGTCGAAATGGAAAACAAATTTATAACCAAGAAGATAATGTCAAAACTTTTGTACGGAATAAATCATTCACAATGCTTCTCTTTCAATTGTTGTATAATTTCTTTCAGCTCTTACTAATTGACAACTTGCATAATAAATAGGGTGATCAAAATCCCAGTCATCTTTCTAGCTTAGCACAGAACCAATTGCGACATTAAATGCATCTACATAAACTTAAAATAGTTTTGTCCAACAAGGTACCACCAATATTGGTGCTAAAACCAAATTCTATTTCAATGTTTCGAATGCAATTGTACATTCTTTTGTCCAAAATGGACTCGTTCCATCGGTTGGTGGTTTCTTCAAGAAATTTGTCAAGAAAAGGCATATAACTACGAATAGTTAGATAATTGTCGATAATAATTGACATGGCCGACAAATGTTCAAACACCCGTAATAGTGTCTAGTTGCTTTAATTCAACTATAATCTTTATTTTATCCAGATCTGTAGCAATGCCTGCCATCGAAACTATATGATCCAACAGTTTACCAGAAGGCACACCAAATTGGTATTTTTTCAAATTTAAAGAAATTCCATATTTGACACATTGATTCAAACATTGACTTAGACATTCTAAATGCTTGGCTCTCGTACTAAATGTACAGAAATCATCTAGAAATATTTCTATTAAAATTTGTAGATAATCTTGGAATACTTGCATCATTACCCTTTGAAATGTAGCTGGTGTATTACAAAGCCCAAATGGCATAACTTTATAGGCAAAGGTCTCCCAATCCGTAGTAAAAGTAGTTTTTAACTGGTCTTCTTTTGCAATCTTAACTTGATTATAACCGGAGAATCCATCAAGAAATGAATAACATTCACATCCAGCGATGGCATCCAATATACTATCCGTGAATGGTAAAGGAAAATAATCCTTCTTAGTAGCCGCATTTAATTTTTGGAAATCTTGACAGATGTAAACTTTTCCATTCTTTTTTGGTACCATAATAATTGATGAAACCCATTCACTGAAAGGAATCGGATAGATAAATCCAACCTCTAAGAATTTATCCAACTCTTTTTTTACCATAAGTCTGTAGTTTAGATTAAGTCAATATTGTCTTTGGCGTACTCGTGTAGCGTTCTCCTTTAATATAATTTGATGCTCACAAAATGATGTCCAAATCTTTTAGAATATCATATGATTCTATATTAGTGGTAATTTTCAATGTCCATTTCTTCTACCCAGTCCTAGACACCAACGCATGTAAATTGGTTTTCTCTATATTAAAAATTGGTAAAGCTACTCGAATTGAATTTGACGAAGTTTATAAAATTATTTCTTTCAATGGAAAGGACGTTTTCCAAAATTGTGTAAAGAACAAAACAGCTTGAAATGGAACCGAAGTCTCTATAATTGGTACCTCATTAGGATGCACAACCAATTCAAGTCTTATACTGAGTAAGGGGCCCATGTCAGGACCTGGATTGGATGGCCCCGTAATTGGGTCCAATTGTCCCTTCGCTTCAAGATCACCTAAATGTTGAATTGGTCTTTTTTTCTTTTGCTGACTTCTTGTATGGACAGCTTGGACTACTTCTATTCGATGAACTCGTGAATCTTGAGGACCTTGATTTATATCTTCCATTTTTCCTTGGCTTTGGATCTGTTGATCTCGATTATTGAAATTGAACGGAGCATTACATTACTGATAAGTATGTCCTGACTGCTTGCAATTCACACATATTGGGGCATAATCGTCACTGGCTTTGAGATTGGGACATTCACTAGCATAATGTCTAATCTGTCTGCAACGAAAACAACAAAGTGGTCTTCTTGCACCCCCATCCAGCATATTGGATGTCTCCACCAGTATATACCTACTAAGCTTGTTCCATGTTGAATTAGAAAATGATCCTGGTTGTTCCAATGGTATGGAGGGTACTTGGATCGATGACATTGGTGGAGCATATTACTGATACCTCTGCTGCTCTTTCTCGTAGTTTTGAAGGTTTGATGCAGACCCCTGATTAAAATTCAAACTTTGAAAATTATTGAATGTTTGGTTTTATCAATTAGATCGATTTCAATTCCATCCATACGTATTTTTCATTTGAACTTGATTGACTTCCCACTAAGTTGGTGGGATCATGGTTTGATTACTGAATTATTGTTGCCTTTGTAAATGCCAACAGTTTTGGGTAGGGTGCTTTCTTCCATGAAATATACATTAAACACCCGTTTGTCTAGGTGATGGACATTCCATATCAAAATGACCTTGTCTCGTATAATTATTACACCATATATTAGGTCTCGTATTAGAAGGCTTGTGTTATTTTTTTTTATCTTTAGCTAAATTTACGGCCAATTCTTCCATCTTCTTTGTTAGATTTAATAACAAGGCTTCATTTGGATCTTTAATAGTCGCATTTGTAGACAACTCTAGTTGTTCATAGGTTGGCGATATAAAATAAGGTGTCATCATTATTGGCGCTATTGCTTGGAGTGGTGTAGCATTAATTGGTTATTGCAACATAACATTCTTCACATTGGAGGCAGTCATTTGTGGATAATTATCCATCGACATATTCCTCGATTGTATTTGTTGGCTTCCTGAACTTAGAATCATCGTGGCCCCCATTGTTAAGAATTGGTTATAATGACATTCTTCCCATACCTTTGCTCATGCCAACAATGCCTCTACCATAGCAGATCGAGCCTCTTTTACAAACATTTTCAATTCTGGTGGATGCAAATCGTTAATTAATATTTACAATATAAACGCATCTGGTATTTGATTATTTGACCATTTATGAAGTATATCTGTAATCCAGCCATAATAAGATTCTACGGATTCCTCTGCAAATAACTTATTATTTATAAAACTTTTTCAAAGCCGATCTTCAAATCCAATTGGTCTAAAATGAATTAAGAAGGCATTCCTTAAGGCTTCCCAATTTGGAAATCTATCCACTGGTTGTCAAATATACCATTCAAAAGCTGTATCTTTTAAAGTTGCTCGCAACTATCTCAACCAAATGTCTTCAGTTCTATCATTATTAGCCACGCAGGCTGTCAAGAATTGAGTTATATGGTGATTGGGAACAGAGCACAGCCAACCACTAAAAGTAGATAATGGTACCACACTTGTAGTTCGGTCTCCTACTGCTCCCATTTGTATTACAATTGGTACTTCTGGCACTCCCACGGCCATTGGTGTTATCACTGGTCTTCTTACTATTTGAATCTGAATTTTTCTTCTTTTAGTTTTTCTTGGACATGCAATTCTTTTTTGTCATTCTCATAGGATATTTCATATGCATAATCGCTCTTGTCTTTCTTTTGTTTGTCGATTATATCTTTGATAATCCTCCCTTCCTATGATTATTACTCATAATCTTTCATTCTTCTTTATAAAATCAATACTGCCTTGAATTAAAACTTACATATTTGTAATCCTAAAACTTGTTCTTCTCACGTTCTCATTCAACATATAATTCCATCTCCCATACAATCAATTTCTAACATTTCATATTATTATCATTTCCTTGACACTGGTGCCAAAATGTTGTTCTCGTTGCGTTCAAGCTTTAGTAGACCAAAGCAATTGAACTAATAGAAGTGGATTCGAATACGGGGAAAGACTGGTTATATGAATTGGGTCTATTAGTGTCATAATTGACTGTACTCTGGCTATCTGAAATCAATTATCAAACTATAAAACACCAAGGCTTATTACTTTTGTCTTAATTCAATCTATAATCCATTCTATGATTATCAATTCAACAATATTTCTCTCAATCACAATTCTTCATAAGCAAATAATAAAGAAAACAAAGAGGTAGTACCAAGCATACCCCAACTTACGACTTTCATAGTCTAGCTCTTAGTTTACTTTCCTCAACCTATTTATCCTACCAAAAAGATGATCCGTCGGCCAATGGATTCCAAAGGTTATGACCCTTTGAATTCTTAACCATTTATTCCACTAACAACCTATTGTTATTAACTAAATTGCCTAACCATCAGTCTAATTCTCAAAGTTATGAATAACCAACTAATAACTTACCACAAAGTTTATTTACCTATTCTACAGTGCTTAAAAAATTTTAGCCCAATCCAACTTACAGATTGTGAGAGAACTTCTTAAAACTACATTGATGTCACTTGGCTAGTAACTTGAAAGGTGAAGCAAAAGTTTCAATAGTGATTTTTCCTTCTCCAACTATTAACTTTAATTCAAATTTGATATGCACCTTGATCTTTAAGTCTTTCAACACTATGCCAAATTTTACCTTGATCCAAATAATAGATCTTTAGATATCTCAAAAATCCTATCCGATTTCAAATTGCCAACTTCAAAAATCTTCTTGTCCTAAAAACTAGATATCTCTAAACCACACCATTAGATTATCATAAAATTTTGTATACACTTAGCACATCTAATAATCCAAATAGTATCAAATTTTGAACTATAGATATTACACCAATTGCACGAATTAGCCAAAATTGCAAGTCCTAGTTATATTATATAAAATCCAAATGACCAATACAAATCCTAATTTTGAACAATAATTGCTCAGTCTTCAAAAATCCTACAAAAATAATTTTTAGGCCTTTGGAAAGAACTTCAAACTAGCTCTCTAATCCTAATCTTTGATCTTTAAATGCATCCCTAATTTTTCCTAGGCAGTCATTTTAGTAATCAAAGATCTGATTTTGATCTTGCCTCACAAATGGTCGACCTCCAGATATCAATCCAAACTATCCTGAGGATTTTTTAGCCTAATCTTATCCTCAATTTGACTCTAGTATCAACCATATCAACCATTTATCTCTTCTACCTTGATTTTAATAATTTATGGCCATACTAACTTTTATCTACTTGCAATTAAGAGAAGAAAATAGGCTAAGAGGCTTTCATAAAAGCCTTATTAAAATATTTTGAATTCTTGTTGAACTAATATAATAAAGTATTAATTAAAAAAATATTTTTAATCATATTTTCACCATATAATTATATCATAACACCACAACGTTAGACTTTGCTATGGATGATGTGTTATCATAAATGAGTACAGATGACAAACTCTACATAGTAGCTTTTTATTCTAAGAAATTTTAAGCAAACCAAATTAATTATGTAATCCATGATAAAGAGCTCTTTGCAATTGTGGATTCATTTCAAAAATGGCGTCATTATTTAGAAGGCACTTTAAGTCTAGTCACCATATATATGAATCATAAGAACCTCAAGTACTTCATGTCAACACATGTTTTGAATCGTTGTAAAGCTTTTTGGAGCATGTCTTTATCCAAATTCAATTTCAAGTTTACTTATTGACCTAAAAAATCACAAGGTCTATCAAACGCCTTTTCTACACTTTTTTATCTTGCACCAAAAGAAGGAGATGCATCTTTTGATCAACAAAGAATGATTATCTTGAAGCTCGAGAATTTTCATCTTTAAGCAATAAAATCAACATTGATTGTTGATTCAATCTTTGTCAAGCAAATTCAATTAAGTATGTCCTATGATCCTCTTATTCATAATATCAAAAATACTTCTTTTAAGTCCTATGTTACTTCAAAGTTTGAGTTCAAGAACAACCTATTATATTTCAAAGATCAACTATATAATCCAGAAGGTGAGGCACGATTACGTGTCCTTCAAATTCATCATGATTTTTCAATAATCAGATATTTTGGATACAACAAGACTTTAAAGCTAATATCAAGAAATTTTTGGTGGCTTCAAATCTAGAAGGATCTTTATACAATCATGCAATCCTTGTTTGAGATCCAAAATTCCTCGCTATTGAGTTTATAGACTTTTTCAAGCATTACTAATTCTAAAACAATCATGGTCCATTTCTATGGATTTTATCACAAATCTTCCAATCTCATATTCATATGACTTTATATTCGTAATTGTAGATCACTTTATGAAAATGGCACATTTTGTAGCATATAAAAAATCTATTTCAGGTGAAGAAATAGCTAAGCTTTTTATTGTTAATATCTATCGCTATCATGGATTGCCAAAGGATATTATATTAAAAAAGGAGAATCAATTTATATCAAGATTCTAGAGAACCCTATTTAAGATTTTAAATGTGGATATAAAGCTTTTTTTGGCTTTTCATCCTCAAATTGATGGACAAATAGAACGGATGAATCAAGTTCTGGAGCAATATTTGAGGTGTAGCTCAACTATCATCAAGATGATTGGACAATTCTTTTACCATTGGTAGAGTTTGCACATAATAATTTGGTATATTCTTCTACTCAATAAATATCTTTCTTTGCCAATTATGGTTATCATCCACATCTTGATACTTTTAACTTTTTAAAAGTTGATAATTTTACAACAAAAGATTTAGCAAATCATTTGTCAGAGCTATATGCAATAATGAAGACACAATTAAAAGAAGTTCAAGAATGACAAAAGATGAACATAGATGCCTATCGTAAGGAGCAACCGCAATTTAATATATATAACAAGGTATGGTTACTTTGTCACAATACCAAGACTACTTGTCCTTGTAATAAGTTGGGCTATTATAGGCTAGGATCTTTTCTATTTGTGAATAAATTAATCTTTTTGCTTATCAATTACATCTAATAGAGTCTATGAAGATCCACTTTGTATTTCACGTGGTCCTTCTTGAGCTGTATAAGATAGTAAATATCTTAAGAAGAATCTTGCAAATGCACAAAAGACAGTTGAAGCTTTCATCAACAACATCTATCAAAACCAAGATGAAGAATAGTAAATCTTTACTATAAAAGAAACAAGATCAAAAGAAGATAACATTCTATCTTCTATCTTTCTTTATAGCTTCTATGTATTTGTGATGCTAAAGAGATGGAGAACCAACAACGAGAAGATTCAACTCAAGAGCTTTCATTTGTAGACTTATCAGACAAAATATTTCAATTGTTATAACCTTCAAGGTGATGAAATCAAAATAAAGATCCTGAAGAATGATATTTTTTTTTTTTAATAGATGGCAAGAAACAATGTTTTTGATATCATAACTTTGAAAGAGGCTTCTGATGTTTGGTGATTTTATTAGAGGTATGAACAACTCCTAATGGTATTTCAAATATTTTATTTGAAGGAAGTTACGACGACCTCAACAATGACCAAATAACATGGTGGTCTTCTCACCTTGGTATAAAACACTATCAATGGATGTGAGGGCCTATCAACCATCTTCGAAGAGAGCAAAGATTGGAGTATGTAGCAAATACAATTTGCTACATCTTAGACTTCCTCAACATATGAAGACCACTCCTCATAGAACTTATCTCTAGAAAAGGAGATAATATCACGGGCATATATATTTACTCCAATAGTTACTTATGTGACTAGGTAGAAGTAGGTAAATATATATTAATTTTATAAAGTCTTCTAGAGAAGCTTTCTAAAAGCTTCATAGATGCTGTTTTAACTATAGGTATATTTGTAGGATAGAAACTTAGCCAACAAGTTAATCACATATTGGTAGCTTGTGGAAGAAGTTAACTCCATGTAGTAGCTTGTTGTATTACATATTGTCTTGCTCGAGAATGCACTGGGCACCTAGCTGTGAAAGGTGAGGTTGTATTTCACAAGTATTCAAAAAATCCTAATAGGTTTCATCCATACAAGAAGAATATAATCTGAATTTCAATTCAAAAGTACTAAAAACACTCTTTTTAGTAGCCTTAACCATACATAAATTCCAATTATCTTGTTACTTTCATATTTAAGTAATTTAGATTTTTTTTATAAGCCCCAATCCTAATCAGTGAGCTTTAACAAGTTGTAACATCCAATCCAACTGTCCACTTGATGTAAAATTTTGCATACAACTGTCAATGTAAGTCTTTTATATGCTCAAGAATTTTAGCCCAATTCAACTTACAAATTGTGGAAAAACCTCTAAAAACTGCACTAATGTCACTCACCCACCAACTTGAAAAGTGAAGTAGAAATCTCAATGGTGATTTCTCCCTTTTTAACTGTTAACTTTGACTCAAAGTTGGTGTGCAGCTTGATCTTCAAGTCTTTCAATACCATGCCAAATTTCACCTTGATCCAACTAATAGATCTCTAGATATCACAAAAATCCTATATAACCTTATACTATCAACTACCGAAATCCTCTTGTGCTAAAAACTAGATATCTCTAAACCGGTGTCGTATTATGTACTTTCCTGCTCGAGAACACGCCGGACGTCTGGCTGTAGAAGGTAGTATGGAGATTCGCCAATAGTCAAGCAGTCTATCAGTTTTTGACTACTGGAATATAAACAACTGCAAGAATACACCGTAAATCCATACGGATGCCCTTCGACTGCTTGTCGAAGTCCTTTTTGCCCCAGCCGGTAGGTCTCTAGACATTACAGAGAACCCCGAACAATCCAATCTGCTAATCTCCGATATCGCTTTGTACTTATGATCTTGTATCCACTGACTGTCTTGTTAGATTAACCTAATAAATTTCATTCACTCCGCATACTCAATCCTATAGACACCCTTTTAATTCTTCAATCACAGACGTAACTCGATTTCACAAAACAGTCAAGAGTAATCAAATCCACTTCATTAAAAAATCCCGATTCACGATTACAACACTGACTTCAGCAACGATTGCCTCAGTCTTTTCAAAACTCTATGAAGAAGAAAAATCCAATTCTCCGTCTTTTCTTCCCCAACCCAAAGCATGAAGCTCCTCTCCAATCCCCTTTGATCTTCAAAAACCTCCAATGAAACTGAATTAATAACCTTGAAAAAAAACTTGAAGCTAGCTCTTCGATCTAAACCCCCCCCCCTGATCTCATTCTTCCCCTAACCTTATCCTCTGAATTTCTTCAATCTTTTGTCTTGGATCTGGAATTTGCTCCCCCCGTCAGAGCTTAGATCCGAAATTGGCTCTCGTCATCAGAGCTTCTTCCTCCGTTTTTACCTTTAAGAGATCCATTTACCGAAAACAATGTTCCCTAAAATGGCACAAAGAATAAGACAGCCTGAAACAGAATCGAAACCCCGTACTCGGGTCCACATTGAGTCGCCCGACCAATTCAGATCTCATATTGGGTAAGATGCCCGTAGTAACTTGGATATTCTCGTAATTAGACTGCATTGGGTTGCCCGACCAATGCAGATCTCATATTGGGTAAGAGGACCGGATTGGATTCTTGAAATTGGATCCAATTGGCTCTTCGCGTCAGACTGGCTGAGGCTCGTAGTAAGACCTGGATTTTCCCGTAATTAGACTGCATTGGGTTGTCCGACCAATGCAGGTTTCATATTGGATAAGATGCCCATAGTAACCTGGATGTTCTCGTAATTAGACTGCATTGGGTTGCCCGACCAATGCAAGTCTCATATTGAGTAAGATGCCCGTAGTAACCTGGATGTTCGCGTAATTGGGTCAAGTTGGTCCTTCGCGTCAGACTGGCTGAGGCCCGTAGTAAGACCTGGATTTTTCGGTAATTAGATTGCATAGGGTTGGCCGACCAATGCAGGTCTCATAGTGGGTAAGATGCCCGTAGTAACCTGGATGTTCCCGTAATTAGACTGCATTGGGTTGCCCGACCAATGCAGGTCTCATATTGGGTAAGATGCCCGTAGTAACCTGACCACTCAGTATTTGCACAGGAATTGGTCGTTGCTCCCAATATTCGAGGTAACTAAACATTAATAAAAGTCCCTTTTCTTTATATTTTTACGGTATACTTGTGTTACAACACGACATCCACCCCCTCTGAACTTGTGCATCCTCCGATATGCACGAATTTACCCAATTGCTGTTTGATTCAGAATATATCCTCTACGTCTTTGCCTAATTCGTCTTCGTCACCTTCATTATCCAAATCACTTTCATCTTCTTGCTGCGGAATCTCTATACCTTCATTAAGGTCTTCCATATTCATCTCCGCATGTCTTCGTTTAAATATTTTTATTCGCTTCCTTGCAATTGGTATTTTCAATTTTGTACCATCTAACTCCCATAATGAGTAAGTCGCATTATCATGAACAGTTGTTACTACATATGGTCCAAACCAACGTTTTGAAAATTTCCGCAAAGTACTATGTTGATTATCTAGACTATTGTCATAAACAAGTACCCAGTCACCTTCCTCGATTGCTTTTGGTCTCAATTGATGTTGCTTATCGAATCGCGCCTTGTTTTGTAACCTTGCTCTTTTTAACCTTCCCAATGCTATCTGGACATCTTCCGTTCTTTGCTCCAATTGTCGAATCCTAATAGCCAGAAGTTCTTCTCTTGTCAATCCATCTTTCTATGGTAGCATACTCCAAGTAAGTACCTTTTCTTCAATCGGCATAATTGGTTTTTGACCTGTCATAAGTTCTACTGGCATATATCCTGTCACCGAACTATGTGTTGTTCGATCAGCCCATAATGCAAATGAAAAAAGCCGTGGCCACTCTTTAACTTTCCCATTACAAGCTTTAACTAATGCTTTCCCAATCGGTGGGTGACCGCGTTCACTTTTTGCATTCCCTTCTGGATTATAAGCAGTAGTCAGTGATAGTTTAACTCCACATCTTTCAAAGAACTTACGAGCTTCTTGTGCATTTAATTCTCCACAATCTGCAGTGATTTTTCCTACACATCCATAGCGACAAATGACATCTTCAAGCAAAAACCTACAAATCCCCTTTGTAGATTTTGTCCTCAATGCTCTTCCTTCTACTTGATTTGATAAATCTTCACGAGCTAAAATCAAATATCTCATCTGCCATAACCCAACCGACATAATAACCAAATCAACAACTTATTTAAAATGAATAGCCAGAGGATACGTAGGATGAAGACCATCTCGATGTCGGATATTAGAATACGATTGACAGATTTCACATGACTCTACAAATGAGAGCACATCTCGATACATATTTTTCCACCAATATCGTTCCTTGAGTTTAGCAAAAGTAGCCCAGATTCCTCTATGCCCTGTCCATAAACTATCATGAAATTCCTTTAATAATTATAGTCTTTCTTCCTTTTTGCCTATCACTCGTTGTGGCATCCCAATTCCTTTCTTCGGTCTCTTCCATAAGAATCCATCTCGAAATAAAAATCCATATGTTTTTTTTCTTATTTGTTTGAATTTTTCTGTAGACCAATTCCCCTGCTTAGTCAAGGTATTCAAGTAATGACCAATATCCAATAATTCTCCTTCATAAGATTCTTCAAGAAATAGCTTGTCTTCTCTGTTGAGATTTGATATTGAATAGAATTTCAATCCGATGTCATCAATGTCTTCAACCATTTCATCCTCCCTCTCGTATCTTGCTCGAGATAGCATGTCTGCTACTAAATTGTCCTTCCCGGTAATATGCTTAAATTCTGGATTTAGTGACTTAATATAAGCAATCCATCTTAACATTGCAATATCTGGCGTTGAACAGTTAATAATCATTCCAAGCAATGGCAAGCAATCTGTTTCAATTACTACTACTGCCCCAATCAAATAGTCCTTTTCAGCTTTCATAGTCGAAACGACTCCCCAAAGTTCTCTTTTGACTTGCGAATATGCACGCTGACGAATACTTAAAACTTTAGCCCCAAATCGAACTGCAAATCTACTGCCATTTGAATCATCTTCACCCACAGCCCATCCAATGGCAATTGGACTAGCGTCCACAATAAGAATCACTGGTCTATTGCACTTATAATCAACCTTCCTCAATATTGGAGGTGACATCAATAATTTCTTCAATCTTTGCATTGCCTGAATATGCCTTTCTTCCCATTCAAATCGGTAACCCTTGCGTAACAGTTCATATAATGGATCCGCTATGTAAGCAAAATGAGGGATCCAAATTCGATAAAATACACATGCACCCAAAAACCTGCGAACCTCTGTTAAAGAACCACAATCCTCTTTCATCCTTCCAATTGCATCAACTTTAGTCGGATCTGGTTTTCTTCCGTAAGATCCACATAAATGTCCAACAATTACAACCTCTCATACTCCAAATACGGACTTCATACCCGATAATATAAGATGAACTTCTCCAAGCCGAGTTAAAATCTTTTCACAATCTTGTATATGATCAACAACATATTTGCGACACCCCCTCGTATCTAAAGATTCATCCTTGTCTCCTTCTCTACACCCTTTTATAGGAACATCATCCAGAAAAGGCATAGTCTTTTCCAGAATAAAATCTCTCAATACCTTATTCATCCCATTCATCATATGCGCAACTGAGTTGGTCGTGCCTTGAGGAAGAGTGCACATTCTAACCAATCCAAGTGGTGTCCTCATTGTTGTCATATCTCTACTTCCTTCGGCAAGTTGAAATTGATCATAACCTGAATACAAGTCACCCGTTGAATAGATCGCCCTTCCAGCAAACGCCTCAGCAAATTCATCCACAATAGGCCCAATTCCTGCATTCCTGACAGTTACTGCATTCACCGGTTGCATATCTTGAATAAACCGTAGTGACCCATTCTTCTTAGGTACCGTAAATCATCGACTAGAATACGGCGCAAATGAAGGTTTCAATATTTTCATCTTTATCTTTTCTTTTAATAGTTCAACCAATTTAGGTAAATGTGCCCTCGGTACTGGAATCGGTCTTAGATTCCAAGGTACATGTGGTACAGTGAAGATAACCATAGGTGTTACAATATTTGGATCCACACACCCAATCTCATGAGATTCGAAGGCAAACGATCTACCTTATTTAGCCAACATCTTTTTGAAGCAAGTAATTTCCTCCGGTAATAAAGAACCATCAGAACCAATCTTCAATTCTTCAAAAGTTTCTCTAGTAAACTGGTATTCAATACTCATTAGATCTCTTAAACTTGCTTCTTTTGATGCTTCTCCCATTTGTTCTTTAGAATCTTCTGGTAATGGTCCAGCAACAGGCTTTTCCTTCTTATCTGCCGTTTTATATCTCGTCTCTATAGTGACTTCTGGTGCTTGAAAAGATTCAAGTATGGTATAAACCTCTCTTGAATGAATCTCAACAATCTTATCATTATCCCCTAACCCAATAGATGTAATCAATTCCAATGAATCTTCCAGTCCATTTTCTTCATAAACACCTAAAATCCTCTCATCATCTTACAATGTACCTAACTTATGTAATTGTCCTTCAATATCATATAATCTTTTTCTTTCTTTTCTTTTAAAATCATCAACTTTCTTATACATAATATTTCCATTCTCCAATATACCAATAAAACTCGCATCAAAGGCACCTTCATCTCGCGAGAGTACCTCCTCTTTTGTACCTCCATAATCTCGCTTTACAGTGGTACCTCCCCAAAATCCTTAAATCCTTCAACAATCTTTGGCAATGGTTTCTCCCTCAATCTATCTCGATTCCGTTCATGGTTAGGAGGTACTATTAGAAATTGTACAGCTTTCCTCCCATCTTCGCTCCGTACCCTTGCATAAGCGGAACCATTGTCAAGTACTTTTGTTTCCATCCGTGTTGCCGTGATATAAGGTTGTCCTAAAATCAACGGATAAGACGTTATATCTTGAACAAAGAAATGTTACTCCGTCGCAACATCCCCAATCCGAATTTTGACATTTGGACAAGCTCCATATAATTCGCCCCGTGTATTATTAGCTGCTCGAATTGCCCATCCATGTTCCATATCAATTGGCCATTTTTGTTTCTTATAAAGATCTTTAGACATGATATTTATTTCAAAACCATGGTCGACTAAAGCAATTATTGGTTCTTTTATATCTCTTACTTTCACCAATACCTCAGTAGTTGCCCTTGCCCAATGCTTTCGAGTATAATGGCTCAAAGTTTTTATTTCCTTGTCACTAGAATCTTCGAAATGTACTCGTTGATTATACCCATTCTTTTCATTTGTTGGTTGCTTGTAACTAATATCAACTTCTTCTTCATCTTTATTTATTCTTGCATCAATAGCATGACTCATCCCAGTTTCGCCCATTAATTGCCTCTTTCGCTTAATGCTGTCAATGATGACATCATGAAACTCCTTCTTTGCAATTCCCAAGACTTCTTTCAATGTGAATTCCACCTTAGCATTTAATATACGTTCTTCCAACACCCCTTTCAAATTTGTTGCCGCTTCAATGTCAGAAAGTAGCTTATAAGCAATTGATTTGCCCTTATCTTTTGTCTCCTTTGTTTTTTCTCCCAATGATGCTGAGATATCCTTTACAGGCAATTCTTGTGAAGCTGCCTCCCGAGCCTTGTCTCCTCGAGTTTGCCTCTTAGAAGAATTTCCTTCTCTAGTATCATCAAAATTTTCTCGTCTCTTTTCTTCCATCAAAGCTTCATGTTGGCTCTTAGCAATATATGCATGAACTGAAAGAGACTCAACAGGATCCTCCCAACCTGTTCTACTTCGTATTGTAGCTGCAGTTCTCAATAACGCTTCTCGAGGTAATTTTCCTTCTTGCGTTGTAAAAACAGCAGAAGCCCAAAACTCACTAGTTTCCGTACTTCCACCAAATTTATCATCTACTCTAGCACCATAACTTGCACTTTCTCATGCTGTTGTTTCATGCTCTTTTAGGTAATCTTGAACTAATGCTCTCATTTCTCCCTTACCAAAATTGGTTTGAAGAAGATCCTCTCTATTTTTCAATGCTATCTTCCCATCTTTCCAGCAAATAATTCCCTGCCGTATCATATTATTAAATTCATTGCAATCTTTTCTAGTGTATGAAGCATCATCACACCAAATGCATCTTTGTACATATCCTTATTTTGAAACATTCTTCAAATTATTTATAGAAGTATTCTCTTCAAGTCTTGCCAATTTGATTTGAAGATCTCGCATTCCTCGTATAATTTCTTCCATCCCCATATCTGCTTTCTTTGATAAGGATGTCGAAGGTTGAACTATAGGCATTGTTGGTGGTGTTGTACGTAATGGAGCTTTGGGTGCTTGTACTGTTTTCTGAATATTGCTCCTATCCTTCCTCCTTTCTCTTTTTGTAAGCAATCCCATGACATCTTCAACGTTCTTCTACTTTGTTGTCAATCCTTCATCTTTTTCTTTATCTTCAAGAAGAAGTTCTAATTTCCCTTGCAATTCTCCATCAGCAGCTTGAAGAAATAAATCAACTTTATTCGGCTCCAATGTCAATTTTTCTACATTCGACAATTGAGAGTATTGCCTCTCAAATTCCCTTAGTAGCTCTGTTGCTTACAAATTCTTATTGGGCCGTTCAATCTATTCCAGAAACAACTTCTTAGTAACCCGATCAGCATCTTCCAAGAAATATTCGTCTTTCAATGCATGTGAAAAAACCTCCCATGAATTTCCATAACGATTCGTAATCGATGTAATGTGGTCTCTTATCTCCGGTATCGTGGCAAGTCCAAATAGTTCAACCATTTTCTTCTCAGAAACCCGATTTAATTCCATTTCACGAACATAACATCTTAAATACCTTGAAATATTCCTCCCATCAAATTGATCAATTTTATTGACCACTGCTTGCAATGCTTTGGTTGCCAAAGCTTCCTTTCGTTCATTACTTTGCTATTACTGCATTGATAATGAGAAGGCTTCAAACATACTAGCAATAGACTGATCCATGTGCATACCTCGTCCTTTAGAAGAATCTCCACCAGAAACTTCTCCCAAAAATCCTTTAAAATTTTTATTTTCGTTTTCTATAAAATAAAGATAAAATCAACCGAAATCCAATACCTTCCACCTCAAGCTTTCACGTCGGGTTCACCACTTTTATCGTATTACGTGCTTTCCTGCTCGAGAACGCATCGGGCGTCTGGCTGTAGAAGATAGTATGGAGATTTGTCAATAGTCAAGCAGTCTATCAGTTTTTGACTACTGGAATATAAACGACTGCAAGAATACACCGTAAATCCATACGGATGCTCTTTGACTGCTTGTCGAAGTCCTTTTTGCCCCAGCCGGTAGGTCTCTAGACGTTACAGAGAACCCCGAACAATCCAATCTGCTAATCTCCGATACCGCTTTGTACTTACGATCTTGTATCCACTGACTGTCTTGTTAGATTAACCCAATAAATTTCATTCACTCCGCATACTCAATCCTATAGACACCCTTTTAATTCTTCAATCACAGACGTAACTCGATTTCACAAAACAGTCAAGAGTAATCAAACCCACTTCATTAAAAAATCCCGATTCACCATTACAACACTGACTTCAGCAACGATTGCCTCAGTCTTTTCAAAACTCTATGAAGAAGAAAAATCCAATTCTCCGTCTTTTCTTCCCCAACCCAAAGCATGAAGCTCCTCTCCAATCCCCTTTGATCTTCAAAAACCTCCAATGAAACTGAATTAATAACCTTGAAAAAAAACTTGAAGCTAGCTCTTCGATCTAAACCCCCCCCCCCTGATCTCATTCTTCCCCTAACCTTATCCTCTGAATTTCTTCAATCTTTTGTCTTGGATCCGGAATTTGCTCCCCCCGTCTGAGCTTAGATCCGAAATTGGCTCTCGTCAACAGAGCTTCCTCCTCCGTTTTTACCTTTAAGAGATCCATTTACCAAAAACAATGTTCCCTGAAACGGCACAGAGAACAGGACAGCCTGAAACAGAATCGAAACCCCGTACTCGGGTCCACATTGAGTCGCCCAACCAATTCAGGTCTCATATTGGGTAAGATGCCCATAGTAACCTGGATGTTCTTATAATTAGACTGCATTGGGTTGCCCGACCAATGCAGGTCTCATATTGGGTAAGAGGACCCGGATTGGATTCTTGAAATTGGATCCAATTGGCTCTTCACGTCAGACTTGCTGAGGCCCGTAGTAAGACCTGGATTTTCGCATAATTAGACTGCATTGGATTGCCCGACCAATGCAGGTCTCATATTGGGTAAGATGCCCATAGTAACCTGGATGTTCTCGTAATTAGACTGCATTGGGTTGCCCGACCAATGCAGGTCTCATATTGGGTAAGATGCCCGTAGTAACCTGGCGTAATTGGGTCAAATTGGTCCTTCGCGTCAGACTGGCTGAGGCCCGTAGTAAGACTTGGATTTTCCCGTAATTAGACTGCATTGGGTTGCCCGACCAATGCAGGTCTCATATTGGGTAAGAGGACCCGGATTGGATTCTTGAAATTGGATCCAATTGGCTCTTCGAACCAGCTCACCTATCGTGTGAATTGGTCCTTTCTCTTCTTGCTGACTCCTGTTATTGGAATCGAATGGAGCATTTCAGTATGCCCCGGCTGACTGTAATTGGGTGACTGAACCTGGCCACTCAGTATTTGCACTGGAGTTGGTCGTTGCTCCCAATATTCGAGGTAACTGAACATTAATAAAAGTCCCTTTTCTTTATATTTTCACAGTATACTCGTGTTACAACACGACACCGGGCCATTAGATTATCACAGAATTTTGTATACACTTAGCACACCTAATAATCCAAATAGTATCAAATTTTTAACTATAGATGTTATACCAAGTGCATGAATTAGCCAAAATTGTTAACCCTAATTATGTCATATAAAACCCAAATCACCAATATAAATCTTGACTTTGAACAATAATTACTAAGTTCTCCAAAACCCTCCAAAAACAATCTTTATGCCTGTGGAAAGAACTTCAAGCCAACTCTCAAACCTTATCCTCCAATCTTTGAATGAATCCCTATTTTGTCCTAGGTCGTCATTTTAGTGGCCAAAGGTCTGATTTCGATCCTATCTCACAAACGGTCAACCTTTGGGTATCAATCTAACCTATCCTAAGATTTTTTTAGCCCAATCTTATTCTCAATTTAACTCTAGTACCAACTATACTAATTATTTACCTCTTCTAATTTGATTTTATTAATTTATGGTCTTTCTAAGGTAGTAGAAAAGTCTCTACAACTTAGAAGGTAAAATTACTAAGTAACCTTCAACCTAATAACTATTAAGATAAAAAAATAACTTAAGAGGCTTTTATAAAAGCCATGTTTAGATATTTCAAATTATAATTGAACTAAGATAATTAGATATTAATTAGAAATTCAATTTTGATTATAATTTTACTATATAGTCATATTACATCATGACAACGGACATATATATTTACTCCAATAGTTACTTATGTGACTAGATAGAAGTAGGTAAATATAGATTAATTTTATAAAGTCTTCTAAAAAAGCTTTCCAGAAGCTTCATAGACGTTGTTTTAACTTTAGATATATTTGTAGGATAGAAACTTGGCCAACAAGTTAATCACATATTGGTAGCTTATGGAAGAAGTTAATTCCATGTAGTAGCTTGTGCAACAAGCTATCTATGTGGCGCATATATAAATAACTTGCCTTGCGAATTAAGACATGTGGCTAGCAAAGTCAACACATGTTGGAAGTCCTATAGAATATTGTCACATAGCTCTTAGTTAGAAAGTATATATGGAGGCAAGAGTGAAGCCTTCTTCACTCTTGGCAATGCCTTTCTAATCCTTAGTCTTGTTTCAAGACTTTTTAGTCTTCTTATTTTTTGTAATATCCATTCCAATTCAATATTCTATCATCTTTGAGTGACTTTTTAGTTCCTTTCAGCAATACAAGAATGTATTGAGGATTTTCTTTCTTTGAGATTCATATCCTTGACAATAATATAGCCATTAGGTAATAGAAAAAAATATATATTTTATTATAGAAGAGCCTAATTAAAAAGACATAGTAAAAAAATATAGATAAAAAATAGGTAACTAATAAAATCTTGTAATAATAAAAATATATATTTTAAAAATAGATTGCATTTATTTTTTATGGCTATAAATAAAGTAAAATAAGATAGATTTCAAAAATAATATAGTTACATGTAAGAGAGATTTAGGAATTGGTATTACTAAAAATTATTTCAAAAATAAAAGAATTGATACTTAATAAAGATTAGTTGTCAATCAAACTTTAAAGTATAAAATCAATCAATTATGCTATTTTTAGAGTAATTTTATAAATTAGAGAGTAAAGTTTAAAAAAAACTTTAAAAAAAAATTAAGTTAATTTTATATCATTTGAATTAATATTAAGGTTTTTTTCTATACCTAGGTATCTAATGAATTTTCAAGCATAATTCACATAATACAATGGTCAGCTACATTTCCAAAGAATAGAATAAGCTTTGTATTCTTAAAAATTTGGCAAAAGTTTTTAGTCAGATGTTGCATGCAAACTTCATGATATGTCTCAAGAAAAGTAGTCTCAACGACTTTAATAAGTCCATTTTATCTATTCGACAAAAATATAATTTTTTTTTGTATATCATTTTATTCAAAAATAATAAAGAATTCAAAAAAAATCAGCATCAATTTTCATTGGTTTTTGCATTATTGACACCAAAAACAATTGAAAACAATGCATTGTCTACATCTATTCTTGTAGCACAAAGAAGTGTTCTCAGATACTTGTTTTTTAAATGAAGTCTACAAATACCAATTACTAGATAATAACTAGAAATAAAGTCTTAAATTGATGCATAATAAATAATAAAAAGTCTAGCAAATTGATGCTTTGAATATCTAGTTGTTTATATACTAGCTTTGTTTTTAAGATTTGTTGTATTGATTTATTTATAATAAGCCTGCAAATATTTATAACCCTCTTTAAAAGTACCATGGATCATATTGGCTTTTGTTCTTTTTGATCTCCAAGCTTTTGAACATAAGATATTAACTCCATGCTCTTGTCTTAAGTCTTAAATAATCTCTTTTAGTGAATATCTTAGAGATTCTTTCAATTTATCAATAATATAAGTGGTTGCCAAAAAAGTAGTTGTCCAAAAATTAGTTGCTTAATAATTTTTTAAATACACAAGTCTTATATAATTATATTTATCATTGTAACTTTTGATAGTTGTTGTGTCATAAGTCACAAATCATGTCATATAGAATCTCTAGATATGGTTTTTGGTAGAATACTTGACACTGTATTTATACTTATTATATTTAATAGTGGCCAAATCAAAATTATCAATAATAGTTGCTATGTCAATAGATTATTTAATAATAGTCAAGTTTTCAAAGTATTAGTGAATAATAAAAGAATTGTCCATGGTATTTATGAAAAGAGAGAAAGAGAGATGGTAGGTAGAGAGTAGGACATGTTGTAATAAAATATGGAACAAAATGATAAGAAGTAAGACAAGAAGTGTAGCGAGAGGCGAGATAAAGAAGACAATGTCATGCTGAGAAGTAGCATAATATATTAAAATAATATAAAATATTATAAAAAATTGATTTATAATAAAGAAATAAAATAATATATATAAAATAAAATAAAATAATAGAAAAAAGAGATGGAAGAGATTAAAGGAATGAAGTGGTGATAAAAAATAAATAAATAAATAAATTATGATTACAACTACAGATTTTAAGTGTCACAACTCAAGGAATAAAAGGCTAGTCAATTATATTATTTTTTTGCTTACTATTCATACTAACAATTTCAAACCTTGTATTGCCCATGTCAATCAACAAGTTTAATAGGAAACAAATCCAAACCGACTCAAATAGCATAAATTTCACCAACTAATCAAATTTGTGACTTGATTTTTGATATTTTGTATATAAGGCTTTTATTGTCCTTGTCTTAAATTTTATTGGATTTCAATCCTTATTTTAATTTCTCTTTTTTTATCTTTTATATTTCTTTTAGATTTATAAGTTTATTTTGAGATAGTTTAAATCAAGAAGTTTTATTAAATAAATTTATATATACATATTTATAGATATTGATAGTTTATCTCCAAAGATAAGTTAAGATAAGTTCATATGACCTTGAGATAAAGTGATAAGATACTAAGGCCAAGAGATATGGACTAAGATGGAGTAATATAGGCTTGTATTGACTTTTAGATCTCTCTTTCCTTCTCCTTTGCTTAGACTCTCTTTCCTTAGATATAGCTAGTCACTCTTTTAAGGCTTTTTGATAGTTTGTTTAGAATTTGGATTTGAGATTTTGATGAATTTTTTTTTCTTTATAAGCTTTTTAGAAAGCTTTCATTTTCTTCAAGAAGTATTAATATAAAGTTGTGGTATCTTTTTTTGAAAAAAGAAAAATTAGCAACCTTGTGTTAATATGATCTATGGCTTTGTTTGCTCATAAAATATGTTATACAAAATTTTAAGATGTTAAATTTAATTTATATATGTATAGATCAAGTAGCTTTTTAAAGAACCATTACATATTCAATTCTAAAAAAGTATGGAGTTATGGCACCTAGTTGACTAAAGAAAGGTGTCAACTACTACATACCATCAAGAGTTATTATATACAATAATTTTGGTTGCTCATAAGATTTTGTACACAATTTTTTAGATAATAAGCTTTTATGTATATTTAATATAAATAAGTAGATTTATAAAAGAATATTACATGCTCTATTTTAAGATATTAAGGATCCATAGTATTTACTTGAATCAAAGGTGGATCAATTACCATAAATTCCATAAGCGGTAATTTTTAATGCTTATAGAATGTAATAAGTAGTGTTTTAGAAAGCAAGATTTGGTGTGTATAGAACATATAAAGGTAATTTTTCAAAAATTTATTACATGTTTTATTTCAAGATAGTATGAAGTAGAAGAGTTCATTTAAATAAAAGGTAGTGTTTGACCATATCTAATTGCAACTAAAAACCTCGTGTTTTCTTGAAGCAAACTCTCTGTCACGGCCATAATCATGTAAGCTAATAATTACATATAGAAATAGATAGAAGTAAGTAAAAGTAGATAAAAGTAAGTTAATTCTATAATATTTAATATAGAAGCTTCCTAGAAACTTCCTACACGTTGCTTTGACTTCATAGGTGTCTTTAATTGACTTTTTGGATTAGAAACGTGGTCAACAAGTTGGCCATGTGCCACACATGTTGTTAGCTTGAAGATCAAACTAACTATGTGGCCCACACGTAGAAAAACTTGCCTTGTAAGTCAAGGCATGTGTCCTACAAAGTCAACACATATTGGAGGTCCTATAGAACATCGCCACGTAGCCCCTAGTTAGATAGTATATATAGAGACAAGAGTGAAGGCTTCTTCACTCTTGTCAACTCCTTTCTTGCTTCTAGTCTAGTTTCAAGGGTCTCTAGTTTTCTTGTCTTTTGGCAATAGCCATTCTAGTTTCTCTTTTCAATATGCATACTTATTATTCATATTTTGTTACTTTTCTTTGAGTGAAGGCTTACTTGTGTGAACTGTTTTTTCATCGAGTTCTTGTCCTTGACACTCTCTCTCTACAACTACAACAAGAAGCAAGACAAGAGGAGAGATAGAAATGGACTCTATCTCCTTCTCTTTTAGATTTCCAACCACCTCATATCAATAACCAAAAAAAATATACTATTTATCAATAAAGATTCATGAGTCATACTAGATACAATAGTTCTTGTAGCTCCAAAAATAATTTAATTCACATCTCTTACATAACTAATAGGTGAATAATCTTTAGAGAAGGATACATTGTAGAGGACATGCACAAATAGCCAACAACTTTGTTCCTTTAATGATAACATAAAGAAGCAATGATGATAGTTTTGATGTTCTCATGTATTTTTACTTGAACTCAGTTCTTATTTTTATTGGAGACTTTTTTTTAGGAAAGACACCTCTAAATTATATAACAGAGAAATATTAATAATTAAAAATTTGATAGGAATATATTTGTAATTAAAAAAAATTTAGAGATATGTTTGCAATTAACAATTTGATAGGGATATATTTGCAATTAAAACTTTATTAGGATTGTATTTACAATTAAAAATTGGTCAAGGATATATTTATATTTTAAAAAATCGGGGGTATATTTGAGAATTTTTCAATTTTTAATAACCATAAGGCACTTAAGATAATTGGGATTTTCTTATTATTGCCTCAAACATGCACCCTCATAGACCATCCCCTTCATTGTTATTTGATACCGAAGCCAAACACGAAAGGCTTCATCTTCAATCAGTCGACGAGAATTACACATTCATCGATGTTGGAGATTGATAACCGGTTGAGATCCTACCTGCCCGTCCGGTTCGCGATGAAGGTAAAGGTTTCGACACACAGTCCGAGACACTCGAACTTCATTGTCTCTGAATTAGGGTTTGGTGGATCGAGACCTTGAACAGATTGTATGTTGATTTCTTGTAACAAGTCAAGTGTTATAAGTTACGATCAGTGAATTACGCATCAAACTTGTGGAAAGTTTTCTGGTCGTTTGATTTTACTTGGCATTGAAGTGCTTGCCGAAGTTGTGTAGAGATTGCTGTGCTTAGTGCACCTGGATGCCTCATGATCAGTTTTCTTCACGGATACTGGGCACTTTAAAGTCTCGATTGTTTCACTGAAGAGCGGTTTGAGTGATTTCTCAGTGCCGTGTCTTGTCTCATCTGTACACTTGCTACGTGGGTTACTCGTTGCGACATTCTCGTGGTTGGGTGACTGCAGATTTGGTCACAATCATGGTGGGTGCCAATGTCAAGGCGGAGACGGTCACTATGATGGACAAACGAAAAGCCATGGAGACAGAGATGGATGCAATTATCGCTCGTCTCACTGTGTCAGGAGGACCTGGTCTGCAGGATAACCTAGTTGACGCTCAGGTGTGTTCCTTATCGTTAGTTGGCTCTAAACTCTGTGGCCTCTAGAGGATTTAAGGGCATCATTAGTACTGTGAGAGAAAAGTATTTTTATTTTCCCGAATTGACGCATTGGTCAAGTTTGTAAAATCCTCATGTTTTGGAGTATGATTCTGTATGTATTCAATTAATGCACTGTTGGTAATATGAAGTGTATATACATATATTTTATTTTATTTTGTATTAGGGCTTTCCAAGGGCAGATATTAACATACCTGCGGTAAGATCCGATCGGCAGCGGCTAACAGGTGAAGCTTCTTCCTCCTTTGGTGTCTTCTTTGGGGAGATTTTGACATGAGGAAGTGACGCCTTGTTTTTTTGCACTTTAATTGAAAGAAGCGTTAGTTGATAGAATTTTCCCCTCTGGTTGTTATTGCTGCTATCTTAATTCCAAGCCGCTGTACAGCGCTTCGCAATGATCATAAGGAGATCACGGACGCGATCGAAAAAAATCTGGTTATCTTACATTCCGGAGGCTTCACGAGAGGGTCATCACAGTCAGATAAGCTTCCAGGTCTAACAGCTCACACTATCCTTTGATTATATGATGATCACTGTGATTGTTTAGCTGCGAAGGACTATTTGGATGTTATAGATGGAATATCTTGTTGCAACGGTGTATGCTGATTCTTGTTTGCAAATGAAAAGAAAAGTAAAGAATAGTGAGAGGCTACCGATCAATTTGTGAGTTAATACATGCGTTGAATTGCTGGCAAATTTGAGGTTGCGTTTTACTGCTCCATCTTTCAACAAACACTCCTGGAGTTTTAAGATATTCTGTTGCTCCTCTTCCACATAGACTGACTTTACAAACGTGAACCTCAGAGGCTGAGGTGGTGCGGCCATCATCAGGAGCATCACCCATGGAAATAGCACCTGGGACTGAAAGCACAACCGCTGAATCGCCTTCCCCGATGGATGAGGATCCATACGAATCCAGTCTTCCTTTTGCAGTTTTTGATGATGTTACCCAAGGCTCGCCAGCAGCGATCGACGGCATCTTGATTGGAGACCAGCTAGTGAGATTTGGAAGTGTGGACAGAGAGGAAAATCTCCTATCCCGGCTTGCACAGGAGGGTCTCACCAACGAGGGACGAGGCTTGCCGGTAATTGTGCTTAGGCGAGGTGAACGTGTATATTTGACAGTCACGCCCAGGAGGTGGTCAGGCCGTGGCCTACTTGGGTATGCCCTCTTTTAAAACTGCTTCCAATGCGATTTGACCTCTTCAATGTACAACACGTGTAGAATGTTTAGACATCAGAAAGTGAAGTTAGAATTCGCACACCGAGCTGTTACTTTGTGTAGTTGCTTTTTCTTTTTGTTTTTTTCTCTAAAATCGTTATTGATATTTGAAACCTGTGTTGTTGGCAGGTGTCACGTTCAGCCTCTATGACGATGTATTTTTGAGAGACACAAGTTTTTAATGCTACTGATGTGGTCTTCAATGTATGGAGAGGAAGTGCAAAGGTTGCAATTAGATCTACACATGAGTATCCAATCTGGGGCAACTTCTTGTTCTGAAAGGTTTAGTTTTGCTAATGAGACTTTTTAATGAGAGCAGGAAGCTTTTCTGAATCAAACAAATTTTTCATAGTTCACCTTTGCATAAACTATGCCCAAGTTTGTATCATGTAAGAGTGGTGAGCGTTAGTATTTATGGACTTCTCATACGTGTCTATGCTTTTAGTTCTCCATTGTTGTGTATCAAATTTAAATAATTAAGTTAATCGAAGGCTTCAAACCTTTGTGCAAGATGAAATTTATCTTGGGTCCAGACAATGAGGTATGCTCAAGTTGATAATACTTTAGAAAAAATCAAGAACTTATAAAAATCAGTTAGTGTGTAGTCGATGCAGAATTATAATGCATAAAAGAAGCTGGCAAAGATGGGTAAGTTTTAATCTCTTTGTGTTAAAAAAAGAATCAAGAAGTAGACAAAAACAATATTAATATTGAGCATGACAAGATAATAGAATGGATATATTAAGACAAAAAAACAATCTATATAATACAAAGTAAGTAAAATTTAAGTGCTAAATCACTAATTGAAGATGATGGTGGTGGTGTTTATTTATACCTTTGAGAAGAGAAAAGAAAATAAAGAAACGAAGAGAATAAAAAATCTAATGTATTAATGACTTGTCATACATTTTATTAAAGTTTTAAGAAAAAACTTTAACTATGATTATTTACAATAAGTTTTTGTAGAAGCTAGTTGTGAAGATTTGTTTCTGAAAATTTGCGGGACTTTTTAAATAATGTTTTTTTGTATTGCAAAAAAGTTCTGAATAGGATTTTATACGTACTAGAAAACTACAGAATATTTTGGAAAGAATTAAAGAAATTTGATTCTTCAATTGTATTCTATTAATCAACAAATTCCATGAGAAGAAAATTCTTATTATTCTCGAATTTTAAGACATTGGGAATGTGCATGTGAATATGTATGAAAGAATGATGTAAAGTATTTGTCAAATGTTTTGCGTTTTGGTCATTTTTGAAGTGCTTTGGGGGTTCTCAAAGCCAACAATAACATCCAACTTCAAGTTAATAAGAAAGAATTGCTAGGTACCCATCCCCATGCTGCACTTTTCTTATTCACACTAAAAAGTTTTAGGTTAAATTTAGCTATGATATCATACATACCCCTAAAATTTGCTGAAATATCAAGAATATCCTTGTATTCTTGATAATAGCAAATATACCCCCCAGTTTTGTGATAATATCAATTCTGCCCTTGATTCTAATAAGTTATCACAACTGCTTTGCTTTTAGGTTCAAATAGGCCCTTTCATCACTTTTCTCTCTTTGTTCTTGTTTTTGCAATTATCATGCAAATTTCAAGGGTATGTATGATATTTTCCCTTAAATTTATAATAAAGGTTTTTCCAAATGAAATTTTGGAGTTCTTAAAATTGAATGAAAGAATTATATAAAATGAAACAAAATAATTTTGGGATATGTACTGATTGATCGATTGTACATTTTGCCCTGTAAATCCATACAACGATCTTTTCCATTATCCCATATCTTGTACATCGTCAAGGAAAGCCACCTTTATTGATAATACCACCGAAGTATATAAACTTGTGACGAACATAATAACTGTGACTAAGAAACTAAAACAAAATTTGGGATTAGGATCGAAAATCCAACAAGGCCGGTATCACAATAATTACAAGAAAAGTGGCCATCGTGGGAGCATTGCGAAGATTCCATCTATCTGAACGGCAACGGCACCGATGTCTAAACAGCTTGTCCAGAGATGCTTGCTAGCGTTCTTCATCCCAACCTATGATCAGACAAATTCCTTACAAGTACAAGAAGACCAGTCATGCTGTTTGTTAGTGGTCTTTTTGTTGTTGTTGTTGTTGTTGTTATCAGCTGGTTTTGTATTGCCTGGTAAGCAGATGGAGAAGAGGAGCTCACGATGCCCAGCTTTCAACGAGGAGTAGCCGCCGATATGGCTTTCCATCCACATCCGCCTTGACGTGCCGGGAGATCCGGCGAATCTGGTGGAAGAGGTTGAGTTCGTCGTTTATAAGGCCAAAATTTGCGTCCGGGTCACCTATTTGTGAAACCTTGACTTGAGAGAATCCCAGATTGGGGAGAAGCTCTTCAGGCCAGTCGCTATGAAAGTAGAAGTGAGTTTTCAATTCGTGGGCTAAGTGGGTAGACGATTCATTCATGAAGTCTGCCAGCACCACGGTTTCGTTCATGCAATTCTGGGCAATGAACTTCAGTGTTTCCATCGCACAAACGTCCTGCAGGTAGTACAACAACCCCTCTAAGATCCAAACGGTGGGCAGATGTACCTCGAATCCAGCAACCTTCAGTTTCTCAAACCAGTCGTCTGTTGCGATGTCTGCGGCGACTCTGTTAAGGCTCTCTGCCTGAAGGGCGGGCAGGCGCTCCCCCGCTTCCACCATGGCTTGCAGGATCGACTCCTTCAAGTGCAAGGCTTTCGCAGAGTCCACTTCGAAGACAGAGCAGTTATTGAGTATCGGAAGTCGGTAAGCGCGAGCATCCATACCTTCAACACATAACCACGTCACAGGCAAAGAGCAGTGTTAACACCGAAGGGTCCGTAATTCCCATCGACTCAGCGGACATATATATGTCGAACGATCAGTGCACTGGCATTACGTTGCATTGTACTATCCAAAGCTCAAACAAATCAAGTAACGTTTCAAAATAATGGAGATTTACATCATCCCTGACCAATTCACTCACTTGCATTCTGCTCAACTTGAACTTGTAACAAATACTACGATACCAGAGACCCTACAGGAACTCAATGGTGAGCCTGTTGATCAAGTTTGGGACAGGGAAAATGACGAAAAAAAACTCTGAAGTAAACAGTATATTCTACTTGTATGCTCAGAAATGCTTGAAAAGTCATGCAGCAAGCGCTTACCAGCACCCAAGAGGACAACTTGGTGACCAGTCGTAATGTTAAACCGGGCTAGAGCTTCTGCAAGACGGGC
Organism: Physcomitrium patens; assembly: GCF_059467195.1. Taxonomy (NCBI): domain Eukaryota; kingdom Viridiplantae; phylum Streptophyta; class Bryopsida; order Funariales; family Funariaceae; genus Physcomitrium; species Physcomitrium patens. Next base: position 1,465,178 of record NC_143417.1, on the reverse strand, counting down.
ATCAAACCAAAGCGTTCTCACAGCCATCATTACTCCCGCAGTCTCTCTACCCTTCTTTTCCAGATCACGTTGAACCTTCTCAAGCAGTCGTCGCAGAAAGACGTCCCCAGCGAAGACTTCTGCTAATGGGTCATGTATCACGTGGTTCCACAGTGCTCTCCCTGCTGCTGTCTGACATGCACTCCGCTCTAGATAGTCCTTCTCTGGGTCCAGAGAGTCGTGTAACCTCTTTATGGATTCGAGCTGGCACTGACTAGTCGTGAGATTCAGACTCAGTTTCCTACAGACAGCCACAGAAACAAGCAACACACTCACTGAATACAAACTGAGTAAATTTCTTGAGCTAAACCTGGATTCGAGGAATATCAAATTCGATGACCGCAAAGGTAGAAACGTGTGAAAGTTGTCATCATTCCACCCACCCTAGGCTGAGTTGTGCCATGTCGTCGTCGTTGTCTGCATTTGTTTCGACAGCTATAACATGATGCTGCTCCTTCCCCACGCTCATTCTGAAGAGATCGTGGGATTTGGCCGTGCTAAGCCTGGGGAAGAATCGTGACAACCCGGCTGGGAATTGAGACGCAGCCAAAAGCATGTATGCAGCAAATACACCTGCGCTGGGAATCAGACTAACATAGCCACTGATGCTCAAAGTCTGACACATTTTCCGATATGAGTTATCACCTTAACACAGCCGTATCTCCACAAGCCCATCTGCACAACAAGGTAGGCCAAGCATTAGCATATGATTGAGACTCATCTTCATGATGGAAACACGTGAATAAATTTCCAACTGTCAGCGGCACGTAAACTCACAATACTTTCGAATCTGCCTCGTATGGCAATCCCGTAGGCCCCCTCCAGTCTCTATGCTGTAGAATGAGCCCAAGCGTTACATCGTCCTGCAGGAATACTCAGTACCGGACTCGTACAGAGGTTTTCCGCCGATGTCAAATGACTGCATGCTGGTGCGTATTCTCTCTTGCCAGTGACTAAGGAACACTCCTGGTTCTGTAGTTGAGAAGAAAAACTGAGACTACCGTGTGAGAGAATTTAAACAATCTTTGTGTGAGCTGTCGACGCGACACCTGTCTCGCTCAGTCCCAACGTCACATCTACTAACTAAAATCCCATCAGCTCTGTCGTTGCATACCACTGTTACAAGCGATTAGCTTCCACTTTCAATCAAAACGCAAAAAACAAGGAAAAGTAGCCAAAAAAACCAAAAATCAAATCACAAAACAAAACTGAATCTCTCCCTTCACTCACATCTAACCAACACCACGCAACTCATACACGCTCAGATCACTCCCCCTCCTTCCACTAAAATCCGCGACGTTCAGCTGTTACTAGCAACACTGACGGCGAGAAATGAAAAATCGTTCACGGTAGATTGAATAGCAACGAAGCAAGAGAGCGAAAGGAAACATGGCGACAACGCGGAAGCGATGTAGCGGTGCAGTGGAAGAGGCCGAAGAGGGGGATCCCAGTTGGTGGAGGAGGAGGAATCGAGTGGGGTGGTAGCAGTTGGTCCAGACACCGCGCGGCCTTCCCTTCTGGCCCCGAAGGTGGCCACGATGCCCGCGTGGCCCGACACCCTCCCGCCTACTTCTCGCGTGCCGCATCGCGGGTCCGGGTCCCGGTAGGGGGGGTAAGGTTCGCATCCACGCCCGACCCGTGATTATTCGGGGTTGCGACCTCGAGTCCCCGCAATCGATTCGAGGTTCGGATTGATGGGTTCCACATCTAGGCGTGGAGTTAGGTTCGGGCTGTAGGCTCGAGGATCAGGTCTGGGTCCCGTCTTTTGGATCCTATCCCCGCTTTCTTTGGTTCGGAATTCCACTTGTCGCTTCCTGATGCTGGGTGCCCCAATTGACAACTCAGATATTTTTTTTCTTCTTCTTCTCTCCGGCCACTTTATTTGCTAATTAACTCTCTTCTAATTAACTCTCTTCATGAAGTATGATAGTAATAATTACATGATTATTATTTTTAGGGGAATGTTAAATAGACTCAGGTTTTTATTAAATTGATCCACCCATCATGAAAATACAAATGACCTCTAGATTCATTTCTCCACTACTGGATCTGAAATCAATAAAAATCAACCACATTCATCATGATTACCATATTCTTTATCATAAGTAGATCGATTTTGAAAAAACCTTGGTCTATTTAACATTCCCCTATTTTTATTATTGTTACTATCATTATTTTATCTTGGGATGGAAGGCTGTGAATCAAGATTCACTTAGTGATTCAATTAAAGTTTTGGTTTGTGTTGATTTTTAGCATGTTTAATTCCCTTTCTTAACAAGACATAATTCAGGTGATAGTTTCACATGCTGTTGGTTAACTTAATTTTGTACAAAACAAAAACATGAGTAACTCCGAGTTGCACTATGTGATTCTGATGTGTTTATTTTCAAGATCGACACTTGTACCTATCATAAACATATGCATATTATCTACATAGATTCCAATTGGTCGTTGAACTTATTTGAATAAATTCCCGTCACTTACTCATATTAATATTGCATCCATTGCCACCTAGGTGTAAATATCAATTACAACATGGAATGATAAATATCAAATGTTGGATAATGGGCATAAAAGTAATCATAAAAAAAGGTTTATGAGCATGTCTGCCCTACAATGGACTGACTGCATTCAGTAAGAATCACCACGGCAAAATCTAAGCATTTATAGCTCAATTTGTATCGCATGCTTACCTGAATGGTACAATTATTTGACTTGAGACCCAGAGAAATGTGCAACATTGTGGGAACATTTGAATCAGGATTGGGTAATTTATTCATGCAGATGTTGCGATTCCCACATTCCATGAGAAAAGAAAGTAACTTGCGTGTGAAACCAATGTTCAACAATTGTTTAAACAGCGTACCCTCGCATGTGGAACACATATTTTATGCTACATTTTTACAACTGAGGCAGCTTTACATCTTCTATGCCTTAGAAATCGCCCCTAATGCTCATGTAGACAAGGAATTTGGCCTGTGTACACCCACCTGAAGCTCTGTCATTGATTCTCGGGTTGGACAGATGGATAGCTGCAATAGAAAAGCAAAAGAAATAGTGAAAGTAAGGTATCTAAGTCATAAAAATGAAAGAGTAAATTTCGAACAAATTTTATCCTATGTAGCTAAAATTCTTAACCATCACTGACACTTCAAAACCACCAAGACGATGTTTACAGTAACATTCAAAGTTCGGAAATTAGGAAAGCAGCACTAACAAAAGACAGAGTCACAAGCAGAAATAAACGCACCACAGTATCACCAGCTTAGAACACGAATTTCCTCTAACCCGTTGATTATCAGGTGTTTGAGCAGCCTGAGGACCTCACGCACGATACCTTCCGTAGTGGACGTCCCAATGAAGCCGAGTGTTAATGGACCTTAGAATTAGAACTCAAACTGCACTTTCACGTGTTGTGTGAGACAATACTGGTGAGCTGTAATCCAGTCCATGGGCTGCCACCTGCGAAGTATCACAATCAGTCAGACTCCATTGCAACAGGAAAAGCGGATCAGGCAACACAAGTAAAAGGATGAAATTTGAAGGTACTCTAATTGTAAATAGTAAAGAGGAGCTCATATTTATGAACAGCGTAGAATCAGGTTACTTAATCTACTTTAAAATAGTCTCATTCGTTCGGAAAACCCAAATTAGAATTACAGCACAAATTTAAGGTATGATCCGTATTTTGTCAGGGTTGAAAAACTCTGAAAGCTCATTAAGTCACAAAACACCGCCGTACCATCGCGCTCAAGGCATGATATCTTTCTTGACTCAGAAACAAAGGCTTCCCTCTCCGCAAATCGATGTCCTGCCATGCAACAGTGTTCAAAAAATATAAATACTAAGAATACGCAATATGGAGGTGAATACAATTAACCAAGATATAGTGTGGGTGGAAACCACCCGTGCGCTAGACAAGAAAATTGAGGATTTTCTTGCGAGTCAACCAAAAGCCGTACCTCTTCTCCAAAATCATCAAGATACGGTGATGGCCACATAGCTTGTCGTTTGCACCTTTGCAAACGGATATTGGTTGTCTGAAAGAAGGGGCAGAAGCAGCTCGTGAAGTAATAAGGAAAATCAAACTAGGCATCTGAAAGCTAGGCTTCATGATACAAAATACAAACAGGATGATATATACTCTTGCTTCTTCTCTCAACCCTCAGTTATGAAATGCAGCAGTAATTATGAGCACAATAGACACAAAACCTTACCCGCAGCATCAAAAAGACGCCAATGCCTGCTCCGCAAACCATGGCATGCCTATATAACTCCCCTTGCCTATCCAAATTGTCACACAGAACAGTTCATCAAACGACGTCCGCAGTAGATTTTACGTGGCAGAAGTAACTACAAAACATACTCAGTTTGAGGCATCAACATGATAACAATCACAAATAGGTGGAAAAGTGCAAAATGAATGTTGAAAATAACGTTCACTTCTCATCAGTAAGTACTGTTCAGATCTACCTGAACTGTAGTCAGGAATTACAACCCGGAAATGCTTGACATCTTACGAGCATTGCTCATCAAGCCAAGTACAACTAAACATGCGAGATTTGAGTAACATCCAAAAAGTTAACTATCATAGTACGTAAAGAAGATGGAGGGTAAGGGAACAACCTGCAAATAGACTTCGGACAAGCTGCACAGTAGAGGGCTCCACACAAAAGGCATAATGCTGGCTTATCAGGGACGGAATTACATCGACGGCACCGCTCTTTGACAAATCTACACAAGATTATCACACGATTTTCAAATGCGCCTCATTTAAAAACAAATTTAGCTTAATCCTTCGGAACCTTTGGATTCAATGATAAGCAAATTACGACTTGGCAACTGCGTCACCACCATAAATTAAGGAATAAGAATACGCATTGAAGCCATTACCCATTTTGTTCCAAATTAATTGTAAGAACAGAAATTAATATCCTTTTGGAATCTGTTGCGATAGTTCCACAAGCTATTGCTCACCTCTGCAGTAGATCCTGAAACAGACGTGGTAGTTGCATCATCCTGAACGGAGCTGCTGTTGTCAATCGAGGAACGTCAGGAAAGTATCGCATCCCAGTATCAGTCCTCACATGCCGGCACCAGGTTAGTACGAGCTTTTGAACTGCATTCTCCTCCAGGATCTTTGCTAAAGGTGGAATACAAAAGATACTTTCCAGCTGGTCCAACTCTTCTCCATCTCCCAAGATCTGACTGTTTGCATCCCTTGCATCATTAGAAAACATTGAGGAACCTGTTGGAACCTCGTGTCCCTGTGGCAACTCCCATTGGTGAGCCCTAGCTATGGGAACTATCTGGGCTGAACCAGTGATCAAAGTTTTCAGCAAATAACAACGACGGAGAAAGGGCAACGTCAAGCGCCTGATTGCAACCAGCGCAGGACCTGCAGGAATAGCTATATTCTCATCAACTGATGAAGATTGAAGGCGCGTTCCAATCAAGCTAGCATGGATAGATGCTACGAAAGACACGGTTGTTGGTGCCAACTCGGTGTCTAAAGCTAATGATGTGCCGGCTTGCGCAATGATCTGCAGCCAAACACAACACTCCCAGTTAATGCACAAGTGAATATAATTTACTTATACAAACTATCCTAGATCATTCCGCAAAATACAGCCATCTAAATCGTTGACACAGGTGATAAAAAAATTCAGCTTCTTACAAATGACCTCGGAACACAACATAATCAGCAGAAACACTAGAGCTCCTCAAAAACATACTGATTCCCATGCTTCATACGGCCAATAAGGGATACCATTCTCAAGAGTAAGCGATACCTGGGTAATGGACACCAAATAAAAAAGATGGACGAGTGCTGTAAATGGAGCTCCGTTTGCAGGGAATGGCAACGGTAAGCAAAAAAGCAGCCACATGAACGATGAGAAGGAATCATGAACTAATATTGGATCTGCCATTCTCTTCCAAAACTGTAAATCTGCTGCATTGTGTCCATTATCTAGATTCTGCAAAAGCGAGGAGACATTCCCTGCACGATAAACACCATCTCAATAATGAGAAACAAAACCTCCTAAATCTGCACACACAAAGAAAGGAGAAACATGCCTCGAAAATCACCAATGAGATCTTGTCTTTTGACCAAGAACCGACGATGGGTGATCTAAAAATAACTTCAAGGGAGAGAACTGACCAAAATGGCATAATCTTATGTCATAGAGCCAGTCTTTAGCGAACAAAGTTTCTAATTTATCATATAGTCACGCAATTTACTTTATCAAATTACTACCAAAAAAATAAAATAGAGCAGAGTTATAAATGAATATATAAAATGATCGTTTTTATGCTCCTTCCGTACCATGTAAAGCCTTTTCCGCAGACAAGACCCTAGAGATGCCATTAGCGAGAGAGTCCATCAGCAACTGCAAGCCTCTCGCTCTTAGCAGAATAGCCTGGCGGCTCTGACTTTGTGTAGCTTTAGCAGCATGAAGCAGGAGAGGCAAAACTGATCCATGGGTTGCATCACCGACATTCACCAACGTAACCAAGCCACTGGAATTACTCACTATTAATTCGTTACTCCGAGCAGCCAACTCTGCAGACATAAGCGTGTATCTGAAGACGTCCCAAAGAAGTAGACCTTCATGTACTCGACCATGCTCAAGAAAATAGAACTGGTCGTTTCCAGGATAAAAGAACCAAAGTCGCTTTGCAAGATCGTCTAAAACTCCCCTCAGCATATCGGGGAGTTGTGGATCAACCACTTTCCGAAAACCAGACTTGGAAACCAGTTCTTCTGCTTTGATAAGCATTCGAAATGCATGCTCCAACTGTAGTGTTGTTGGACTGTCAGGAGTGATACGTACTGAAATTTGAGGTGCATTTGGAGTTTTGAATGGACTGTTTAATCCCGTATGGCCAGGTAGAACTGGGAAAACTGAATTTGCAAGCCGTCGACAAACAGGGCAAAGGAACTCCCCCTGCAACCAAAGAAGTAACATAAAGCCACACTTGTAAAGCATCCTCCCTGCTTGGTGTCTTCATAAGGTGGTGATAAATGTACTTGACCATGAAAAAATTGGAATTGGCTTGCATCATGCTTCATCACATGTATCAGACCTAAAACTTGCAAAGTGAATAAAGACATCCTCAAAAAGTGCTAAAGAATCATTGAAAGCTGGACATGAGTTAGTAGACCGTACAAGGTCTAAGTCCACAATCCGCTCTCCCTCAAATGGAGCTCTACTATTATATCTGTAACACCAACAGACAAAAAAAAAGAAAAAAAATAAAAAAAAAATAAAACACTGATGATTACGCTCAATACATGTATCAGTTTCATCCACAACAAATAACAATGCAAGCATCATTAAATGCATAAGAAATTTACATGGTAACAAAAAACTTGCCTAGAAAAAGTTGCGCGTAATTATATCCTTGCACTTCATAGATCATACAAAGTGTACTGCTTTACAAGTTAGTGCCAAAATTTTCGGACTCCAAAAAAAGTATACAATCGCACCTTTGCACGAGCGAAGAAAAGTATCGGTTGTGACAATCCTGATGAACAGCATGTCCACAGGCAGAAAGATAGATGCCAACGGGATCATTCATTCCAATCCTGCTGTGTAACATGGATTCGGTAGCCCTTCTCGCACTCGTCAGATTACCCTCCCACCCTTGTTCTGCAGGTGCCTGCACCGATGACTGTAATCCTCGACAAACCAATGCTTGAGGTCGAGAGACAACGGCGACATACTCTGCCAAGACAGTCTCCGCTGCAATGTCTCTGTTAGAACTGCTACCTTCTTTCTCAGTCCTCTCATGATTGTCCTCCCACCAGTTCATAAGTAAGGCATCTGCGAAATTTATCAGCCCAATACCAATCAAACTTAAAGGAGGACGAGGTCGTGATTTATCCAACCCGAAAGCAACACAAAAACAAACATAATTGTTTTGAGGAAGTATTCATGGCCTCATAACAGCTAAATACGACAGCGTTCTGCAGCAGAATTGTTCTTAACAACTAAAATAACAGCAGAATAGTATCAAAGAGGGTTACAAAAGAATCCATGAAGATCTCGAACAAATATCAACAGGATAAAGATCAAAGTCAAAGGTCTTGGATAGGAGTCACAAACCTGAAGTGTCACTGGTCCCAACTTCACTGCTGATTTCTAAATCGGTTATCTCACAGCTAGACTCTACTTCCTCGGATTCTGTGTCGCCAGAAGGTGCAACAGTTGCCTCTGAAGTTACGGCTGGGGTTGATGGAACTGCATTTCGTAAACCCAGAGGCAATCCATTGCGAAGAAGCTCAAAAAAGTTCTCTCCTTCAAGTAAACGTGTCCGAGTTGGAGCATCCACCAAAGTTTCCTGCATCCAACGCAATAGCTCTACCGTGCTTTGCAAATTTGGATGTGTTCCATCTCCAACAGGGGTGCACATGGTGCTTGGTCCACCAGGAGCCACACCCTCTCTTTCCGCTTGTAGTGGGAGCACAACTGTACGGTGATCCCATGATGGTGTGGTCCTCTCCGTAATTTCCAGAAGGTTAGATTTCTGCAGAGGAAAGAAGTCGGCAGAACCAACTAATAAGGAAGTATCCATGAGAACATGCATATTGCTAGTACACCCAAAATCAAAGGAATAAAATGTGAATCTTAACTTCTTCAAAACTGTAAACGTGGTCTTCAGAATAATAATAATGAAGATGAATGGAATGAGACAGGAAACCATATAGTTCATTGGAAAATAAATAACAATAATTTGCATCATGGAAAATTGGTGCAAAACACAATTTGGCAACGAATTCCACTTCAATTATGACTGGATAGCAGGAGCACACTTTCTCCGCATATGAAAAAACCATGAGTTTGTGAGGTAATTTGTGGTACCTGAATGAATGTCAAAAAGCATAATGGACTTGCACTTGCCGAGTCTAGACAAAGTGCACAGTGTAATTGGGTTTCTTTACATACATCATCACTTCCCCCTTCTGACTTTCTTGCACGTTTCGCATCTGCTTCTTCTTCTCGCCCTTGACTATTGCCCTCTTCAGCACACTGGTTAACCACGGCAAATCGCTCTTGTGCAGCTTTCATTTTTGCCTGCAATTCAAAACTAGCAGCTTAAGACTCTTCTTTAAAGTGCAATCAAGTACGTCAATTAACCTCTTAGTCTCCGAAGTTTGAATCAAATCAACCATTGAAAACCATCTAATTCTCAAACATTGGCCTTAATTCACAAGATGAGATGACAACATCTCTGTAAACAAACTAGTTTCTTCAACTAGATTGATGTTACGTGATCGAAATAAAAGAAATTGGGAACAAGCTAAGATAGAAGGGAAGGCCAACAAGAATCCGGAGACCATATGACTTCCTTGGAAGTGGTACGATCACCAAGGGATACAATGTTGCTTGAAGAGGCTTTAAAATGAGGATTCTGTCCAATAACGGTGCAGCGTCTCAACAAAACAATCCATTGAACATGAGCAACTAAGTGTAGTTCAGTGCGCAACATAAACGAACAGAACTTACATTAAAAAATCAAAGGCTCGGCCTCTTACCATAACAGCTGCCTGACGTTTGCGAACAACAGCTCTTGTTATGTCAAATTCAGAAACTGAAGAAACATCCTTACTTTTGTTGTCCCCCGAACCATCTGCCCAATGTGTAGCACCAGTAGCAGGAGTACGCTGGAAGATCTCAGGAGCTAGCAACTCAATTTCACCCAGACAGTTTTGGTTTAATTCGCCGAACCGCAGTAGAAGGTTCTTTATCAAACCTCCAACTCTAAAATTCCCAAGAGCGGATGTTGCCATATTATCTCCAGTGTTATTCTTTCGCAAAACCAGCACTAGTGTAGATAGCATACTCTGCTGCTCCTCCATCATGCTTCCATCTTCTCTTGCTACTGCAACCCTCTTCACAGAGTCTAGAAGCAGTGGTGGGGTATCCTCGCAATTTTTGTCAGTAGAACACATATCAAGACCAAGAGGTCTAGAAATTGTTGATGAAGCTCCAGGTGTGGCGCCCTCAGCTGACATTTTGTATGCAGAACAAACATCCAATGCCAAAGCTAATAGATGTAGAGCACTCAAGAGCAACCCCTCTGGTGCCCGTGATTTAGATGGGTTCTCAGCAAAGGCAGCATGGAAGAAGACAGAACGAAGCATGTCATGAACTCGACGACAGATGCTGAATTGACCCAAATTTTGAAACTGCTTGTATGGTTGCTTCCAGCGAGGTAATTGAACAAACATAGCAGGAACTTTACGTGCTCTCAAGTAACGATCTTCAGCTACTTGGATATTCCGAGAATTCCATCGTAGATGATAAAGGTCCAGCTCACACCAATAATCTTCTCTCAAAACATACTTCCCCTGTTGTAGGAAAAGTCGTGTGTAAGTCGGTGAAAATCAAATGAATCACCCATACAGCACTAATTTCAACAAAAATTACCTCTATAGATGCCCAAAGCAGCAAGGAGCTTCAGTCAAATGTGTATCTAAGATTCGTGAATGGAATAAGAGTAAAAGACATTTCTGCAAGAAAAACTTGGCAAAGTCCAGTACGAAATCAACCTGCTGCATCCCAGATGGATTACGATACGTTGCTACTGAATTCAAGATTTCTTGTACATGCTTGCTTCCTCGTAGACGTGGAGATAAAGCCTTCAGTAAGACACTGTGAGTAGCATCTCCAACAGCTAGTCTCCAGACAAGATCTCGCCGTATAGCATCGACTTCAGTGATTCCGCAAAAACCACGCTCTGAGACTAATCTAATCATTAGTACTAATAACTCCTGTGCCAGAGTCACTTCATACCTGCATTCATAAGTGATTGAAGTGTCACCAAGAGGTCATCATTTTAAGATCTAAAGACCTTTCTGCCGGAATCTTGCGAGCAAAGCCGGAACAGCATAAATCAACCATATTAAGATTACAAAGAAGCACCATTACACTTCACAAGTTAGGGCTATTCGCAGCTTCACTTTTACAGTTCACCCAGACTAAACACATTGCTCACTCACTCACTGCTACTTAAGTGACAAGGCTGATCGAGAAAAGCTTACTCGTTGGGGCAAGAGAGCACGAGTGTGAAATAATCAGACAGTAAAAACCGAACTTGAAGACGCTCAACAAATTCTTCAGGAGGTGCCATTACTGCGCAACACTGCAGTAAAAATAAATCTAGCTCGAGGCTGTCTTCACACCTGGTAAAACCTAGCAAAGTAAGCCTCATCTTTTCACCATTTTGGAGCACTTATATCATTAACCGCAAACCAACAAAGCAATTGAAACACAAATACCAGTTTGGTATCTACAGCTCTTCTCATAACATACAAAAAAAAAAAAAAAAAAAAAAAAAAAAGGGAACGAAATTCGAATGTCTGATGCGTTGCTCAAGTCATAAGTGACCTGTGCAATGACAAACAGCTTACCAATGTACAGTGTGATAGAGAATACTTAGATCATTGGATGAAATCCCATTGTAACGCCACATTCCGGCCTGAACTTGTGCACATAAAACTTGAAGCCGAAGAGGATGCTCCAAAAGCACAGACGTAAATCCTGGTGGAAACATTTGTGCCAGAAACCTCTCGCCAGAAGCATGGACATTTGGAGACACAAAAGCTGGACCAGCGGATGCTTCAGTATACAAAGCAAAATAATCAAGAGCCTTGTGGAGTAGCAGTCCAAGCATGCGATGCAGTGGGATGTGGAAGGATACCTCCTGACGGCTGACATCAAAATCTACAACTGCCCACTCATCAACTTCACAGTTTGCTGTAGGCGCTAGATGTACTGGTTCTGAGCCCATCCACCATTCTGTAACACCAGCTTTCGCCACTGGCTCTGCTTCACCAATATCTACGTCGACATCACCTTGATTTTGCGGAACCGACAAAAATCTACCCTTCCCATGTTGCACTTGAGTTGCACTCCGTTGTTCCGACTCTTGGCCACCTTCACAACCAGACTGCCCTGATTTTGCGACCTCTCTCGCAGCATCTAAACGAAGCCAAGTGTCAAGAACTTGGGTGCATTCAGAGATGAGCCACACCAACGAAGCTGGCATTGTCATCCGTGCAGGGGAGACAAACCCAACATCCTTTTTCTCGACTGGATGTGGTACAATCTCACTCTGGATACCCTCAACAGCATCAACTGTAACAGTGGCATCACGCATCTCTACGACTGCTTCAGAGGGACCACTGCCGCTAGCACCAGCTGTCTCGTTGGGCTCTCTCAATACACATCCAATTCTGACAGGCCTGCTGAAAGACTCTCCATTACCCAGAGCCTCCTTCACGAATCCAAAGCTACCACAAGGTTTAGACAAATATGTCTCCTCAAAGGATGCATTAGAAGCTGCAGCTGCTCCTGCAACAAATAGAGAGTGGATGGAAGCCATTTGACTCTCCAAGAAATAACCGGAACTCCACACCTCATTGTCTTCTTCTACGTGAATTCCTGTCATGCGCCGCTGCGGGTACATGCCTTGAACGAAGGCAAGCAAGTGAAGCCACGCTCTCAAGAGTTCAGGTTTCCTTTCCGCAACATACTTTGCCACCTCGAAATGATTCATCACATATCTTATGTCCTCAAGAATTCGATGGTACAGGCGTTTGACCAATAGACCCTTACTTCCCTAAAATAAGATCAAATATAGCACGAAACGATTTCAGGAATGACCATCCCTATTTGTCTACTCAAGTATCTCAGAACCCTTTGTAACTACACTTCTCCATATTTGGACTAACGTTGCGCAACCACTCCGATCCTAAAATGTCTTCCAAGAAGCATGATTTGAGAGATTAAAAGGACCATGTCATATGATTATTAAAAGTAATCAGTTTACATTTCCATGGGTGGCACGAAGGATCACGTAGAAAAAAAATATTCCAACTGGAGAAACTTCTTAGTGGATTAACAATCAATATTGTGACATCTCTCAGCAGATAGAGCTCCAAATGAATCTTCATTTCGTAAACTGAAGAAGGAAAAAGCTTACCAAAAGTCGACCATCCTCTCCGGCACAAGCAAGGAAGAACTCTTTCAATGTGCCAAGCAGCATCTCTAGAAGTCTCGACTCAATGACCAGTTTCGGTGTAAGTGTTGGAACTGTAAAAATCTGTACAGAAAAGCTGTTAAGAATGGCCTGTTCGCTATACTTGCTTGTTGACGTGATTCCAATTGCTGCACTTTCTGCTGCAGCAGAATCCTTAAAAAATTTAGGATAGTGAGAAATGAAAACTTTCGCAAATGACAGTTTAAAATTGCTGTCTCCAAGAAGCTTGTATAATAACTCGTGCAAAGATGCACTAACAGGCTTCGGTAAGAAATGTTCTGTGTTCATCAAAGTGTCTAGTATCCCTGATGCATTTTTACCCATGAGGTCTGCTATGAATGCCAGCATAGTTTCACCGTAACTACATAACTCCATTAATAGCTCAACACACACCACCGAAAGTTGCGATGCCACTTTTTCTTCCACTTTCAGATTTTTCCATATTTTTGACTTTCCTTCCGTCACTGCATCAGCTGCCTTCAACCATCGAACCCAGTGAATCAAGAGAGCTTCAAGCACTGGAGTAGCCGCTTCTTCGATGGACGACGGCAAGGAAACCGCTTGACCAAAACCGCTATGTCTCGAGCAAAATCCAGCCTGCTTCCAAGCCGTAATATCCCCACAATCACAACACCCCCCTCCAGTGCGCATTATATAGTAGTCGTGCGTGGAATGATTTCCAAGTTGAAAGCAGGACACACATATCGCACAAGTAGGATCATGTTCACAAGTACGGCATCTATAGGCAATGTCGTTCACACCCCAGACAGCTCCACATACGCCTCTTGCACCTCCACCACCTTGACCAGCCACTTCTAAGATAGCCTGTGGTTCACCCTGAAACATAACCCATTTCACCCATTCAATTGCATCCCTGCACTGACTCAAGAACCCTTTGCGTGTGCCGGGTCCTTGAGCCTCATCAGCATCTGTCGTAGAAACAGCCTCCAGTTCTTCCATGCCAGGAAGCAGGCCACTTATCACTCGCGGCAGCTGAAACCTGTGATTTTTCGCATAGTCCGCAAGCCCTGCTTGACCTCTTTCTGCATATTCCGCCGGTACTCCACAATTGATTAATCTCTGAGTACACACACAAACCATCGTTTCAGTTTGCAACTTTCTAGTGGCAAAAATGCCGGATATGCTAACCAGCATCTTGCAGCAATTTATCCACGGTCATTGGACAATTAGAAACTCACCAGTCGGTGAATGATAGATCGAGTCCAATATCAGCACACATCTCACTATCTTTAAGGTTGTTCGCCATTTAAATGCCACAAGAGGATTTCTATTAATGACACTGCATGCATTCATCAGGGGGAAAAGCTGTTGGTACAGTAAAACGAAGCTTGTTTAAATAAATATCAATCTAACTCGAAACGTTTGCGATAAGGGACTTAGATTGCCCAATGGTGCTAAACGGCAGAAAGCAGAGGAAGCTTTCATTCACACTCAACTGATACTGAAATACAGTAACAACTCATTCCTCAGAGTGCATCTCGTTTTCAGTGTTCGAAACCTCCATCATACACCTGCTATAAATGGACAGCATACCGCCTATTTAAAGCATCTAATTCACTTTTCATCAACTTGATTGAGGATGCCAGCTTTCACTAGATTATAGCAGCGGACTATCGCCCGGATCTGTAGTAATACAAGTTGTATGTATCTCATAGCGATCGTAGTCTGTGATCTTAAACCTACTTTAACGATCATTCAATCGTAAATCCGTTAACCACGTGATATATTGCACTAACAGGACGTCTCGTCCCCAACAACAGGATGCAATTTTCGCACATAGGCGTCCATCTGCTGGTGAGTTGTCATTTCATATCTACTTAGCCCTATCTATATTATGTAATTCCAACTAGCTCGATTTCGAAAATGAGCTTAAGTGAACAAGATCTGAAGAACATTAATAAAGCAACCTAAACTCACTAACATATTGCGCTGCCATAATCATTACAGAGTTCAAAGGTCCTACTAATGTCCCGCATCTTGCTGTAACTTGCTGTGACTTCCTTAGCGATCAATAAGCTACTTCCAATCAGACCAATGGTGTCGAAAAAAAAGATCTAAACAGTGCAAAGAAAGCGCAATCTCCACATACCGTCTCTATCCCTCGCTGACGTTGTCAATCTGTTATTTCAGTTCCACAAACACGACAGTACCCTGCTCAACGCACAACAATTGCTTCTTGACTAAGAATCACATGTATAAATCCGATTGCTAATAGATTCAAGTATTCACGAGTCTTGCAATGAACTCACAGACACTGGACAACACACTCCACCAGTTAACGTCGAGTTTATAAAATTTAGCTACAAGCGAAGGGGTTCCGGTAGTAAACGGACGGTGCGATGATGTGTACAAGAAGGGTACCATCCTTCATCAAAACAATCAAGAATCCTTCCCAATCTCAAAATGCAAAACAGGGATCAAATCAATGTGAGAAGACACTCGTTTGCGGCATAAATAATAACATGATCGAAGAATAAAATCATTCCGCAAATGTTGTAGCTTTTTTTCTTTCTTTCTTTCTTCTTTGAGCACATTTAAGAAACTAACTTGGATGATTGATTCCGTGGAGGTTGAAGTGTTGGCCGAGGTCGGGATGCTACCGGTGGTAGAGGTGTGGCCAGCACTGGTCCCCGCAGACGAACTACCCCCTGCAACGTAACCTTCCATGACGACCGACCCTCCTACCACAAACTACTTCCTCTACCCCTCATACATTGAACACAATAACTATTCCGCCTTGCTACCTCCTCCTCCACCTCCTCGCCTTCAAATCCTCGCCTCGTCTCTCGCTACCACCAACTTCCAAAAATAATTAGTATTCAACCAACGCATATATATATATATATATATATGTGTGTGTGTGTGTGTGTGAGTGAGAGAGAGAGAGAGTACGTAGAGAGAAGGATCCTGTTGCTGCTAAGATTGATATTCCTCTACCCCGTTCTGTTCACCTCTCTTCCTCTCCCCTGGTTTTCCACGCCCTTCACCCCAGCACGAATCCCTGTCTCTCATCACTCCTCCCACGCATCCACAGGCAATCCAGATCGCCTCCTGAAGCTCTCCCTCCATTCACAGTTTCCGCAACAATGCTCCCAAAACCTTCCAAACCTCCAGACCTCCAATAAAAATACGGGATGCATAAGCTCAAGCTCAACGGCTACCGTGAGCCCGCGCAACGATCGAATTCCCGCCTTCCACCCAAGGCACACAATCGAAACAGCAAATCCGGCACTCTCGCAAGCACAGAAATGCTTGCTCGAGGCTCCAAGACAACGACGGCGACAACGACGCTGGGAAACGCCCGGTTCAGGGTCCCGGACACGGGACGCCAGTGTGAAAAGAGTTCGCTGTGTGAACGGACACTGGCAACGCAGAATCTCTCAACCTCTCTGTGGTGTCCAGGGCCGGGTCAAGCAGTCCCAGCCTCAACCCGGCCCGGCCCAGCACAGCCCGGAACCAACCGGAGCTTATTCTTCTTGTTCCCCTGAACAGCCTTCCTTTTCTTCGTGAGAAGTATTCTATCTTTCAATCTCTTCTATCTGTCAGCCAGTCAATGCGTCAGTCCACATGGGTAATGGTGGTGGTGGCCCCTTCTTTCAGCCACAATTTGCAGTGGCCATTTGAAACATGGGGAAAGCCCAGGTTGTGGCACCTGAAGTGGCCACAACTGACGTTACAGGGAGAGGGAGAGGGAGAGAGTGAGTGAGTGAGACCAGGACGCACAGTGTGAACTAACACTGAGCGTGCCCTTTGGGTGTCTAAATTTGAGATGGTGCCACTTTGAGATGGTATCAGTCATTTTCTAAATGAAGCTCCGCCAGCCCCCGTGTGTGGCCCAATTGCACTGGCTGGCCCTATTCTATCCTACACTGCTTTCCTCCTCTTCGGGTTCCACTTGGCTTCTCCTTTTTTTGGTTTCGCTAATAGTTTCTTTACTATTACTTTTTTATTTTTTTAGAATATTAATTTTGCTGGTGGCAAAAAACTATCATGGGTCTTCTCCTTTCTTTTACTTATTCCTTCCATCACTTTTTCAAATTTTCCCCCCTTTTTGCTGATTTCCCTGATCTCATTTTTTATTTTTTCTTTCTTTCATTTATTATTTCCTCTCCATTCAAAGAAGGAACTTGTGATGATCATTGCGTTGTTGACAGGTTTCATTTCAAAAGGATGCTTTCGGTGTAGTGACATTAAAAAAAAGATGTCGGCCAAAAGAGACAAAAAAACATATACACAAAAGATTCAGGAGGCATTTACACATAACTGGCGAGGAAATGGGGTGATAAACCTGGCTCTCTCTCTTTGTGCACAAATATCTCACTTCTTTACACTTTTCACGCTTGCTAAATAATTGCGAGTTTCCATCTGGACAGATATTCCTTTTGTGGGTTCTAAGAAATGACTGAGTTACACTGCCATCACCCCCTTCCACCATGTCCACAACCCTAACTGTATTTTTAGACATGTGCAAAATCATGAATGAAAATGCCATATCCATAATCACGACTTCACATTGGTTTGGTTACAAAGAAAAAAAAAAACAAAAACAAAACAAAACAAAACAAAAAACAAATATGTTGTTTAAGCACAATATATCTTGGGAATTGTTAAGTAGACCCAAATATTTATTAAATTGACCCACCTAGCATAACCATCATCAAAAAAATCTCCACTCACATATCTGTATTGGTCAAAAACCAATGATAAAATGGTTAGATCTTTAACCAATGATAATGGGTGGGTTGATTTAGTAAATGCTTGGGTCACTTTAACAATTTCCTATATCTTTCCTCATTAAGATTAGTAGTCACAATCACATGTCCATTTACATCAAAATTAAATCCTATTTATTTCTCACATTAATGTATATATATATATATATATATATATATATATATTGATAAAATTATATTGTACCTATATCATTTTTTATTTAAATCTATTTGAAATCTCTTGTTGCATTACTAAGTTGGATACAAAACAAATTGTAAATAGTTTTAATACCTTCTTATAGGCATGCTTGTAGCTCTAACAAAGTATTGGTTAGAGAGAAAAATTATCTGTAAATTAATCATAAGAGAGGATAAATATCTGTAGTATATGAACATATTGTCATTTCAATAAAGAAAACATATAGTCACTTTAAATTTTTTTAGACATGTCCTCTTAAGTTTGTGGCTAAAGCATGATCAAGATAGTCCAAAAATAGTTCAATTAAATATTCATTGTTTTAATAAATTTACAAAAGCAATAAAGCAAGTCTTTTATGCTTTAGTTTTGATTTGAATCCAAGACAAGATGAGCACTATGAATGATTCTTATTAGGTATAGAAAAAGCCTCTTTGGTATATTTTCTTCCATTAAAATCCAAAAACAAATATTCACCAGTTGTGTACCTATTTGACATATTATCTATCTAAATTTGACCTCTTGGATAATAATCTACATGACAATATTCATCTATAGTCTTTAAAATTCTAATATTGAATATAATCAATCTTCTATTCTTATTCTCTGTGATGTTGTGAGACGTCTTCAATTCATGTTATTTACTACAAAAGATTGATATTGTTCTATGATTTGTTTCCAAAAATAAATCTACAATATGTGTTTTTGGATTCTGATAATCACGTCCAAACTATTTGCTTAACTTCTTTGTTGTTTCAAATTTTATCTTTAAAACTAAAAATATTATATTGAGTTCATGTAGTCTTTAGATAAACATGGCCTTTAGGACAAGATGGTATCAAAAACATATGTTTTTTTTATAACTTTGGTTATATCTACTTATATTGACCACATTTCTAAAAACTGAATTGAATAATTTCTGGAACATGAGAAAAAACATAATCGACACTAGATTTCTTCTTCTTCATCTTTTTCTTTTTGAGATTGTGTTTTTTCTTTTCTTTTTATAGAATTAATTATCAGTCTTTTGTGCCATGCTAATTAAATCAGCATGATGTCTTTCATTTGTCTAATTCACAACATTTGCCATCTCGATCAATCCAATTTTAATTATGTCTCAAAAAGACCTATTCCTTTACATGCTATTAAGTCTCACTTCCTTCATTTGGAATTAATTACTTGTCTTCCAAACTCACGCAACAGACTCGGTTGAGTATGTACATTTAATCTTTCAAATTGTACAAACACTGGATTCACAGCAGTTGCGATCAGTGCATATCTTATACGCAAACATAGACATATTTAATTACTTATCTAATTTGTTTGAATAATTTTTCTGGCATTCTTCAACCTCAAAAGTTGGGAAGTATGAATGAAAAGATAAATAAATTGAGGATCAGAAATGTGAAAATATATGCTTGATAAAGCTGCCAAAGGCTCTTTTCCATGTTAATATGCACCTCATCTTCCTTCTAGAAACTTTGAATGGAAGTTCAAAATAATAATACATGTCATTAAAAGATGAGCCTTCTCAAAAAGTAAGCATATGTTAACTTTATTTGTGGGGGGGGGGGGGGACTTCCAAGACCCAAAGTGAAGGCAAAGGTTACGCAACTCAATGCTTTTTGAAACCCAGCAGTGCTTTCTCCTCCCTCTTTTCCTCTTTTTCTTAATTTTCTTCTTCATTAAAAACATATATATATATATATATAATTAATTAATTAATTAAAAATTGGTTTTTCCTGAAAGACCCATGTCCATCAAACAAAATGGAAGCTTCTACGGTCGAAATGGGAAATAGTCTGCGGTTTGAGGACCTCGTGTCAGAACCCCATGTGGGTGCCTCCTCAGGTGTCAAGGCAAAACCCTATAAACTTCATTCATCCACAAGTTCGTTATGGATGAATGAAATATCCAACATGCATAGTCAGTGCATGAATAATAGCATCCATGCTTACACGTTGAGCATGTGTGGCTCAATTGTATGAAGCCAGTCAAACCTTCTGATTCATGAATAAAATAAAAACAATATTCATTAAAAAGATATTTTGCAATAGGGAGTGTAAACAAAGCCCTTTTAGAATCCCCAAATTAATTCTTTAAGAATTAATATGGATCAGTTCATTATGAAATAACATGCATCAAAGTATTCCTCCCCTATTATTATTATTATTATTAAAATTATTTTTGGGGATGTGCAGTGTTTATTAATTGACACCATGAAAAGACTTCGTTTGTTCTTTTGAGAGTTGCTTGTTCTTTAAGTATAACTTGTTATTATTTCTTTTGAGTTGAATTGGATTTTGAAACATCTTGCAAAAAGTATACATGCCTGAGATTCATTTATGTGAGTTCCTCTAAAAATATTATCTTTATACGTTTTTATTTTTTATCATACTTTAGAATTTGTTTTTAAGATTTTCTGTAATTATTGCTACAGATTTTAGTTACATATAATGAGAAAAATATTTCTTAATTTTTTTCTACATGAGATTTTTTTTATTGTAATTTTTTAATAGTACGAATGATAAGCTATAATAGCATTCACAACTTATTTTTGCTAATATATAATTGAAGAAATCTAATCTTACAATCTAATCTTAAAAGATTTAATAAAGTCAGTATGCAATTAGATTTTTTTTTTCATCCATGTAGAATAATATTGTTAATGTTATTATTTCTATGCTGTAAATTATCAAGCCATTGTGCAGAATTATTTAATTCCATCTAATTTTTATGTTACCACATACAACTATTAAATTATTTGCTATCTATGTTCCATTCCACCTACAAAAAAAGAGTTATGTGGGTATCTAGTTGTTTAATTCATCTTCTAAAATTTGACCCTCCATGTTATATGATTCTTCTCATGAAAGTCACACCAAATCAATTGCATAGTTTATATGTTGATTTATTGTTATTATCATTACTACTATTTTTTTGGTTGCATTTGCCATTCATTTCTAGCACATATCACTTGGAACACGTTGGGGTTAAACCGATCAGAAACTTGTGAGAATCAACTCGTTCAGTGCAAAGAACCCACAAACATCAGCATGAAGCTTTGTGAATCTATAACTCTGGGAACACGAAGGTCCAGTCATTGTGCTTTCGGAAGGCGAACCCAGCTCACGTACCGACAACAAGAAGACACTCTAACTGACGGACAATCTCAATACCCAATTGCGGGAATTTAGGTGCCGATTTTGTACGAGGAAATAAACTCTTTTTCTGCATATTGCGTAGAAGAGGAGGAGTAGAAATGTGATAATTGGTTGATGCACATGGCAAAACAAGATTATGGTGATTGTAAAAGTGCACAATTGTTACTTGGGTGCTCTTGCTTGTGAGATGTTTGTTGATATCTTACACTAGAATTTGAACGAGGCCACAATTACGAAGGCCATGCAGTGTTTTATTTTTATTTTTATTATTATTATTTTTTATGATGGTGCATAATTATGTAAAATCACTTTGATTTGATTTTGTGTTTTTATTTTTAGTTTTTTTTTGAAAAAAACTCAATCAAGACCACACATAGTAGCATGTGGACACAAACTATGTATATAGTTTTTCAAGTATGAGATAAGTTGTCATGTGGTTTAGCAAGGGCAATTTCAAAGTAAAGATGAGAAATAAAGCATAATATGACAAGGTATTGTGAATCAAAGTGGAAGGATGTAGTACATGTTTTTTAAATTGTTGGGTGGCAACAATAGTGTCACTATTTTTGATAAGTCAACTTTAGTAGTTGATTTCTTATAAGAAAAAAAAAAAACAAAAACAAAAAACAAAAAACAAAAAACACACACACACACACAAATGAAAATTTTCAAAATTAACAATTAATAACACCATAGATACTACCTTATTACACAAATGAAAATTTTCAAAATTAACAATTAATAACACCATAGATACTACCTTATTACAAATGTCATGTATTTAATATGACTATATAAATTTTAGCAAAAAGAAGATAATATATATATATATATATATATACTACTACTACTACTACTTATTTATAATATT